>NC_064816.1:91031757-91097534 GCF_023721935.1 Panthera uncia | reverse complement strand
AGGGCACCTTTTGGGATGAGCACTGGGTGTTGTATGGAAACCAATTTAAAAAAAAAAAAAAAGAACAGGGAAAGGGAAATCTGATTGGACATAAATGACAGCTCTTCATTAGTACAGGTGATGAGGTGATGTTTTTTTCCTTTACGCAGATCAGGAAGCTGCAACTCAGAGAAGCCAAGCAACTCTCCCAAGATTACATAGACAATGAGTGACATGCCCAGAATTTCAACCAAGGCCTTCCAGACTCCGAAGTCCATTTACCTCCCTTTCTTTCTGGCTGCCAGTTTGCTGAGTAGGCTGAAACTTTGCTATTGGTCCTAGAGCTGGGGCAGTCTCCTCAGTTCTCATCCCAGTTCCTAGGTGATGGTTCCAGAAACATCTTTCTGTCCTTACATAAGCTTATCTTGCTGTGAGGAAATAACCATGCTCTGCTGCCGTAATGGGAGACAAGAGAAACTACAGTATGTCTCTCCATTGTCTATCCATTGACTGTTTTGCCTTGGGAGCAACATATAATACTCCCTTCTCCATATGCTGACCTTCCAAATATGTGAAAAGAGCTATCTGTCCCACCCAGATCTTCTCTTCATAAAGCTAAATATCCCTGTTCCTTTAATGATTCCTAATACTGCTATCCCATAAAACCACATGGGGATAATTTCCATATGTTGGCTAATTCTCCAAGACTTACATCAGATGAGAATCTGGCCCTGAATGAAAAGAAACCATTTCCTCTTGCTTTCTCTTTCTGATTCATTAGATTTCATATGAACCTTTCTGATGACTACCTGCTGTTTTCAGATTCAGCTGCAACCCAATATGACTCACAAGGCAAAATTCTCATTCTTCAGTGTTCGTTTATCTTTTCCCACCAACCCTGGGCCCCCCAAAATACCCTTCAGAAACCACAGTGAATGGGCAATAATTGTCCATGAAAAACACCATATCTGATTCCTTTCCATGTTTTTAGTTTATATGTAGTCATATGACGTTTTAAAACCAAGGTTATTGTTGAATAGAAATAATTTCAAGTTTGAACAGCTGTAATCACATCCTCCAGAGAAAATACCCTGAAAGGCTGTTGAAGGTGTTGTATGCCAGATCTTCCCCCAAATCTCTTCAATTGTTCTTTCCATTAAAAAAAAGTAGAGACTGAAAATTATTTTGAAGTGTTGAGTTTTTGTAAAGCATTTTCTCACAAAGATATTAGTTGTGTTGTTTCTGAAACAAAGTATCTGATTATAGAAACAGTCATGGAACCTCAAAGCTTGAGCTGGAAGAAAGAGGAAAAAGAACTGCAAATGTAGGGAAATAAGGTCAGGATTTTTCTGGTCAGAGTCTTAGAGCCAGACAACTCAGAAGACTGGAGCTGTCCTGGTCTAGAATTAAATAAGTACTGAAAGAGCTGCACTGAATGAAACCATGTCCTAGGCTCAGCATGTGATCAGCCACAGGCAAATACTTCCATCCTTTTGCTCTTCAAAAGATGATTCAAAATCCACTATTTATGATCTACACATCACAGAAAATGAACTGAACTCAAACAGTGACTTTTATTGTCTGGGCTCTGCCATCAACGAACTATGTATCTTTGGACAAATTACTATATCATTTTGAAGGTCCCTTCCCCCACACCATTGGTCAGTGACCATTTCTCTAGGGAGATGATCTTTAAGAATGAGTCTGCGGTAAGAAGAAGGGACAGTTTCTATTTCTACATTGTGCTGTTCCATCTAGAATAGAGGGACAGAGAGTTTCTCCCAGTTCTCTCTTTGACTAGACTTAATATGTGCCGGCTGAAGAATAAATTGCTAAATGGAGCTGGTTGCTTCTGTTGTCACTGGCCATCAGGTTTATGGAATGATGAACCTCAGAATTGGAAGGCTCATTAGAAGTCATCTTGTGCAAACCTTTGCCTGATGCAAAAATGCCTTCACAAGACCACTGAGCAGTGGTGTTTAATATAGTGGGTACTTCAACACATTGGGGTAGGGCTCCTATGACTTCCAAAGAAGCTCAGTTGGTTCTAAGATGGTTCTAAATGTTATACCTTTTCTATATTGAACATAAATCCACCATCTGTTGGTCTAGAGTCAAGGAGAATAATGTTTGCAATGTCCCTAAACTTTCCAGTATCTTTCAACTGCTATTCATATCACATAATTCCCAGACTTTTCAATTCCTTGGTCACTTTTTTAGCACACAGCTCACTTTGTTGAAATTCCTCATGTATAATTAGAATCTAATCCTTCCACTGGGTAAGCATCCCAGTTATGTAGAAGTCTAGAGTTTAAGCTTTATGAAGGCAAGAGCTGTATTTGTTTCATCAGCAACTAATAATGCCTAAAACACTGAAGGTACTCAAAAAATATTCTCTGGGGGTGCCTGAGTGACTCAGTTAAGTGTCTGACTTCTGTTTTCAGCTCAGGTCTGATCTCATGGTCAAAAGATCGAGCCCCACATCAGGCTCTGCACTAAGCAACGGAGACTGTTTGCAATTCTCTTTCTCCCTCTCTCTGCTTCTCCCCTACTCATGTGTGCATGCGCAAAATAAACATTTTAAAAGATTCTCCAAATGAATGACTCTTTGACCTTCTATACAAGGAATGTCAAAAGTCCATTTTCCCCCTAATGAATGGGAAATCATGCCCTTTGTGTTTTAATTTGAATACAAGAATAGCTCTAGGAGGTAGAGCCACATGAGACTTGCTGGAAGGCTGATAGCTTATACTTTAAAATGTTAAACTACATGGAAACATCAATACCAGAGAATAATTCAAACATTGGGCAACTTTGCCTCAACTTGTGTTGTACTGATATTTTCCAGTACCTTTGTGATTCATACAACTTTTTAGGATCTTTTGATTAACAAGAGAAAAAATCATAAATCAGCAAGAAGAACTACTTTGGAATTGTGCCTTATTTGGAATATTAAGAAATCACCTAAATTTGCAGAAGACCACCACTGGTACCTGGCTACATAGCTGAACTGGGTAATTCACTAATTGCATCACTGTGTACCCCTCTAAGTGACTTTGGGATGGGTGTTTGTGTAAGTGATTCCACTGGAATGAACTATAGCTGTCAAATTTTTTATGTCCACTTGAAAAGCACAGAACACAAAAGCCCTGTGAGTTCATCTCAACATTTCCAGGCTCCATGAACAGACTTTGGCTTGTCCTAGACCAACAGGAGATTCAGGTCTTGTCTCCACCATACCCAAATGCAATACAGGACTTAACTCTCTGGGAAGTGCTGTCAATCAGCAGGCACCTCCCAGTGAGGGCAAGAAAATAATCTATTAATGGGATTTACTATCCCTCCTACCACTTCCAGTTTTAGTAAAATTAAGTTAATATGAACATATTTTTCGGTAGTACACTCACAGTGGGCTTGCTCTCACCAGCTTTCTGTGTATCGGTGTGTGTACATGTGCACTTAGTTTCGTTTTACAATTTCACAAATAGCAAGGAGAATGCAGAAGGCATGGCCAATCAGTACTCCAGTTCTGGCAAAGAATTACAAACCAAAGGAAATTAGCTTAAAAGCTTTTTTGGCCCCTCATATTATTATTAAGCTAAGCCTAATGAGGATATGGGGTGGGGGCGGGAAGGAGACAGTATACCATCCAAAAAAACAAACCTGAAACTATTTAGAGACATGGTATATATAGTTTCTATTAAAAAAAGTGAGTTCTCAATACCTTCTTCTTTTCCTAAGGTTTGAAATAATCCTTAAAGCCAATATAATTACAGCATTTATTTCTAGTCAACATTTCTTTTGTTAGCTTTCTCCAACCTCAACCTTGTATATCCTCCAACACTAGAAACCACCTCATTTAAACTAAAAAAAAATACTGTAAAACAAAAAGAAAAAAACCCTTAATCATATATGGTTCTAATTTTTAGCGAAGACCAACGGTTTATTATAGAAAACAGAAACTAAGTAACTAACAACAAAATCTGTTCTCTACTTGGTGATCCTGGGCTGACCCTTTCCTAACATGACTTCTATTGTTGTAACTGAGAAGCAATACCTATTGAGGGACAGGATTCTGTCCATAAAGAAATTATCATAATTCACAGTGAAGATTAAATGTTTACTAACAAGCTTTTCACTTTTCCTAAACTTCCTAGACCAAAACTTCACTAGACTCTATCTCTGCAATGTCCACAGAAGGATTTCACCAAGAGTTTTGGCTGTCTTTCTTCCAGTTCCTATTGCTGTTGGTTGGAATTCTCCAAGGCAGTCTGACTCACTCTAGAGACTGAGAATAATGGCTTCTACATTGTGAAGTTCAAGGCTTCTATAAAACAAGGCCAGACAGTGTAACCACAACTGGTTAAATAAAGGCCCAGAGGAAAAGGCAAAATAATTATGGGGAAAACTCCCCGGTTTTATGGAGGACTTGTTGATTTCAGTTTTCTTTTTTGCTTTTATTCAAATAAAAGGTTTAGTGTAAGGTGTTTACATGTGCCTTCTTGACCTTCCAAGTGATTACTGAAATGTATGCAGTGGGAAGACTTTAATCCCAAACTATCTATCTCTACAGCATCAGATCATTACAATTTTTGGTACACGGAGGACAAGCAAAGAGCAAAACACTCCATTGTAACGGTATTTACTTGTTTATAAGTATGTCTCTCCTACTCAGCTGGAAACTTTATCAAAGGCAAGAACTGTGCCCTTTGTTTCTTTTATCCCCAAAGCCTTGTTGAATGCCTGGTACATAGCCAATAAATATTTGTCGAATTAATCCACAAAGGTAAATTGAAAGTACACCATTAGCGTTAATTGTTATTACTGGCAAGACCTTCTGTAGGCAAGAAAATGGGCCCACTATGGCTCTGGTAACCACTGTGTCTTTTGAGGTCCAACATTAAGCCCTGTTTCATTCTTCTTGCCAAGCATGGAGCCTAAGAAGGCCTCAGTTTGATTTCCATATTTGGATCATGCTGAGTGCAGACCCCAATTCTATAATCCATTTCCTTCTGAGGCTGTTGGCATCTCTGGAGTCAGGAAGTAACATCTGCTTCAGTGAGCTGATTACCAATGAGAAAAAAGAGGTAAAGGCCAGCATTAGGTGGGGTCTGGCTTAGCTTCAAAGCAGGCATATGGCTTGTATCTTAATGAGAGAGTTTACATATTCAGGAAAGATACATCTGAAGGGCAAATTAACTGGTTCAAGACCAAGTGCATAAATAAAATGTTGCTGATTAGATTTCTCTAAGTCAATGGCAAACTATCTAGTAAAATCCCTCATTTCTCTGTTTCTCTCAGTTTCCGCTGCATCACTTTAGTTGGGGCTTTGGTTGCCTCAAGGCTGGATTACTACAATGGTTCCTCACGTGATCTACTTTTGCTGGATGTCTCTTCGCACCAAATCTGGTCCACAAACCATAATGTTAATCTCCCTAAAACACCATTTTCATCTGCTCAAAAACTATCAAGGTTTTCCCTCTAGTCCTGGCATTCAGGTATTCTCTTGAGGGTCTGGTCTTAATCCACATTTTCATTCTACCTCACAACAGAGTTCCAATCCAGATCTCCATCCCACCAGCCTGGTTTGTCCACACATTCATACACAGTCTCCTGATGCCTTTCTGCTATCTTTGTCTTATTTGCTTACAAAGTCCTACTTACACTGCTTTACTTTTCCAAGTGCTTCCCACCCTTCTAGGCTCAGTTCCAGCCCCATCTATTCCACAAGGCCTTCTGTCATCATTCCAGCCATCAACAATACTTCCATCTCTGAACAATTAAAGAACTACAGAACACTGGGAAGGGACTAATGTGTATCTACATTTTAAAGATCCCTTTTCAAATATCCTTTATTCAAACATAATTCAGTGGGGTAAAAGCCTAGGTTCTGTAGAAATCTCAGTGTTCAATGTGGAGACTCCTGTGATACAGAGAAGAGACTCAACCTAATCAGATAAAACTAGTATGGCTGGATGGGATGCTCTACCCACTTCATCCTCTTTTTCCCTTCCCATCGTTGTCCCTTTTAATTATAACACTGCATTAAATAAGTGAGTGGTATCAGAAAAAGGTTTTAGTCTCAGAGAATTCTACTCTGAAATATGGGAGGTTCCAGGTAAAAAGGTTCTGCTAATTTGGATCTGGATGGCAATAGCTTGAAATGGAACTAATGGTTTGATATAGGGAGTGGTGGCAGTGTGAAGCTGAGTTCCCCAAAGAGAAATGCGAAGAAAAACATGGAGAAGGGAATCCCAAGGGAAAAGGTATTCCCAGGCATCCATGCAAGGCACAGACAACACAGCAGAAGGTGGCTTGAGGAATACAACAATGACAACAAAAATCTGCCCTATCCTTTGAACTCTATATTGATTTATGGGCAGCTATGAGTGAGACTGGATTATTCCTGGTGGTGGACGGATCATGTACTCATTTTCAGGAGATGTAGAGAATACTCAAGCCTGTAAAGGACTAGAGCTGTGGGCTTTGTCAAAGAGATTCTCCTATGGAAACAGGAGGGGGAGGTGGTCTGGTGGCGGTAGAGATGAACATAACATGAGAGGAAAATCCAGCTGAATGGTTCATGCAGCCATAAGAGAATGGAAGAGCATTTATCTAATGGCAGCTACATATATTTTAGTGGAAATGCGTAGAAGAAAATATCCTCAAAAGTGCTAGACCAGGGTGCCTAGGTGTCTCAGTCAGTTGAGCATCCAACTCTCAGTTTCAGCTCAGGTCATGATCTTGGGGTTGATAGGATCAAGCCCCATGCCAGGTTCTGTGCTGACAGCATGGAGCCTGCTTGGGATTTTCTCTCTCTGCGCCTTCCCCTAGTGTGTGCTCTCACATGCGCTTTCAATCTCTCTCTCTCTCTCTCTCTCTCTCAAAATAAATGAACTTAAACATTTTTTTGTAAAAAGTGCTAAACTTTTTACAAAGTGCTAAACTTTAAACCGAAAGTCTAACCCTTGTCACTTATTCCATGAGCATTTTTTTAAAGTTTATTTATTTATTTTGAGAGAGAGATAAAGAGCAAGCGGGGGAGGGGCAGAGAGCAAGAGACTCCCAAGCAGGCTCTGCACTATCAGTCAGAGCCTGACTCGGAACTCGAACTCATGAACCACCAGATCATGACCTGAACTAAAACCAAGAGTTGGACTCTTTAAACTGACTAAGCCACCCAGGCATCCCTATTCCATGAGCATTCTTGGCACTTATGCAAGGGTTTGTTTTTAAGAACATGTTTTTAAAACATTTTTGATGGCTACCCAAACTAAAAAATATCTTACACAAGCTAATGATTAATGAAAAAAAAATACTAAGGTAAATACTATGCATTTTGATTATTTTCTAATCTGCTAAGGTCTTTTCAACTTAAAAAATGCTGATCAAAACCTATCTCCCTCTCGCTCTCCCTCTTCCTCTTGAGAAGAGGAAGTGGCTTCATGACCCACTAAGGAGAAAACTATGTTAGAGCATTTATGCACGGCTGACTTTGAAGACCATAAGACAAGAGTTGAGAGAGACTGAGACCTAGTTCCAAGAATGTTCTAAGGAATTGCCAGGAATACCATTGGTGGATGGTTGTAAAGTCTTCTTATAACTTAAAACAATTTTTTTAAATTTTAATTTGAGAGAGAGAGAGAGAGAGAGAGAGAGAGAGAGCGCACATGCACTCAAGTGGGGGAGGAGCAGAGAGAGAGGGAGAGAGAGAATCCCATGCAGGCTCTGTGCTGTCAGTGAGGAGCTTGACATGGGCATCAATCCAATGACCCTAGGATCATGACCTGAGCCAAAATCAAGAGTGGGATGCTTACCCAACTGAACTACCCAGCTGCCCCTTATAACTTTTAAACTATATCCTTTATTGCTTTGACCCTGTAGGTGGAGGCAAACTCTTTGAGAAACCACAAAAGGGTGGAGGGACTGCTTAGGGACATAGGAGTAACCTAGAATCTAAGAGTCTGCATTTCATGCCACAGTGGTCCTTAGAGGGAGAATAGATGTTCATAGCAGACCAAAGCTCACTCTCAGAAGGCAGGACCATGTCTTTGTATCCTCTTTAGCACTCAGTATGTTCCTATTCACTTTACATAGTAAAATGACCATGCATTTTGAGATTAATATATTCTAGAATACTGGCTTTTAAATTTAAAAAAAAGTGCTCTTTCTCATGATAAACATGTGCTCACATTTCTGATCATACGCCCTAGACTTTCTCTTATCCACCTTTCCATTGGTGATTACCTGATCTAGAATATTAATAGAAGAGGAAACGAGCATTTGTTAAAAATCATTAAGCTTTAAGCATACAGTGGGGTGCCTGGGTGGCTCAGTCAGTTAAGAATCTGACTTTGGCTTAGGTCATGCATGATCTCACGGCTCATGGGTTTGAACCCCACGTTGAGCTCTGTGCTGACAGCTCAGAGCCTGGAGCCTGCTTCGGATTCTGTGTCTCCCTCCACCACTTGCACTCTGTCTCATTCTCAAAAATAAACAAAACATTAAAAAAAGATACTATAAAGAGCTTCAAGCATATAGTACAATTGAACTCCTTCGAATTGTTCAGCAATTTTATGAAATAGGGACTATTTTCCCCATTTTAGATGAAAAACTGGAACTCTGTGAGGGTAGGAGATTTAATGATTAAGGACCCAGCACGAGGATAATTCAGAGCCAGGTTCTGAACCCACATCTGGATGATTCTGAAGCCTATGTTCTTTCCAGACCTTCAGAACAAGTAATATAAGGAAATCAGGACTTTATGGTCTGGTGAGATAAATACTGATCTGGATACAGGGATTAGCTCTCTCAAAGTTCTCCTTGTAACCTGGGCATATTGGTCAACCTCCTTGAGTCTTGGCTTTTCCATTTCTAAAATGGGGATCATGCTCTCCTCACAATAGGAACACTGATGATTAAATGAGACAATTTACATGAATTATAAACTGTGGACTATTTTATAAAAGTAAGATACCATTTAATGCCATGTCTTTCTATAGGGAGTGATGATAAATGTCATAACTTTTGAAAATTACCTAGCAGCCGGCCTAAAAAATGATATATGCTCAATAAATATTTCTTTCTTTTTCTTCTTTCTTAAGACATTATGTGAGAAATCCACACTGAAGCAACCCAATAAAACCATGTAGGTTATTTTGGCAAGATCCAAGGCAAACATACCAAGTGGTACCCACTTGGGGCAGGGAGAAGCAGAGCTTGAAAGCCCAACTTTAGAAGATACATGCTCACTGATTTACTTCTACTTTGGAATCCTGTCTAAAGATTACATGAGTGACACCCAATGGTGAAGGTTTAAGTTCAGGTTCTAAGCAGCAATTTCAGAAAGGACTTCTTTGCATTTGGAAAATAAATGGGATCCTGGCTCAAGCAGCAATTCCATTCCTGTTCATCTTGGGTAAACCTAGCATTATGCATTAACTTGGGAAAAGATCAAGGGACAGGAGATAGCTTTGTTCCTATTCAAATTAAGAGTTATTACAGATATTAAACTGATTTCCAGTATTAGTAGGTGTCATCTTCTTCAAATGGTCTCCCCGTTCTCCCGATGCCTCAACTCCTCCTCACTACCACAGTATACTATAGTGTATTACAGATTTCACAACTAGACTCTCTTGGTCACCTGGAAATCAGAGGGCCAAGGGAATGAAGGCCTGGTCTTTCAAATCCTCTATCTTGTCCAGCATTTCTGCCATTGCTGCTGGATTTCCAAGATAATTACTTATAAGTCACATTCCTTTTTCCTGTCACTTCTTCTTAAGTTCATTTCATAGGTGTCTTCCTCTATTTATGTACTCTGTTCCCCAGTTCATACAGAAGCTCTGCTTGAGAGTATTGCTGAAGAGAAATCTTAGCCCTGGCTCACATGAAACAGAATAGAAGAAATCTGTTCAACTCCCTGCTAAGGGCCAATTTCAAGATGGGGTAGAGAGAACATTTTACTGTTTGAGATGAAATGGATCCTCTGCCACTGAAAAGATCCCATGGGCAAGGCTGGAAGGTCTAATGTTATCTCTCTCAGGGTTGTGAGAAACGGGTGAGCTACTAGAAGTAAACACACCTTGTAAATCATAAAATATTTTACAAATGCAAGAGAGGTTTTGTGACAGAGACTAGAGAGCCCAAGACTCATTCCTCTCCTTTCCTATGCTCTGACTGGAAGAGAATAGATGTAAAGATAATAAGTCAAAGAGAACCAAGTGTAGACTTTGCAAATGACAGAGAAAACACCCAACATGCCTCAAAATACAGGGATTGGTAATATCTGCATTAGAGAACACAATGTGAGCCTGAGGTCAACATGGAATTACTCTAACACTGTCTTGAATCCAGGCCATTAGATTTACCTGACTGGCGACTCAGTCTATAGAGCAGGCTCTAAATCCACTTACCCAATCAGCTGTGGACCTGGGAGCAGAAAAGAGGACTTCATCAACTACAGTGGGGAGAGAATCTACCACCAAAAAAGAAAAAAAAAAACAAAAACCAAACCACAGCCCATAAATGATATGGGTTCTGACCAATCATCTCACTTTCTCCTATTGGGAGGAGGGACCTGGGTGAGTGAAGAAAGGTCCCTAACAGTCCTCAAGGGAAGAGAGGGGAGAGGCGGATGGAAATATAGTGGGTGGAGTGGGAGATAAATGTTCTCTCTTTCTCAACATTCCTTGCAAGGGACAAGCATCATGATTTATATTTCTCCATGCAAAGCAAAGAGATTCATAATTCATTTGGGTAACTAACTTTTCTGTTGCATCTTAGTCTTTCAATTATCCTCCCTAGATTTGGTTCACTATGATTAGTTTGGAACTGTACTGTAACTAAAAGTACAAGTTCAGGAGCAAAAGTGATAAAGATCGAGAAGTTCCTAATGGGTGGGTAAGAGAGAGGTAAAGAGCATTTAGGTCATTTTAATGAGTTATGGTTACCCAATATATTATATCCACTTGCAGTAACAAAAGACCCTAAGAGCGATTAAAAAGCCTTATTCTTAAAATTCTTACAGAAAAATAATTTTGTTATGATCTTAAATTTGATAGCCACAACCCCCTTTTCTCATTGAAACAACTTTTTTTTGTAACACAGGTTTTCTCAGGGAGACAATAATCATATTATAGCTGACTATATTTTGTTCATTGAATATTTGCTATGTATCTGCCATGTGTTAGACACCATGAGGGATTCAGAATTGAAGAAAATACAGTTTATGCTCTAAATAGCCATCAGGAGAGGAAACGGAAAGCCAATAATAATGTGAGCTAAATATATAGAGCTATAAATCAGATTAGAATGGGTAAGTGCTCAGAGGAGGGTATATTAAGTAATTGGGTGATTAGTAATTTGGGTAGGACTTTGGGAAGAACAGAAAGATCAAGGGAGGCCTTCAGGGAGGAGGGAGCATTTGAGCTGTCTTTGAAAGGGGGGTATTATTTAGACATATAAAGAGAATAAGTAGATGTGATAGGGGAAAGGAGTAGTGAGAAAGGCCCTGAATGGCATGTAAATCATAAAGAGAGAGTAGCTCTGGCTGACTAGATAGTGGGGCTCACCAAGGGAAACATGATATAAAAAGCTAAGTGGAAACAATATAGAGGAGAACCCTCCAGCCCGGCCAGGGAGTTTGGACTACACCTTTCCCACTGGCAGTGGGGCTTTGTAACAAACCTGGGAGCAAACTTCAGGATCTCTTGCCAGTTTGGTATGGATAAACCTTGGCTTTTCCCCCAAAGGACTGGAGGTGGAGGGAGGCTCTTTGGAAGGCTATCATAATTGTCCAGGCAGGTTTTATGTTTGCCTGACCTAGGGTGGTAGCTGTGAGGACCACAAGTAGGGAATGAATGGGAAATGTAGTGTTCAGAGAGAACACGTGATGGGATTTGATACACTTGATGTCAACCCAGAAAATGCCATGACCCATTTATTTAAGAGAGTCCCCTCAGCAATGTACTTGGTAAATCAGGTTTTTTTTTTAACGTTTATTTATTATTGAAAGACAGAATCAGAGCGTGAGCAGGGGAGGGGCAGAGGGAGCGGGAGACACAGAATCTGAAGCAGGCTCCAGGCTCTGAGCTGTCAGCACAGAGCCCGACTCAGGGCTCGAACTCACAGATCGCGAGATCATGACCTGAGACGAAATCGGATGCTTAACCAACTAAGCCACCCAGGAGCCCCTATAAATCAGTTTTTATTGAGAATAAAAATAAAATTATTTCACTAAATACAAACTGACTTCAACCCACTGATTTTCAAGCACTGCTTACTGTGCTGCCCATTTTCAGAGATACAGAACACTGTAGACAGCAACTCGCCAGGAGTTTGAAACCTGGCTCTCCAACTCAGCTTGCCCCCAAGCTGCCCTTGTTTCATCCTTTCACATAGAGGGCTGCCAGTGCCATTTCCTTTGCACAAAGGGTCTCATGGCTATAAAATAGTTTGAGAATCACTAACTAATCCAAACTTCACAAATGAAGAAGCTCCAAGGACACCACAATTTCTGGACTTTAGGTCAGATCACAAAAGAAATAGATAATAAATCCCCATTCAATATGCTGAATTCTCAATTTTGCTTTCAATGCTGTAATTCCTGCTGTGTCATTATTATTCTGTTTTTCATCTTGGCACAATATTAACATAAGAGCTGGTTATAGATTTATCAGTGTTCAGATGTGGAAAAATCAATCATTTACAAAAATAATGCCAGCATCTAGATAGAAAGCTGCAGAGCCACTACTGTAGAAAAGAAGGAGAAATTCTTTCCTGGGTGTTCTCTGTCTTGTTTAATTATTTGTGTGCAGTATCTTTTAACCCAAATAGCTAATATTCCATTAACAATTCACATTACTGAGTCAGGTAATTATGAATTTGTTTGTGGCTGGGAAGGTTTTTTTTTTTAAATAATTATAACCCACTAATCCTCATGGGAGGTTGTTGGCATAATCAAGAGATAATTTAGAAATCCAAAAATGGGTCTGAAGGGTCAAAGAGAGAAGATAAGTAAAATGTATTATCCTTTTAACAAACTCATGGCCCTGAAGATATCTGAAAATGCTAATAATATTACACAAATTATTAAATTTATAAAGAGGATTAATGGAATGCAGCTTTGGCAAAATTTAGTTGAGCTCTTTTGGTATGTCTCACATTTTGTGATGACACTAATGTGTGTTTTAGCCTCCCTTCTCACACCGTACTAGGGTTTCTCAAACTCTAATGCACATACAGATCAGCAGGGTATCTTGTCAAAATGCAGACTGTGATTTAGTAGGTGTAGATGGGACCTGGGTTTCAGATGATGCAGCTAGTCCAGGGACTACATTTCAAGTAGTAAGTCTGTAGATACTTCTCCATTCTGACCCTATGGAGTCTGGCCATTTACACTGGACTTCTTACATCCACACTGCAGACAATTTTTTCTCAAAAAAGTGCTCCTAAAATTCTAGGAAATAGTGGTTACTGCTGAGGGGATATGGTAGGGTCAAGAAATAGACTCAAACATGGCTAGGACACTGTACCACTCACTCTGCAGTTTCATTTCTATGGGTTTGACATACAGACTATTGTTTGAAAAAAGAGCTCCAATGCTTGAAAGGGAAAAATATCTGGAAATGATGGCTCTAGACTTTTCCATATTCTCTTCTCTTCAAAGAAAGCTAATATTTTCTGAGAACTTATAGTGTACCAGGTCTATGCAAAGGAATTGCCCAAGGTCACATATATGAGAAACAGTGCAGAAGACAGGATGGGATCCTTGAGCTGTCTCATTTTACCTAAGCCTATGCTATTCCACACGCACCATGCTTCCCTTCCATTCTGCTTCTACGTTGCGTCCTAGCCTCAAGGAGCCTAGAGCTCTGCTTTCTCTGGTAAGAGCTAAACATTATGAGAAACTATTCAATACTTGCTAGTGGATTCTATAAAGAAACAGTGGGGATGAAATTCAACACACAAATATCAATGGTATTTATATATATAAATAATGAAAATTGGAAGCTAAAATTAAAAAATATATAATTTAAAATAGCTCCAAAAATGGAAACACTTAATTATAAATCTAACAACTGTAACTATGTAACAACTATAACTAACATGCTCAGTTGTTCCATGTTCAGGTACAAAATGCTGTCAAAAGAAATCAAGGAAGACCTGCATAAATGAAAAGACATACTGTGTACATGTTTTGGAAGATTCAACAGAGCAAATATGTTGGTTTTCCCAAAGTACATTATAGCTTTAAACAATATCAATAAAAATCCCAGCAGAACTATTTTGTAGATATAGACAAGCTGATTCTAAAATTTATACGGAAGAGAAAACGAATTACAAGAACTAAAATAATTTTGAAAAAGAAGAATAAAGTTGTACCTCTTTGGTGTCAGATGTTTAGAATTTACTATAAAGCTATAGTAATTAAGGGGTGCCTGGGAGGCTCAGTCAGTTAAGCGTCCAACCTCGGCTCAGGTCATGATCTCATGGTTCATGGGTTCGAGCCCCATGTTGGGCTCTCTGCCGACAGCTCGGAGCCTGGGGCCTGCTTCGGATTCTGTGTCTCCCTCTCTGCCCCTCCCCTGCTTGTGCTCTGTCTGTCTCTCAAAAATAAATAAATGTTAAAAAAAAAAAAAACTACAGTAATTAAGATGGTTTGAAATTGGCAAGGAGATGGATACACTTGCATCAAGGGAACAAAACAGAGTCCAGAAATAGACATATATAAATACAGCTATTTGATTTCTGACAAAATCAACTGACAAAAGCAATTCAATTTTCAACAAATGGTTTGGGACAATTGGCCTTTCATATGTAAAAATATGACTTGACCCAAACCTCACACCTTATGCAAAATGGATCATAGATTTAAATGTGAAACATTAAACTACTAAAGTTTGAGAAGAAAATGTAAGAGAAAATTTTCATGACCTGGAGGTAGATGCTAAGTTCTTACAAATGACACCAAAAATACCGTCCATGTAATAAAAATGTGATAAACTAGCCTTCACCAAAATTTAGAGAACTTTTGCTGTGTCAAAGACACTGTCAAGAGAATAAGAAGACAAGCTGCAGGGGGGGTGGGGGGGTGGGGGGGATATTCGCAAATCACATGACAAAGGACTTGTATGACAAAGGACTTGTATGCAGCATACATAAACAACCTCAGAACTCAATAAAAAGACAACAGAAACTCAAATTAAAAATGGGTAAAGGAGTTCAACAGACACTTCACCAAAGGATATAAGGATGATAGGGATGCCTGGGTGGCTCAGTTGGTTAAGCATCCAACTTCAGCTCAGATCATGATCTCACAGTTCGTGGGTTCCAGCCCCCGCGTCGGGCTCTGTGCTGACAACTCAGAGCCTGGAGCTTGCTTCAGATTCTGTGTCTCGCTCTCCCTCTGCCCCTCCCCTGCTTGTGCTGTCTCCCCCTGTCTCTCAAAAATAAACATTAAAAAAAATTTAAAGGATATAAGGATGATAAATAAGCACATGAAAGATGTTAAGCGTTATTATCCAGTAAAGAAATGCAAATTCAAATCATGATTCAAAACTGCTGCATACCTGTTAGAATGGCTTAAAATAAAACTACTTGGAATAGCAAGTACTGACAAAGATACAGAGCAAGTGAGATTCTCATACATTGCTGGTGGGAATGCAAAATGATATAACCACTCCAGACAGTGGTCTTGGTAGTTTCTTACAAAAGTACTATATGACTCACCTCTTTTATTCCTGGGTACTGAGAGAAATGAAAACATATCCACACAAAGACCTTTATTAAAAAAAAAGCTCATAGCTGTTTTACTAATAACAGCCAAGGCCTGAAAATCACCCAAATGTTCTATCTTTCAGCAGATGAATGCCTAAAGAAATTGTGATAAATCTGTACAAAGGAATACTACTAAGCAATAAAAAGCAATAGACTATTGATAAATGCAACAAGTTCAATGAATCTCAAAGACAGCATACTGAGAAAAGAAACTATTTCAAAAAGGTTATATACTGTATGATTCCATTTACATGACCTTTTTTTAAAGTTTATTTCTTTATTTTGAGAGGGAGAGTGAGAGAGAGCACGTGGAAGGGGCAGAGAGAGAGGGAGAGAGAGAATCCCAAGTAGGCTCTGCACTGTCAGCACAGAACCTGACACAGACCTGAATCAAGAGTTGGATGCTTAACTGACTGAGCCACCCAGGGGCCCCTGTTTGACATTCTTGAAAAGACAAAACTACAATGATGGAGAACAGATCAGTGGTTAAGGGTAGGAGAAAATGTGACTATAAAGGGATAGCATGGGGAGCTTTTGGGGGGTGATGGAACTGTTCTGGATGCTGTTTATGGTGGTGGCTACATAATCTATATATGTGTTAAAATTCATAGAAATGCACACCAAAAGGAAAGAAACTCAAATTTAAGGAATGATAATTTAAAAAATAATACTAATTTAAAAAGAAACAGTGGTATGAAATAAATTTCAAAAACTTTCTTGTTCTGGTAACAGTATTTGTAGAGGTCAAACTAGTTCTGCTCAAAGTAGTTTTTCAACTATGAAATCATAGGGGAAAATGGCAATTTTATGTTCTGTGGGATTTTTTTGTTCTAATTATGCAATAAATGGATATAGCAAAGAAAGTCTCCCCTGAAGAACACAATAGACAGAGAGAGTAGGAGACCAAGAGATCTCAGAATACTCTCAACTTTCTTTATTTGGTTTGTGAGTCCAGATGAGTATTCTAACACTCAGATTTGCAAGTGTAAAGGGGCTGAAAGAATTGAGTACATTAGTGGCTGGCCCATTAGACCAATAGAGAACAAAATGTGTTACTCTTTGAGGACTGGAAATTTTGTGGATGAGCAAAAGGTGAAGGTGTTCTAATTTTCAATTACTTATTATAGTATTTACATCTTTTCTCATTAATCATATCTCTCAATACTATTACATCAACATAGGCAAATAGAGAATACTATCTCTTTATGGGAATACTTTAATGAAAAGTAATATATTTAAAGACAGAGATCAGGTTGTTAATCCATTCCATTTCCCTGGTACCCCCAAAACTGGGGGTGTAGAGGCTTGGCAATTTGATACCACTGCACCCTATTGTGAGTTGTGAGAACTGTAGGCATAACAAACTTCTATATCTGGGATCAGCAAACTATGGTTTATGGCCCACAAGCTAAAAAAAATTTTTTTGTATTTTAAAAGGCTTGTAAAAAAATAAATAAATAAAAAATAAAAACAGGGATGCCAGGTTGGCTCAGTTGGTTGAGTGTCCAACTTTGACTCGGGTCATGATCTTGCAGTTCCTGGGTTCAAGCCCCATGTCGGGCTCTGCGTTGACGGCTTGGAGCCTGTAGCCTGCTTCAGAGTCTGTGTCTCCCTCCTTTTTTTGTCCCTCCCCTGCTCACACTCTCTCTCAAAAATAAACCTTAAGAAATTTTTTTAAATAAAAATAATGAGGAATATATGACACAAACAATGTATGTCTCAGAAAGCCTAAATTATTATTTGCCCCTTTAGAAAAAGAATGCTGATTCCTGCTCCATTCCTGATTTAAAACCAAACCAAATCAACTCAGCCAGAACTCAGTCAACTCTGCCTACTTAGTCAGAAGTAGGACTAGATGGGTGTTTTTTCAACCTGTTCAAGTGTATCTATAAAAAATCTACAAGTAACATCATACCAAATTGTGAAAATCTGAATGTTTTCCTTCTAACATCAGAAAAAGGGCATGGATGTCCATTATTCCTACTTCTATTCAGTATTGTACCAGAAGTTCCTGTCAGTTAAATAAGGCAAAGAAAAAAAAATTAAAGGCACACAGATTGGAAAGGAAGAAATCAATCTGTCTTTATTCACAGGTGACATTAGAATCTAACTAGAAAATTCTATGGAATCTACCAAAAACCTTTAATAAGCAAGTTTAGAACAGTTACAAGACTACAATATATAAAAATTAATTGTATGTCCATGTATTAGCAAAAACAATTAGAACTTTAATTTTAAAATTTTCGGTAACATCAAAATATGAATACTTAGGGACCAACTACACAAAACATGAAACATGGAAGAAGGAGACTAAAGAAGACTTAAATACTTAGAGAGCCATAATGTGCCCATGAATCAATATTATTAAAATGTCAATTTTACCTAAATTGATTTCTAGATTCAATGCAAACCAAACTGAAATTCCATCAGGCTCTTTTGGACAGCCTGAGAAACTGCTTATGGTATATATGAAAATGCAAAGGTTCCTGATAGCCAAGGTACCTTTTTAAAAGGATAAAGTTGGCTGAATACCTGCTAAATATTTTTAAAAACAAACAAAAAAAAACTATGAAAGCAAACCAGGAAAGGTAATGACCCTCATCACACTTTGCAATTATGAGGGTAAATTGAAATAGGTTTTTCAGTTCTGGTACTGCATTTTAAGACACACGCTACAAACATAAAGATGGGTGATGTATCTTAATATCACACCATTTTAGAAACTGTTGAAGTAACTAGTAGTATCTAACATGGAAAAGAAAATTATTTATTAAGGAGACCCCATAACTATATTAAAAAAACATACAGATCCATCAAAATAGGAGATATATTTTACTACTTCTGTGCAGCTCCAGAGGAAACAGCCTGAAGATACAGGAGTCAGAGGGTAGACTTAAGCTCAGAACAATGAGAACTTTCTAAAATGGAATGGGCTGCTTCGTAAGGTGGTGAGCTCACCATGGCTGGCATATAAGCAGATGGTGAAAGACATTTGTCATGTATGATCTGTGGAAAGTAAACCAATGTTTCTCAAAATATAGTCTGAGGTCCACTTCCACAGTAAGTTTGCTAAAAGGTTAGATTCTTAAGTCCTGTTGCAGATGGTAAATGCTATTCTCTAGGGAACAGACCTGGACTCTACACTTTAACAACCTCTGCAGGTGATTTTTATGTTCATTAAATTTGGAAATAGCTGGCTGAGATGACAGACAGGGATCCTTTTGAATTCAATAAATCTCTGATTCTCTCTTTCCTAAAGGTCTATTGTTCATTTGGTTGGGTTAATAGCACAGTCTTCCTATAATTTGTAATTAATTCTGCACCCTAAACAAATCCATGTCAAATGAAACTTTGGGAAATGTTGAATAGTGGGATGACTCAATGTATTGTCATGAGTATGATGGTTATCATGCTGGAGCATCATGACTGCATACTGACTGCTATCTCTGCTTTTATGCCAGGGTTTTAGCACTCTATGGAACCATTTGTAGCCTGACATCCAGAAAAAAACACCAAGGGAATGGCTTCACCACAGGGTACATTATGGCTGTGACACAGACTACCTTGGGCTGTTGACTCAGCTTATTTTCAAAGTCACAACTCCTGGCTAGAGTAGTCTGCAAAGAAGATCCCTAAATATAGTTCATGAACTTAGGGTTACATCCATAAAAACAGTAACGTTTTTCATTTTCAAGTTAAAAAAGAACAAACAATTACCACCTGAAATCTAAATATAGCCTCATGGCAGAAAGAAACATACCATTTAGCTACATTGCATATACAATTATACTCCCTGTAAACACTATTTAAAACATCTCTATCCTCACATCATTCCTGAGTATACAGCAGCCACAAAAAGCACAGAAGTTCTCTCACAAAAAAATAGGGGACAATTTTGCTAATCAATTTTATACGCAGTTTAATTAGTAGATGTTTACATATTTACCATTGTTGGGTCTCTGGATTAATTGGTTATTTTTATCATTATGAAATGACCTTTACCTCTGGTAATATTCTAGCTTGAAGTCAACTTTATCTGATATTAATATGGCTACCAACTTTTTTTATACTTAGTATGCACAGGGTATATCTTTTTCCACCCTTTAACTTTCAACCCTGTATCTCTATATTTAAAGTACCTCTCCTCTAAACAGCATATATTTGGGTCTTGGTTGTTACATTGCTTTGTTTTTCACAGTCTAACAATCTCTGCCTCGTAACTGTAGTGCTTAATCCATCTACAGTTCATCTAATTATTGATATAATTGGCTTTAAGCCTACCATCTTTATTTGTCCCCCTTCTGTTGTTTCTCTATTCCTGTGTTTTGTGGTAAACAAGTAATGTTTAGGATTTCATTCCATATTCTCCTCTACTGACTTTTTATCTATGCCTCTTTATATATTTTTCTAGGAATTACACATGCTTAATCTATCACAGTCTATGTTGAATTAATATTTTACTTATGGATATGCACTTTATGGATAATATAAACACTTCACAAAAGTATAATTCCACTTATACCCTGGCCCTTATTTTGTGCTATTCTTTTCATATATTTTATTCCTACATATAACCTTCTGCAATAAATTATTTGCTTTAATTACTAGTTGACTTATAAAGATTTTTTAAAAAGGAAAAATAGTATCTTATAATTCCCCACATATTTACTATTACTCGTATTCTTTCTTCCTATAGATGTAAATTTCCAACTTCTATCATTTCCCCTTTGAAGAATTTTTAGCACTTTTAGATTTAAAAAAATTTTAAGTTTTAGACATTTAGAACCATTAGCAGTTTTTTTAGTCAGTTTTGCTGGTGCAAATGTTCTCAACTTTGACCTGTCTAAAAATGTCTCTATTTCACTTTAATTTTTAAGATATTCCACTAGATATAAAATTTTAGATGATAAGTTTTAAATTTCTCATTCCATTGTCTTCTGGCTTCCATTGCTTTTGAAGTTGGCAGTTATTATAACCACTGTCCTCCATATTTAATGAGTCATCTTCTCTGTGTAAAGATTTTTTTTTTAATCATTTTTTTCAGCAGCTTGTCTATGATGTTCCTAGATGTGGTTATCTTTATATTTATCCTGCTGGGGTTCTTAATATTAATCTATTGGGGTTCATTCAACATCTCTGATCCATGGGATGCTGGGTTTATTTTTTAATCAACCTTAAAAATACTGAACCATTATTTAACTATTTTTTCTCTTTCTATTCTTTCTCTCACCTCCTTCTGAAAATCAATTTAAACCTAGATGAGGTCACCTAATACAGACCCACATATCATTGAGACTTCATTTTTCTCCCAATGTTATTTCTCTCTGCATTTCATTTTGGATAATTTCTATTGATCTGCCTTCAAGTTCCCTGATATTTGTTATGTTTTCTTTATATGGTGTTGATTCCATTTAATGATTTTTTTTAAATGTCAGATAACATATCTTTCAGATTTAGGATTTCAATTTGGTTCCTTTCCAATCTTTAAACCTCTCCTAAAATTCCTAACTCAAAATTCCAATAGCTGGGTCACTTGTCCATCTGTTTCTAATTGATTTATCTCTTGACTATGCATCACAATAAAAAAAACGTTTGCATGTCTAGTAATTTTTAATTATTGAAATTATATATTATACAGACTATTCTGTGATCTTCTGATCTTGTTTGTTCAAGCAAGCATTAAAATTACTAACTTTACCATCAACTTCTGGAGGCCTGGTTTTATCCTTTACTGGATCTATTTTTCATCTTTCCTTAGTTCTGGGGCGAACCCATTAGTTATGTGTTCTTTACTCTAAAGGTCTCTCTGGTATTTCAATGAGAATTCCAAAAAGTTTACCATGCTCTTTTAACTTTTCAAGACTCAAACTCCAAACTGTTTCCTCTGTGGTGCCAGATGCTACAATCTTCCCTCAGCTCTTTCAGCCACCTAGATGTCATTTTCTCATTGGGATAGCTGGAATTGCACTCATGCCTGTACTGCTCAGAAGTTGGTTAAGGATTTGAATGGATTTTATATGCAGAATTTAGGCCCCTCCTCACCATGGCTTCTTCCCTTCTGTGATCCCCACCCTCAATTTCCAGCCATTCTGTCTACCCCACACTCTATTCTCTGTCCCTTCAGACCAAAAACAAACTAGCAAACAACAAAAAGAAGCAAACAACAAACAAACCCGAGTTTTTTTGCTTGAGTTCTAGCACACCATGTAGCATACAGCCTGGAAATCTCCTCAGGGGATAAACTCCCTTCTGTCATGGGAGTCACGGGAATCAAACTCCCTTCTGTCATGTCAGTGTTTCTGCCTACTTCTGGTCCTTGTCCAGGGCCTTAAAATGTATTTCTTTTTCTGTCCAGTATCTATAAGAGCACTAGTCTCAATACAAGTTATTCTTCCCCTGCAGGAATTTGGACCCCAACACACAATTTTGATCTCAATTACCTCAATTCCTTCACAGTATCTTTTTCTAGGGACCATTTCCTAGCCCTGGTTTAGCGATTTCCATCTAATGATGTATGCAACTGCTCCAAACTCCTTGTAACTCTCAAACGATTATTCTCTGCTATAAACAGCCAATCCAATTAAAGGTTTATCACTTTAATCATCTTCTGTTTTTATTTTAAAGGAATTTATTATATAACAAAACTCAGAACATATGTCTAAAACAAAGCTCCAACAAATCAGTGTAACTATCTTTAGGCACAAAATAACTCCTTCTTCGTATAATTTGCCACTGAATATTTTTCAAGAATGTTCTCTAGTTCTTATTTCCTATCTTTTAGGTCTCAGATCAGACATTCCTCCTTTAGAAACTTCCTCTGATCCTCTTCTCCACAATAGCTTTGTCTAGCTTTATCATCATAGTTACCACACTGTTTTAATAAATGCAAATTTAAGGCCATGCTGGCGTCCCACAAGTTTTTCTAGGTAGTGTTTTGTGGTCATTCAGTTCTAAATATTTCATAAGTTCCATTATTATTTCTTCTCTGATTCATGAATATTTATAAGATAATTTTCATATCCAAATATATGGGTTTGGGGGGCTCTTTTGTTGTTGATGTCTAATATTATTGCGTTGTAGAAAGAGAATGTGTTCGGTGTTACTGACTGGTATTTCTTAGGGATTTTTTTGTAGTCAATGTTTTCAATGTGTACTTGAAAAAAATGTGAATTCTTTATTTGAGGAATATAGGCTTCTATACAGGTCTTCTTTAAGCTGGCCTGTTACTTATGTCGTTTAAAATATCCATATCTTTACCAAATTTTTATTTTTTCATCAGTTTATCAAAGGGGCATGCTAAAGTATTGCTCTTCAAGATAAACTGGTCAAATTTATTTTGTAAGTTAAGAGCCTGTCTTATTTATTTGGAACACACAAATTCAGCACTGCCATTGCTTCCTTGTGAACAGCTCTTCAGTTATTAAATTATGACCTTCTTTATTCCAAATGATGCTTTTTGGCCTTAGTATTGCTTCTCCAGCAATATTAGTCTTTATCTGTTTCATCTTTTCTCATCCCTTTCAATCTATAAGCATCCTCATGTTTTAGGTATATCTCTTGTAAACAGCACATACATGGACTGTTTCTTAATAATCTAACTTCATCTGTCTACATTTAATGAATTTACAATACATCTAAGATTTTTCTATTTTTTCTACTTATTATGTCTTTTCTTATTTATTATGTCTTTGCTTATTTCTTCCCTGCTTATTAGATCACTCTAGTGTTTTTTAATCCTTTCTATGTACTTGTTTAAATTATACATCTTTTCTTTTCCTATTCTTTGAGTGTTACTCTTAAATTTGCTCAAAGTCTAGAATAAGTCTATCTCTATCTTCCTCCTAAATAATACCATCAATGTGAAGTTTATAATTTCAGTCTCTCCCACCCTCTTTGTACATGTTATCTAGCATTTTCGTTTATTAACTGAACAACTCCTTGATTGACCTTTTCTTTAAAAAAATAAAAAAAAAACAGTGCTTCTTTAGATTTACAAACACATTTACAAATTTCTTTACTCATAATCCTTTCTTGATTTTTTTTTACTTAGGGCACAAAATTCCTATTTCTTGAAGGATATTCATTAATAGTCATTTTGGAAAGGGTTTAAAGTTGATAAACTCCCTCAATCTGTTTCTCTGAAAATGCTTTTTGTTTTTATTTCACCCTACACTGAATAATAATCAAGTTTGGTATATTATTCTAAATTAATACTTACTTCCTCTCAGGATCTTGAATATATTATTCTGTTATTCTGTGATATCTATTGTTGGTAATGAGGAGCCTACTGTCAGTTTATTTTGCAGTTCCTATATAGATAATCACACACTATTTTACAAAGTTTCATATTCTTTTATTCCACACATCCCTCAAAACAGTGCTACTTAAATTTTTTTTAGACGAGGGAGGGTTTACACAGTTTTGTATCTGATGGCAGAAGTCACTCCTACATTCCCTTCCATACAAAATCAAAAGATTCAGAGATCCCTTGAAGTCTATCTTTGAATACTATTATGAATCTCTGCCTAAAACTGCCCTAAAACAAGAGAGTCCTCAATAAATATATGTTAAACTAATTAATTAATGGATGCAAGTCTGGATGAGTGAAGCAATGAATCCTGAGTAATCCCAGGAAATGCCATTATTTCCAACATTCTTGTCAGTTATTCCTGTTAACATTTCTGAGAAGGATTCTTTCTTTGCCCATTAATGTGAATGTTATCATTTGAATAGAAAAATGGAACAAATATCACTTCTTAGAGATACATTTCTACTTTAAAATATTTTGATTATTATTAATATAAAATAGATATGAAAAAGATATAAAAGGTTAAAAAAAAGCCAAGGTTTGCTTTTTAAAGTTTCCAAAGCATTTCTATATATATTGTTTTAATTCATTGATCATCAAATAAACCCAGTGAATTACGAATTGCTGTCTTCATTTTTTGCAGCTGAGGCAACCAAAGCTGGAAGAATATTTGAGCCACTTGCTTAAAGTTATACAACCAGATAGCTGGATTCAACTCAGATTTTCATTCTGTTCTCTGATTTCTTTTTGCCTGCTCTTTACTTTTCATCCTTCATTCTCCTTGCCACAGAATGGCCAGATACCAGTGTTAAGCATATGTGTACCTCAGCAAGGGCAGCCATAATAAGAGGGAGGGCATCCCCAAGCCTCCACAGTGGAGCTTCAGCCCTGAGAAGCCCTTGAGTGTGTGCCACATGGACTAAAGAGAAAAGGGAGAAAGGCCTGAGCTATTCTCCAGAACCATGCTGTGTGCTACAAAACACTGGATGATAAACATCCACAGAGACTTTTCCCACCCACAAGATGACCTTGAATATGACCTCTTCCTCCAACCCTAACCTTTCCTCCCAAGGCCTATTACTGGAGTCCTTTCCATTAGACCTATTGTTCTCTCTTCCTTACTCTGTACCGCCCTTTATTTTTTTAATATAATTTATTGTCAACTTGGCTAACATACAGAGTGTATAGTATGTTCTTGGTTTTGGGAGTAGGTTCCTGTGGTTTAATGCTTACATACAACACCCAGTGCTCATCCCAACAAGTGCCCTCCACTGCACTGCCCTTTAAAATTTAGCAGGCATCAGTTACAATTCTTTCAAACATTCATCCATAGTGCTTTCCTCTAGTGGCTGGTAGGAGTGCAAACTGGTACAACTGTTCAAGGAAACTGGCAGTACCTACTAAAGTTAAAGATACACCCATCCTACCACCCAGAACTTCCCCTTGTACATACTATAGATCTAAGTGAAATGTGTGTATGCATTTACCAAGATAGGTGTAAAATGTTTACTATCAGCTTTATTCATAACATCCCTGAACTAGAAACTATTAAAACACCTACCAATAGAATGATAAACAGATTGTAGTGTATTCACCCAATGGGATACCATACAGCAATGAGAATGGACAAACTACAACAATACAGATGAATTTTACAAACATGAAAGCAGCTAGGCACAAAAGGACATACACTGTATGATTTCATTCAAATTTAGTATAAAACAGGTATAATTCATCTCTGTTGATAGAAGTCAGGATAGTAGCTACCCTTGGAGGGAGTAGAAATTGGAAGGGAGACAAATGAGGCTTCTGGGGTCCCAGAGATATTCTTTCTTTGCTTTGGGTACTGGTTATATGAGATCATTCACTTATAAACTGTACCATTATGATATTTGTACTTTTCTATATGTATATTATAAATCCAGTAAGTTAAAATATTAACCTTTGCCCATACTAGACAATTTAAATATACACGTCCAAGACTTAGATACACTATACAAATGTATATACTAGTTATATGCTTGTCCATTATGGATGGATTTCAAGGCCCTAATCCATTCCCCTAAAAAAAGTCAAAGTAAGTCACTAGCTGAAACCAGAGCTGTGACTTTAACTTGTTCATTTCATGACATATTATATTAGCGGCCTCCCGCCAAACCACACCAAGATCAGTAAAGGAATTATGTAAATACAATAGCCAGCCCTGATGAAACAGCAATTATATATCTTAGCAGCTGTGTACTTCTGTTCACGTTAGATAATTAGCCAGAAAATTGTTTGCATAATTATTTTATGGAGCATTTGGTGATTTAACCATTTAGTTCTAAAGACTTATCCAGAAGTCATTAAGCCATTTAAAGTGGTAGAGATCACAGTTGGTGCTATTTCAGCACACAAAACAAAACCCAAATGGCTTCAGAATTCCATGGATCTCTTCTGTGTAACCAATCATTGCAGTTGGCAGGTCCAAGATGGCTTTTGCTTTTTAAATTTTATTATTTTCTCTCTAAAGGACATATGCGTCAACTCTTTTAAAATGATACACAACCAAAATGAGTTCTTGGGCCTGCCACTGCTCTGATTAGATGAAAGTGTACATGAATCACTGCCTTGGTTATTAAATCCATGTGCTTCGTTCCCTATTTGTGAATAGGAAACACTGAAAAAGAGAAATCAAGAGAGGTTGCAAAGGGAGGCAAAAGGAGAGAAGGGAAAACTGACCCTGGAGATAGGTTTTAAAAATAGTTCTTGGGGCACATGGGCGGCTCAGTCAGTTGAGCGTTGGATTCTTGATTTTGGCTCAGGTCATGATCCCAGGGTCGTGGGATCGAGCCCCGCGTCAGCGTGGAGCCTGCTTATGATTCTCTCCCTCCCTCTCTCCCTTCCTCCCTCTCTCCCTTCCTCCCTCTCTCCCTCCCTCCCTCTCTCCCTCCCTCTCTCCCTCTGTCCCTGTTCTCCACTCATGCTGTCTCTAAAAAAAGTACTTCTGGTCCACCAAAAGTGTAGCCAACCTTGTAACATTTTGGGAACTGTTCTGCACACTATTAATGTCACAGTAACAATATATTTGGTGATATGAAGCTTCAATAGGGAGTATTTCCTCTCCTTCCCCCCACCACCCTGGTTTTTTTGGTCAAGATGGGAGTGTTGGTTTACCTGAATAACTTGCTTTTGTATACCTGGCAAGATATTAAACTAAGTCATTGATGGAGGCATGCTGCCTTATTATAGCATTGAGCTTGGGGTCCAAATACTTGTATGCAAGTTCTAACTAGTTCCTCTCATAATGTGTAACTTCTCAAAGCCTCAGTCCTTGCTTCTGAAATGGGAATACTGGAGTCAATTAAAGTGGTGCTTAGAGTTCAAATTGGAATCAAACTGCATATGTTCATATCTCAGCCCTGCCCTTACTAGCTCTATAAACTTGAGCTTGTCATCATTTAAACTCTCTCCAGTTCTGGATAATTTTAACAGAGTCTTCTCTCACATGGTGGCTAAGTATTAGATGAGTTACTGCATGTATGTGAACCACTTAGAACTGCCAGGTACAGAAAAAGCACTTTGTAAGTGAATTCTGTTGTTATTTTTACTTCTAATTGTTGTTTGGCAGAATGAAATATTGTATATATGAAAAGTGCTACTAAAACTATAAATCCTAGAAAAAAATGACTCCCACAGCCATGTCATTTCCTAAGAATAACCCACTCACTATTCTCCAGGGAACAAGTCAGAAGAAATTCAAAATCAAAATTTACTAAGCACAAGTTCAGGTTAGTACTCCCTAGGGAAGGAAACCCAACTGCATGACTGTGAGCAATTAATTAAGTCTTCTCAGAGAACCCACCTCAAGTGTAGCTCATCTGGAAGATAGTGACTGAAAAGTTAAGCCCAGAAAAAAAGAATAAATGATGGGCAACTATTGCTCAAGAGACAGAGTCTGGCGTTTTTAAAACTACCCCTTGAGAGTTACTGCTAATGGGTATGGGAGTTTCTTTTTTGGGGTGATATAAATATTCTAAAATTGATTGTAGTGATGGTTGTACAACTCTGAATATGCTACTACTAAACTGTATACACTTTAATTGGGCAGATTGTATGGCATGTGGACTACATCTCAATAAACCTGTTATATGGGGAGAATACCCAACTCCTCCTTGTATTTCAACTCATATCATGGATTTGTTAAAAGAGACAGAGAGACAGAGAGAAATATGAATGCATTTGGCTTCCCCTGGAATGGAGTGTGGCTGCCAGTGCCACGGCTGGGCTCAGCAGTTGCCGTCTGGGCCATGGAAATGACCAAGGCAGGTACTGCAGACTGTGGCAGCCTCAAATCCCCAGTAGATCCTGGGCGGACAGAAAAGAATGCCAATTTCTTTCTTTAAAAAATGTCCCCCATCTGTTTCTAAATAATAAAGCAGGATCTGAAAGGAAAAGGCCAACCCCACAGGTGAGTTCTGTCAAACAGAATGGTGGACTCTCCCAAGGGTGACTCAGAGAGAGAGGAGCAGGGTGAGCACCCATGGTGAGAAGACGTGTCATCAGGGCAGGGACTCCTTCTGGACAGGTGTCTGCAGAGCTGAAGGGACAGCTCTCAAGCTGTCTGCATTGTCATAGGGTCTTCTGAGGGACAGAGAGACTGAGCTCTCACATGGTGGCTTCTTGCCCTTCTGACAGGCTCCCAACTGGTCACCACTTCAGTTCAGAAGTGGGGCTCAAAGCTTAGGCCCCTGCCAGAAGCAAAAGTTAACAATTTCCAAAGTAAACAATATGAAGGTATCATAAAGAGATCCACAGACATGAAAAAACAAAAGCTCCGCAAAAAGCTCCCAGAACAAACCACCAGACTGCAGTCTCAGGGATGGGAGGAAGATGGTATAAGAGGTTCTCTGGGGACTGGCAGGGGGCCAGTTTGTCCCAGTGCCAGGTTGGAGGACTGTGTGGAAGAGTTCTCTCCCAGAGTAAGTGGAAGGAATTGTTAAACACGAAGTGAGTTTCAGAGACACCCAGAGAGAACAGGTCCGGTCTTGAGGAATCCAGGCCCTGTCACGGGGCTGCTTCAATGCCTTAAAGTGCACCCTTCTTACACATGGCTTTGTGGGGAGAAGAACTTTAATAGTATGCCTTTGTTATTTTTAGCCAAAGGTTACAAGAAGTAGCAAGTTCCAAACTATTTTTAAAGATGAAACTACTGGGTAGAAGTTTGAGGAGAAACACAATATTTAAATGGTCTCAAAGTATCTCCCCAAAAGGTTAGTATTATTACAAAGAGAACAATAGCATCACAGTTAGGATGGCATAATAGGACAAGTTGACATCAGATCCTTTCTGGTACCAAACACTGAGAAAAAGCTAACTTATCTTCTATAATATTCCTGCCAATTATGTACAACCTGAAAATAGTTATAAGGAAACATTAGACAAATCCAAATTAAGGGCCATTCTACAAAATCAGTGGCCTATATACTCTTCAAAAATGTCAAAGTACTAACAGACCAGGAAAGAAAGAGGAAGAGTTCAAGATTAAAGAAAACTAAAGAGACCAAAGACAATGCCTGCTTCTGGATTGAATTCCTTTGTCAGAAAGGACAAATGATGGTATTTTAATAAAGTCTAAGGATTAGATAATTGTGTAGTAACAGTGTTAATTTCATGATCATAATAATTTTACTGTGTTTATGTAAGAAAATGCCCTTGTTTTTAGAAAGAACACTGAAGTATGTGGGGGCAGAGAGGCTTCGTATCTGCAACTTGTTCTCAAATGATTTTAGAAAATAGTAATGATAATAATCACATATAATTAGATAATAAAACAACTGCACAAAATGTTAACACTTGAGGAATTTGTGTGAAAGGTACATTAGATCCTTTGTACTATCATTGTACCCCTTGTGAGTTTGAAATATTTCAAAATAAGCAGTTTTTAAAGTACATTGAATTTACCAGGAGAAAAAAATGAAATAAATCCTACATGGCCCTGCTGAACTGAGTTTTGTCTGTAGACTCCAAACGGAGGATACAGATTTGGATAAAGTGCTTCTCATGGAGGCTCCACAGGCTGCACTGTATTCCTGGTGGAGCCCTGGAATTCCAGAGAAGTCTTTTCCAGGAGGCTGCTCTGTGGATTGCTAAACTCATCCCTTCCCCCAAAGGGAGCCAAATGGTTTTAATGGTTAGGAGAATGTGAAACACTCCCTTGACACTCAACATTTGGAAATAATATCTAATGTGATAGAGAGGCCGGGGACCTTGTCCAAGGAAATTATTTCCCATCCTCCCTCTGTGTGAGGCATCGAAGGGCTGTTGTTTTGGATTATTAAGAATAATGAGATGCAGATGAGAACTTGAATTACAAAGCTATAGACTCCTGAAATATTTTCTTACTGTATCTCAGCTACCTCCTCCTCCTCCTTGTCCAATTTTCTTTTTGTCTGTTTTATGTTTATGAGTTCATTAAATGCTATCCCCAAGACACTGTAGAAAGAACCTAAGGACTTTGTAATTCATCATTTGCCAAATGCTTTTAGGAACGTCAATGTAACATTTTCCTTCCACCCGCTGCCCTCACCCCCTGCAAGTTGTATTTTTAACTGGTAAAAGGAATAAAACGGAAAGGAAGGGAATATATTTCACAAGTGATTTACACCAGTATCTCATTTAAGCCTCTCACAGTCTTAGAAGGTAGGTGAAAACATTCATCGACCAATGGAAATGGAAACCATTTAGCCTCAGAGAGGGTAAGAAGAGGCTAACACCACACAAATGATAAGGAACAGAGCAGGGATTCAATAGCCAGCTTTGTTTAACTGAGGCCTATGCTGTTTCCACTTCACTGTTTAATACCAAGAAAATCTGACTTGGTCATTTCTCTTTAAAAATAGCATTTTTTTTTCTAATTCTAGGGCAATCATATACTAAAAACATGGGAAATGTAGAGAACATAGAAAACAACAGTAAAAAAAATCTAGCATTATTACTCACAGCTAATCTACATGGTTTGGAAATCAAGGCTAATTAAAAATAGCACTACATTTATCAACAATTTGTATTAACAATCTAAATCTGATATTGGGTATCTTTGCTCTTTTAAGTAAATCAAATTTCAGAAAAATATGCATTTTACATAACGCAGACTGAAACTTTCCTTTTTAGTTATGAGATCTCCTCCATCTGGCAGGGATATGAAAACATCAACTTTCTGAACAAAGAAGTTGGACTACATGATCTGAAAGAACCCCTTTACCTCTAAGGGGACTTAACAAGGGCTGTGTTTATGTATATATGTTTCACCTTTGCTGTTAACCTGGCTTTCTAACTGGATAGTCACAGTGTTTCTATATCTAAGGCAGTATTGGAAACGTCTACCCAATGACAAAAAGACATTTTGAATATGACACCAATCCATCAGTCCTTTCTAAATCTGTCTGAACAGCATACACAGTGGTTAAGAAAATGTGCTTCAGAGTCAGACACTCCTGCGATCCAGTTTGAGTTCTACCACTTTATAGTTGTAAAATGCTGGGCAAGTTATTAAATCTCTCTAGGTCTCCTTCTCTCTTCCATAAAATGGAGGTAATCAGAAAGAATAATTGAAGGTAATTCAATGAGAAAATGTATATATATAGGGCTTGGTATAGTTCCCAACACACAGGAAGTACCTAGCAAATATTTCCTATTATCAATAAATGCTGAGATTAAGATGAGTAGGTAGCATCCCAAAGTGAAATAAGTGTCATTTCTGAAGTAAGACAGGAAGAAGTCAAATTCTGGCATGGTTTTCCTACTTACAAGCTATGTGATCTTGGTCAAATAAAAGACTTTACGTGCTTCAGTTTCATCATGTGTCAAATATGATAATAGTGACTCAAATCCAGGTCAGTTTGACTCACAAGCTCATGGTTTCAACTACTACACTGCAGTGGTAAAAATGACTCCTGCAGGGTTGATGTTTGTGTAGCACTCCGTAGTGAAAGTGATACCTAGATTAATTCAGTATCAGCAGACATGGTATTGACAGAAGTAGTAGTCATTGTTGTAGTCACAATCTTATTCACCATCACCATCATTCAGTGGTATAGGATCGTATTGAGAAATGAGTGATTGAGGTTGAACAAACTGACAGGATCCAGCCGGTCACAACTACTCCAGCTCTGGTTTTCCACCCATTTATTGAAGAAAACATTGGGGGAGAGTAGGATCATAGGTTTGTTTCTGTGTAGCCACCCCCCAAAGAGAAGTGACTGAAAACCATTTGAAATCTACCTTTCAAATTCTGAAACTGATGAAATCCTTTAGGATACCCTGGTTCTGAGCCACTTAACTTCTCTGACCCTGTTTTCCTACATCCCCAACTCCTGGCAGGGACCACTTCCCCCTGTGTATCCTGAACACCTAGGACAGTGCTTGACCCTAGAATAAGGATGTATGTCTGTGCTTGAATACTGAAGAAACAGAGGAAAATAGATCCCCACCAATGCATCTACCCTCTTACTATTAATCAAAAACACTGAGCAGAGGTCACTCACCAGCTCTATTCTTGCAGCTCCTCACAGAGCAGAGAATGCCAAGGTTGTTCCACACCATTAGGTATAGACGAAATTGGCCAATAAATCTGAAAATGATGCAAAAACGCAGAATCTCTGAATTCCCATGGGAAAGCCAGCTCAGCCTCCCTCCTGTGCTCACAGGACTGGAACGTGATATCCGTGAGGAGGCGTTTAGCTTGACCATGTTGGTGAACCCTAGCCCCCTCAAATGTTTCTCCATGCTGCCCACCAGACAACCACTGGGGATATTTTTTAGCATCAAAGGTCTCATGGTAGCCCCTAGTTTTGTGCCTGTGTATCACATTATCCCTTTCTCCTCAATTCGTATCATTATCATCATCATCATCACTATCCATTGCCTTTATTAAGGACCCATCTTTGGGCATTGGGATGTCTACACAGTTGATCAGCTCCATTCCTGCTCTAACATGATACAAAAATGCTTCCCACACATCCCAGTCCCCAGGTGTCTTCACCACCTGTTTTATCTGGTTACACACACACACACACACACACACACACACACACACACACACCACTCACTCACAACTCACTATTTTCAACCAAGAGGTAGAGAGCTAGTTAATATACAAATGTCACCAGAGATTGGGAGCCCATTGAAGCCATTTCAGTCCAGATTCTCCCGTCAATTCTTTGGGGTTGGGAGATTTAGAAGCAAACACTTGGAATATGTTAGGTTGGAAGGGGGAAGGCTGAGTGAGATAAAGGTCTGGAACAAGGAGCAGGCCTAGAATACACCACTGTGGGAGGACTTGGGGAAAGGCAAGTGTCTTCAAAGTCACACTTTATGCAGACCCAGCCTGCTGGTGCCCTCAAGATATTTGGAATAGGACCCAGATAGTCATCCCCCAAACTGGGCTCAAATGGAAAAGACACTGAAAATGAAGTCAGTGTGAGTGACAGCATTTCTTCAGGTAAAATCTTCCACACCAGATGGGAGAATGTGTGTCGCCATTAGCAGAGGCCAAAATTTCTCAGGGCCACATAGAATCAAGGCTTGGGTATGGCTATGGAGGGACAGTTCTCAAAGTCTTAACCTATAGGTCTGTCCACACTTCACAGTGTACTTAGAGACAGCCCCAAAGGAGGTGCAGTCCAAAGAGCTCCTCCTGCTGGCTGAACTTCACACACCCAACACCTTGCAGTAGAACCAGGACTGGAAAGGTAGAGAAAAGCAAAATTGGTGAGGAGAAAATATCTTTATTCTTGTAGGAAGAAAGATTTTCTGTTGAACTGCTCTTAGGGTGTCAGCAATCTCGTTATTGATTTCCCCTGGCAAAGACTTAGGTCACAAGGCTATTGTTTCTAACGCAGCCAGCCTCATGGTCCTCTCAGACCACCTTCATCTGGGTGGATGGCAGTGCCATCTTAACCCTGATTTCCTGATGGCATATTTCCTGTCCTTGCTCTTGTGTGAAATAATAGTTCTCTTTTTGGCTGGGTTTCCAAGAAGCCGGAAATGCTGCTGTCTGACTTCTTGAACTAACGAGTTCACTATTGGGACAGCATAACTAAAAACTGGTGCTTGGGATATCTTGGCTCTCTCGAAGGGTGTTGTTTATGAGACTGCCTTAAACAGTGATCAGAGAAAGACAGCAGAAGAGTTATAAAAAGAACTACGAATAGTCATTGGGGTGGAGGGATGGAAAAAACTTTAATCTTACTGAGGAGTCCCTAAACAACATTACTAAACTTCAAAAGTGCAAAGACACTTAAATAGGTTGTTGTTTTAAAGTCAAAGGAAAACCAAACAGAAACTAATATGGGAAAGTGTTTGAATGAAGAGGTGCTGTACCTGACTTGCAGGAATGACTTTCAAGGTCCCAAAGATAGGGAGAGTGGGAATTGCTCTTTTTAAGATTTTAGAAATTTTCATCTTGCTGTTCGTGTAAAGGGAAAGCAAGTCTGTCCTTGAGAGAACTTGTAAGACAGCCTTCTCTTAAAAAAAAATTGCTCTGAAAACAGTTAAGTGCCACAAAACTTTGAAAGAACTGAGATCAACTTGGTGTTTGACAAAGCTAATATAAGAATGGTAATCAATCCCTTGGCAATGGAAATTTTAAATTTAAAATAAGCTTCAACAAAGCCTTTGAACCTTCAAACATTTTATCCTTAAGAAATTAATGGGTCCCTGAAGAAGTCACATTTCCTTTTCTGTTTCTGTAATATATACTTCAATTACATTAATCAACAATGCAGCAAAATAACTGACACCAACCAAGTTCCAAGTCGCATTTCCAAATGCTCCTTTTCTTCAGCAGAGACTTGGCATTTGAAGATAGCTAATTGAGGTTTATATAAGCATGAATAAATATTTGGTGAAACTGGATTTTCCCATCCGTTGTCACCTTTGCTCACCCCAGAATGGTTTCCCATCCTTATTTCCCTTTTGCTGTCATTTCTGTTGAGTGTGATAAACTATCTTACTCAAAGAGATATTATGTTAAAATCTTCCTTCTGCAGTATCTGTAAAACACTCATCAGATGTGTCTCTCTCTCTCTTTTTTTTTTTTTAACTTATTGGCAAGTTGGCTAACATACAGTGTAGTCTTGGCTTCAGGAGTAGATTCCCGTGATTCATCATTTACATACAACACCCAGTGCTCACCCCAACAAGTGTCCTCCTCAATGCCCATCACCCACCTCTCCCACCCCCTCAACCACCACCCCAGTCAACTCTCAGTTTGTTCTCTGTATTTAAGAGTTTCTTATGGTTTGCCTCCCTCTCTGTTTATAACTTACTTTTCCTTCCCTTCACCTATGGTCTTCTGTTAAGTTTCTCAAATTCCACATATTAGTGAAATCATATGATATCTGTCTCTCTCTGACTTATTTCACTTAGCATAATACTCTCCAGTTCCATCCACATTGTTGCAAATGGCAAGATTCCATTCTTTTTCATAGCCAAGTAGTATTCCATTATATATCTATACCACCAGATGTGTCTCCTTTTAAAGCAAATAGAATTTGTGAGACATTTTGTTTTTCCCCACTGAAAAATCAGCTGACAGTTTCCGAGTTCCCTGTGCTTTCCTCTGCTCTGGACAAAACAAAACACCAAGTTTCATGACAGTCATCTTTTTGGATGTGATGTTCCTTGAAAATTGCCTTTTTTCCCCCACCTACCCTCAAGTCTATCCCTAGTAGAGTTTTGGCTTCACAACTTTCCTCAAAGAAAGTGACTCCAAGGGCCCTGTTTTTCCATTTTGGTGTTCTCTTTCTTCTCTAAGAAATAGAAACCTTAAAAACAAAAGTCTCTAAGTATTAGTTCTACTAGTGTAGTATTATATACATATACACACACACAAAAGAACTTTAATTTTCCATGTGGGTATATGCCTCTCTATTTGGGAATAATCACTATCTTCCATCTTCCAGTGGAAGGTCATTTCTCCTTTTTGCTAACGACCTGTAAGAAAACAGGTCCTGACACTGTGCATACTGCAAAGACAGTCAGCCTTGCTTTGGAGTTTTTCAGCCACTGTTGGACATTTCCATATCTACCATCTCCTCTCTCAAGTCATGGATACTGAGTTCATTTTACTAAGACCCGGGCCTTATCCATCATCTTCAAAAACAATCTGATAAATTGGCTCTTCCTAAGGTGAATTACCTCTCTCAGGGACTTCTTAATTTTAATGGGAAACCTCCTGAGGGAAAAAAAAAATTAGTTTCTAAGGTGGAATTAGCTTCATAGGGCAGTATAAGAGATTTTTTAATAGGTCATGGAGTAAGTTAGACCCTTGAGTCACATCAACTCAGCAGCTTAAACTCATATTCACAGGCTGGCTTATCCTTTATAAAAATAATTATGGATTATCAACTATTTCAGAAGTTCTATTATTCACAGTTCAATACACTATGAGAGAATTCCACATAACAGATCTGATGCATGGTTGATACTTCAATGGTTACTCATTTTGTTTTTAATCTTCTAGTCACTGAAGAACAAATTGGAACATGTGGAACCACACAAACAAATCAGCTGTACATGTGGTTGGATTTTTCACTTTCCCCATGGGTGTTTTTGTCAAACAGCTAAAGAGACATGGAAATCTGCAATTTAGTTGTCACTGTTGAGAGATCTCTCTATGGTCTTATCTTGCTATTCTTTGTTTCACTGGAATCAACAGACTTGAATCTCTTCCCTCTTGTTCCTAGGGAGGGAGAAGGGCTTTTCATGTGATCTTTTATTTCAAGCCTAAAATACCACTTTTGTTGTTACATACCTGTGTTTAGTTACTTTATATATAGAATATATATACACACACACACACACACACACACACACACACACACACACATACATAATGGCAATACATGTAAACAGACCAAGCTGGATAAGACTATTTGCCTACAAAACTGCATGCAAAGAGAAACTGTTCTGATGCAAATCTGCACTGGAATTGGAAACTGGAATTCAACTGAAGGCCTCTATGTGCAGAGGTAGGTTCAGACCATCCCCAGAATTTGCCTATCAGAGAAGGAAATACTGCACATTCAGCTACCTAACTTGGCCACAAGCAAAGCTCAACACTTCCAGAATCTCTGGGAAAATGAGATGGTACATATTCTTAGCAGGAGCTGACAATTAAGCAGAGTGAACAATCATACGAGGCAGGGGAGAGGGTGTTCATGCTGCTTAGCCACATGCCTCAGGTGCCGGGAGTGTGAGGCCAAGGGCCACATGCTTTCAACCACCCAAGAAGCCAGGGATCCTGAAATCTGTAACCCTATGGCATGTTATTCTGTTTGTTATCATAGAGACTGCCCTATTCCTTCCAACTATTTCCTCTGGCATGATAAGGATTTTGTGAGGTGCCAGGGGAGATATAATTCATTAGAATCAAGTAATGATTTGTAATATTTAAACTATTCCATTAAACCAGGAAGCAGGTCAGAAACTAACCTTTAAATACAGCCAAGGGAGAAAGTCAGCCCAGCAGCTTAAAATATATATCTTTTGCAGGAAGCAAGGAGCATATAATTAGCTGTAATTTCTGCAACTGCAGTCAGGAAGCTTTATTTTTTGGCTGATAGGCAGTGTTATCTCCTGATGGCCTGGGAAACCAAATCCTAGGGTTACAATCCTGACTCCCGCATGGACCCTTGTGGGTGGCTTCTGGGGTGAAATGGCAAAGGAGCAAAAGAAAGGAATGGGCAGGGTGGGGTCAGGAGCTGGAGAAATTACAGCAAAGGATCTGGGTGATAGCCACTCTGATTCTTCTGCAAGGAGTCTGAATTTTGTGAATTATATTTAAACATATTCTGATTTCCAATGCAATCATTACCCTAAGACATTTCTAAGGCTTAATATATTGGGTAAAAGCTATACTTTTTGGCTCCTGCTGGTAGTTGTGGAAAAGTTAAATGTGCTACTGTTAGAGGATCACTTTTATTTTTGATGGTTTCCACAAGGATAGATTTTTTTTTTCCAGTGGGCAAGTCTCAGCCTAGTAGAGGCATTAAAAATTAGTAAAGGTGGAAATGCTTTGAAACATTTGATCTCTTCTCAAGGAAGCTGAGCAGAGGGGCGGGGAGTCCCTCAGGAAGCCTTGCTGTGTGGAAGCATATACACCAACAATGAGATTTTCTTCAATACCTCCTATGGCCTTGTTTCTCCCTTCTAAGTCAGGGAAAAAATTCCAGCTCTCCTCTCTGACATTTGATGTAAATCTGAAGTCTCAGGGGAGGCCATGGAGGCTCAGATAGGGGGCAACAGAGCAAAAACAGCAACATGGCAGTAAATAAATCTGACTTTTGTCCATTCTGGCTAATCCTGGTTTGGTTTGCTGGGAAGTGAGTGCCGTTGCTTTTGTTTTTCTGTAAATTGTCAAATCCTGCCAACCTTGCCCTCTGAACCAGATCAACCAATGAATCATCCAACAAATACTTGAACTAACAGTAATCTACCCTGTCCTTAACCAAAGAACCAATGACAGTAACTGTCATTAAAAAAAATTATATCATTTATATAACATATCTCCCAGTTATTTATCAGGATTCTGCAGTGTATTAAACCTCTTTTCTAATTATTTATAAAAAGAATTCTGCAGTCCACTTGGGAGAGAAGAGATATAATTTTAAATGATTTAAATCTCTAAGAATAGTGTAGGCTTAGGGTAGCACCAGAAAAGCCCTAAATACCATTTCTCTCTTCTGCTTCCTGGGATGAGCTCCCTTTGATGGGGATCACGTTCAGATGTGTATTGTACTGATATTCCCCAGATAACACATCTTGAATTACAAACTCAAGCATCTTCTGGATACCGAGAAAGAAAGGATAAAGCAATAAGGTGAACAAACACTCATTAGATGAGAAATGGAAAAGCAAGGGCGCATCTTTCCAGGGACCTCCATTGCCAGCATTTATCCTACAACACCCACAGTATACAAATAACTGCCTCCGATCTCTGATGTGGTCAGATAAATCTGCTCACAACCCCTCAGAAACAGCTGAGATTGTTTCTCAGATGGCTCCCATTTCTTCCACAGCAGCTGCTCGTCTGCTCATCTAGAATGTAACAGTTCTGTGCTGTCCTCCAGAGTACAGCGGCATTGTCTCAGCTATGAATAAATCATTAACCTTATTTTATTAATAAGGCAAAGCTAACAATACTTCCAACCTGGCCCTGCTCTTCCTTTCCAGCAGTGCCTCAGAAATGAGAGGCACACTGTTCTTCCCGTGCATGTGGGGAAGGGCTGTAAGCTTCCAGGATGCAGCTTACAAGATCTGGGGGAAAAGCATGAGCCAGCTGCGGACAGATGAAGCCTAACTCTAAAGGCTCAGAGGTCTGCAACTGAAGAGAGAGAGTTGCTTTAAAGAGAGATAGTTACCCTGGGACATCCACTGCTTCCCTGGGACCATGGGAGGGGAGGGAGCTCTTCAGTGTCATGGGAGAGAGTTTGGGGAAGGAGGCAGAGCAGAGGAACAACTTACCTCAGTGTTGTTTTTATAAATAATTGAGTTTTTTACATTTTTGCTTAATAAGTAATATTTTAATATCATAACCCTGTCTTAATACAACTTCAAATTGTCTCCACACCCTGAAACAGGTGAAACTAGACTCTAGGCTTTGTTTTTAAAAAGTCTATCAATTTATAAAGGGCCTTGCTATGTCATCAGTTCAGTTATACTGTTTACTATATTTCTTATTGTACACAGGCCTCCTTTGGGGACAAATGATAGAAACGTCACTTACTAAATTTAAGCCAAAAAAAAAAAAAAAAGAGAGAGAGAGAGAGAGAGAGAGAGAGAGAAGCTGTTGACTTAGGTAATGAAAACTTAAAGAGGTGGCACAGATGTTAAGCATGGGCTAAATCCAGGAGTTCAAAGAATGTCATCAGATTGTTCTCTGTCTTTCTTTAGACTCCATTTTCAGGCAGACTCTCCCTCATGGTGACCACCATTGGGAGACTGTTGAGGTTTTTGGACACGCAGCTGCCCTCTGGACTAGCAGAGAAAAGGACTTTAATACTTGACATTTCCATGTGAGCTCTGATAAGGAGCTCAATCTTGGAAACTTCTGCCCCCAAACTGCTCTTCCTCAAGTCTCCTCACTCAGCAAATAACCCACACCCTGACCTAGGGCCCCACCACAATCCTTAGAGCCATTCTTGGTTCCTCTTTCCTTTATTGCCATTCCAAACCATCAGCAAGTCCTATCAGATCTTCAAAATGTTTATGGGCCAAACTGCCTGTCACCATTTCTGTCACTACCACCTTCTGAGTCACAAATATCTCTTATCTGGACCAGTGAGGAAGTCAAAAGGTAGTGACCTGTCTCTTTACCTACACTCTTGACCCACTAAAATCCATTGTCCATGCTTAGCTATAATGATAGTTTTCAAAACCATGTCCTCATCTTCTTAAAATGTTCTAGATTTATTTTCTCACTGTTCTGAAGGCTACAATTCTGAAATCAAGATGTTGATAAGGTTGCTTCTTTCTGGAAGCTCTATTTTGCATCTCTCTCCTGGCTTCTCAAGGATAACAGCCGTCCTTAGTGCTCCTAGGTTTGGAGTGCATCATTCCAATCTCTTCCTGACTCCATCATCACATAGATTTCTCTCTGTGTCTCTGTGTCCAATCTCCCCCCCCCCATTAGAACACCAGTCATTAAATTAGGGCCCACATAAGCCAGTATTACCTCATCTCAGCTTGATTACATCTATAAAGATCCTATTGCCGACTAAGGTCACATTCACAAGCACCAGGGGCTAAGATGGAGAATATCTTTGGGGAGACACAATTCAACAGTACACCCTCTAGCCTCCTTAAAATTCACATCTGTCCCATAAGCAAAATACATTTTCTTCCTCCCCAAATCCTTAAAAATCTTAACCTATTCTAACATCTACTCTAAATCTAAAATCCCATCTAAATGTAATCTACTTAAAAAGTCCCAATCTCATCCCCTAAATCAACTCAATCAGATAGAGATGAGACTCTGGGCATGGTCCATACTGGAGCCATATTACTCTTCATCTGCGGATCCGTGAAACTTAGAAAGCAAGTTATCTGCTTCCAAATTACAATGGTGGGACACTTTAGGTATTCCCATTCCAAAGGGTGGAAATTGGGAGGAAAAAAAGGAAACAGTTTCCAAATAAGCCGGAAAGCCTGCAGGAAAAATTCCAATAGGTTTCAAGGGCCAGGCTTCCTTGGAAATGAGACTGAAGGGAGGTTAGCATGTACTGAAAGGAGAAAATGAAAAATATCTGAAAGCAAACTACTAATTTTTACATGTTGCTGAGGATGAAACCTGAGGAGGGTCCCTTGGACTGGCTTCAGCTACACCTACAGCTGCAAATACTCTGGCAGCCCCAGAGCTGCCCTCAAGGCCAGCAGAAGGTAAGGAAGGAGAAAGTCCTGCAGCAGGTAAACTGTTTATACTTGAGATTAGGGGATAAGCAAGGCTGACTTCATAGGTGTGCAACCTGTATCATTCACAAGGCCCCACACTTAGGAGGGCCCCAAAATTGGCTGAATGTTCTTCTCTAAGCATCTTGAAATTTAAGAATTTCAAATATTAAGATACTTGAATGATGATCCCCACATTCTTTTTTTGCACTGCCCCCCCCCCCAAATTGTGTAGCTGGTCCAGTGTAATCACTGCCCGCACGCTTTCTTATGACAATTTTTTTTAATACAGAAGAGGAAAAAATGAAATCTATCAGATTATTGACACAATTATTTCTGAGATTAAGGTAATTTTTCATTTTCTTCTTTTTGATTAATGAACATGCCTTACTCATATAAGAAAAAAAATATATAATTTTGTAAATATTGAGGGGCACCTGGGTGGCTCAGTTGGTTGAGCGTCTGACTCTTGATTTCGGCTCAGGTCATGATCCCAGGGTTGTGGGATCCACATCAGGCTTCATGTTGAGTGTGGGGCCTTCTCGGGATTCATTCTCCCTCCCTCCCTCTCCCTCTGCCCATCTCCCCTGCTTGCACTTGTTTTCTCTCTCTAAAGAAAAAAAATGTAATTATTGATATGGAAATACCACAGAAATAAATTTTCTTCTAAAGTATCTTTTCCATCTTGAGTTCAACTAGAATGAGTCCTATAAGCCTTGTTTTCCATGCAGAGTTCATTGGGAAGAAGTCACCTGTTGGAAGGAAGTTGTGCCAGGCAAGAAAACTCCCCTTGGAGACATCAGATGCATGGAGGGTCCAAGAAAGTTATGCCTGCAAGATCCTCAAGCTGTCTCCACATAGTGTTCTCTGAAGAAAGGAAAGATAAACATACCTCCAAACACTTGCAACCTGTTTCTTTATGAAGACCTAACCACTGAATTGTCTCTGTCCCAAATTGCAAAAGTGTTGTAAAAGAAAATCATATACCTCTGCCAATGGGCCTTGCTACATGCTTTTAAGTCCAGTATCAGCTGGGCCCAGTGCTCTGCAGCATACCAGATCCCTTTATTTGGAAACAGTTACCATTTTCCACAGCACATGCCAAACTTAACTCTGCCCTTCTCCACCTTGAGTAAATAATCATTCTTCTAACTACCCCAAGAAAATGAAGAGCATTCTGCATGAATTGCACAGCCTCTCCTTCAAGTTTTTCTTTACTTTAAAATGTTTCCCTCTCCTCTGGCTCCTACATCTTAACTTCCAAATAAATAAGGTTCTGTTTCTCTTTTCATATAATAACATAATGCCATCCTTACCTAAAGTACATTTTCAGTATAAGAAACCCAAGGTTACCTTCAATTCTTTGCCACATGTCTGCAGGATTAAAGAAAAAAATCCCTATTCATCTGTGGCTATCTTTTCATCCTTTGGGGGTTACTGCTGCTTATATTTATGCAAGTTAACATGCTTTAATCTATTTATGAATTAGCTGTTTTTGTCTAAGCGCAGAGCTCACTTTCCCTATTTTTTTGTCACTGGTGTTACTCTGGCTGTCTATGGCAGCCAGTCTCTAGGATGGCCCTCAATGAACCACACCTCTCAGTACTCACAGCATTGTGTGGTAAGTCTTTTAAATCTGGGCTGACGCTGTCATTTGCTTTAAACAACAGAATATGATGACAGTAACACTGTGCCAGCTAGGTCTAAGACTTCAAGAGACCTAGTAGCTTTTGCTTTTGATCTCTTGAGATTCAGATATCAGAAGCCCATTTAAAGAAGCTCAAGCTAGCAGCACAGTGAGATGAACACGGAGATAGAAAGATGTCTCAGCCTTCCAGCTAACCCTGCCAATGTCTGAGATGAATGGAGTCATCTTGGATGATCCAGTCCAAGTCACCTTCTCTCACCACATGAGAGACTGAGAGAAGAACTGCCCAGCTGAGCCCAGTCAACTAACAGAATTGTAAGAAATAATAAAATTGTTGTTTTAAGTTCCTAAATTTTGGGATGGTTTTGCTAGTCAGTAGAAAATAACTGCTCTCTTTAGCAATCTCCTCCAGGTAGCTAGCTTCTCAACACTCCCATCACCTATTACCTAGTCTATGCCAGGTAGCCATAAGCAGTCCACATACTGAATAAATGAATTCCAAGTGGATGGAATTCCAAAATATATCTTTGCTTATACAGCTTGAATTACTTTTGAGAAGCTCCTTTTCAACATTTTAAGGCCCAACCCTGGGCTTCCATTCAAACATTCGCCAATGATCTTATAATTTTGGCAGTTGTATTTTGCCTGACATTTCTGTGGGCATCATTTATATTTAAACTATTTAAGTACGGATATAGTCTTTGTCTAAAACATATAACATCGCTTACAATTAATGTGTTATGATTGCTGTGAATGCCTCATCTGATACTGAGGTAATTCACAAATGATAGGATGTAACCATTCTCCTACAGTTCAGGCTGTTCTATAAGCATATTATTTCTAGCAATGTGTTGCAGGCTTTTGAAAGTAATAATCTACAGTGCATGCCAGGGGAAAATGCCAATTTGAAGGCTTGAAAGAAAAATGTAACAAACTACCATATTTGTTAGCATTTTGAGATACCAAAATCTTAGTGAAATTTCAAATACCATCCATTTCATCAGGCCTCTACATACCAATAGACTAACATTATAAATCAGAATTTGCAGGTTCTTGCCTGAATATTAGGAATATCTAGGGAGTCTGCAGTAAAGATCTCACGTCCACTCTAGCAGACATTCCTACTTCTCCACCATCTTTCCCCAGGCATCTAATGGCACTCGGCCATAATCTCCCAGAACAGATGTTTCTCCTCAGCTGAGGCACCAGAACCCTCTACATGCCAAACCATTCAGTGTTCTGTTTCATTTCACATTCTGTTAAGTAGATGCATAGCTATGCTCCTTGGGCATAAAATTTTTAAAAACTTTCCTAAAACAAATTTCTAAATTTTCCTCACTGCTTCCTTACTTACCAAAGAACTCCCATTTAAATTCATTAGGCATCAGAGAAGATTCATCTTCAAGGACACAAAGTGATCGACACCATTCTGTTCTTGGGGCTGCTCCCCACCCCCATCACCCTGAAGTTCCATTACCAGGTTACACTTTTCAAGCCTCCTCTTTCCTTCAGAATAGGTTCTCCCTCTTCTGAAACAATCTTCTGGCAGAGCTACCCTACCAGCTCAGAAATGCCCAGCGGGCCTGAATCAAAATCATATGCCAACTTAGGTTCAGAGGAAGCCTCCCACTGCAAAAACATGGTAAATAACTGCATGAGACACTGAAGACCCAAAATGTAGGCATAGTTCACCAACATTCCCCTAGGGGGAATGCAGAAGCATGGAAGAGGGAGACTAGAGGCTAGATGTATTCCCAACTTACTCACTTGTTGGATAACTCAGGCAAGTTAGTGAACTCCTCTCAGTCTCAGTTCCTCAATAATACCAGTGATATCAGCCCATAACTTGGTCTAAGGATTAAGCAGACATAGTTTTCCTTCTTTATGTGCAGATAACACCCATTCTGGAGAGAGATGTAGACTTTGATGAACCACAGCAGGTTCCCTTCTCAGCAAAGCACATGATGTAATGATGTAGCAAGAACAGGTGGGTAGACTAGGCCTTAGAAGATAGGCATGCAAACAGCAAAGCAACAAAATGCAAGTGCAGGACAGAGAACTGTGGCTTTCTTTGGTAAGACAAGGTACATGAAAAAGAAAAATTCCATCGAAGATATCAAAAATAACTTCTCCTGAACTTCCTAGGGGGCTATGATAGGAGTTTTTTGGGGGGGGAGGGGGGGCTGGGATTAAGATGGAAAAAAAATTATTCCCTTGGATGGTATGAACTGAAGGTATCCTCTCAAGACCAAAGTCCGGTTTGTCATCCTAAGACCAGATGGGCTCTATCTAATAAAAACAGCAACTACTATATGGAGCATTTATTACATGCCAGATGCTGAGCTAAGCATTTTACATGTATTAATGTATTAAGTGTAGTACATTTAATCATGACATCAACCCCCTAATATTACCATTGTCATTCCCATTTTAATGATGAGAAACCTGAAGTATCAAAGGATAAGCATCTTGCCCAAGATCCATAGCTGGTGAGGTACAGAAGTAGGATTGAAATTTAAATGATCTAGGCAATCCACACACACGAACCATGAGTGCTGTTTCCTGTTAGTGATGTTCTACCCTCACCTCTGAACTCTGATTCCATCCACAGCATCCAGATCCCATATTTCTTCCCCACAGAAACTTATACCTGACATCACCTACCTGCACTCCATCTCCTTCACCAAAACAGCACATTTACAGTCATGTGTGCAGTTTGTATTATCTTCTGACTGATGTCTGGTTCTCCTGACAGACTGTGAGCTTCTTGAGAGGAGGGATTAAATGTTATTGGTTGTCTTTGTATTTCCAGTAGCCAGAACTGGGCTCAAAAATATTTGTTGAATGAATAAAAGAATTATTTAAATGAATAATCCAGACAAGAGCACTTAAATCATGTGGCTACAAAGTTTCTCAACCCCCGCACTCATGACATTTTGACCTGGATAACTCTTTGTTGTGGGGGATTGGCCTGTGCATTATAGGATGTTTAGCCACATCCCTTGCCTCTACCCACCATATGCCAGTAGCACCCCCCCCACACACCAGTTGAGACAATCAAAAACATTTCCAGACATGTCAAAGTCCTCCTCTATTGAGAACCACTGTTTGGTATTAAGTCCCCACAGACTGAATGGCTCCTATCACAGCTCTGACCAGCAGTTACTGTCCCTAGATTTCTTGAGATTATAAAATATGCTATGTGGAACATTAAACCTAATATAGGTATAATGTTTAGGAAAGCTTCATGCACATAGCAAGCACTACTGTAATTTTTAGTTATTAGTGCTCTTTTTGTTGCTATCATCATAACAGGAAAGGCAACAGAGCAGGGTTGAAGGGAATGGTGTTGTGGACAACTAAAGATTTAGGGAGACAGTCTCCTGATTTTAGATAATCAAAACCGGGACTCCGCTGTATAAGGTCCAGTCGTCAGTGACCAACTCCAGTAGCCATGGCCAGCAGTAGGAGCTTTGTAAACACAGTCAAAACATGAGTCTTGTCCAGGCAGCAAATAAAATCATCCGGAAAAAATTAATTGCTCTCACTGAGTTTCTATTAAAAAGCCATTCTGAGTATGTGATAACTTTCCTATTCTTGTAATTAATCCTTTTCACTGTAGTCTCGGGTGTCTCCTGCCTTGATGCAATGGAGCCACTGGGCTTACTGAAGAACACATCTCATGTCAAACAGGCTGTGGCGTGAGAAAGAAAAAATAGGTCTGCATGAGAGCAGGAAAAAAGTTCAGAAGGAAGTGCAAAAGGCCCAAACTGTGAAGAGAATCATCTGTTTTGTTGCCCAATTTCTCATAATGAGTCAACAAGTAGGCACATCTTTTCTGATGACTGAGTAAAAAGCAGTAAGTCATAGAAACTGAAGTGCTAACACCTATGTGCAGTAAACACTGGGACTCATTCCAGAAACAACCACAAAGGACTTTCAGGTGACATGGAGACACGAAGATGCTACGGTACTCGCTGAGACAGACTGTGAACTGCTAGGTAAAATCCAAGACTGACAGACAGTCAGGGTTCAATGGCATCAGATACTTTAAACCAAGAAATGTTAAAAATTCAGGGAACGAGAGAACATAGGGCTCACAAAGAGATTTTGCTACTCTCATTAAAAGCATCGTGTCAGCTTGGTAATGCTTACAGACTTAGGAAGGCCACATTGGGGTTTCATAGGTCAGAGCTGTGAAGAAATCCACTCACAGCAGTGAAAGGACCACTTTTTTTTATATGCCCACTTAACTTGCCTGTGTCTCAGTTTCTGAAATCACAGCTGTGTTACATATGGTTTTACCTTTTTTTGCATATGATACTTATTTTCGTTTAGAGAGGTGGGTATTATTGTCCTTAATTAATAGGTAAAATTGAGGGTCTCAGAGGCTAAGTTATTTGTCTCAAGTCCCATAAATAGACATAGGTACAACAGGCTATTTCAAGTCCTGTACTTTTAAAATCCTGCTGAAAACCAGAGACTGGCTTTCTGAGGCCTCTTTCAGCTCCAAAATTCCATGACTTTATGGGTTCTCTATTTTTGAAAGCATATCTGGTCCTTAATGTTTTCCTTCCTTCATCCTGGAAGGGGTTTAAATTATCAGAGGCAGAGAGGCTCTGTTTCTCCCTACCACTGCTTGTTCCTTTTTGGTTCCAACCAGTTTAGAAGACCTGGAGATGGGCCCAAATGCCTGTTCCAGACGAAAGTATAGATTGAAAAGCTTGCCTCAGAGAAAAGTGCCACAGAGGGTAAGTTAGCTGTGTGAAAGGACAATCTAGATTGACATCAAAAGAGGCCAGAGCGGACTAGAGACAGTCTAGACCTTGTGGCCTTTTATGGGTGAATGGGGAGCAGAACAATCTGAGTTTGCAAGCTCAATGAGATGATACTCCCTTCAGAACAGCTGGAAAGAGGCCATCCCAGTATCTTCCACATCCAACCAGTCCTTCACACACAAGGCAGATGAGCTCCCCCAAAAAATACACCATGTTGCTTCCTGGCTGAAACAACCCCATGGGGTTTTGGCAACTTTTAGCAAAATCCAAAATCCCTAGCACAGCCTCTAAGCTCCTCCAGAAACGTATTCCTTGTTCTTTCTCCAGCACTAACTTCTCCCATGTGCCTTATATTCAGATTGTATTGGAATTCTTGCTCTTCTTCCAACAAGGTATTGGCTGCTGACTGTTGGTTCCTCTCCATCATGTGAAATGCCCCTAGCCAGCAAGATCCAGACCAAAGTCATCTCCTGTGTGAGCACTTTGAGTACTTGGATTCTACTTATGGAAAGATCAACTACTTTGGATTATCATTCTATTTCTTTCTCTCCACCCTTAGTCCATATCTTGTTTGTGTTATCATGTCGCTGAGCTTGAAGGAGGTGCTCAATAAGTCTATGAGTGAATGCAAAAGTGATAGAAAGAGTTGATCAAATGAAGTAAGAAGAAATCAGAGCATACTGTCTGATTGTCCCTTGTCTTCTTTGCCTCTGTCCTCAACCCTCTATTTTGGTATTGCTTCATTTGTATTAGAATGAATTAATAATATTGGTCGACTTATATTAGAATTTATTAATTACTTTAGGTTCCCTATGAATGAGGGACTATCAAGTCTATCTACAAAGCCCCTTGCACACAGCAAGTAATCAGGAAATGGTTTTTTTTTTTTAATTTTTTTAATGTTTACTTATTTTTGAGAGGGCGGGTGCAGAGAGGGAGACACAGAATTGGAAGCAGGCTTCAGGCTCTGAACTGTCAGCACAGAACCCAACATGGGGCAAGAACCCAAAAACTGTGAGATCATGGCCTGAGCCAAAGTCGGACGCTCAACCAACTGAGCCACTCAGGTGCCCCTCAAGAAACTGCTTTTTCCTTTAAAACTCTAAACGAGGATTCCAGAATCACAATAATTGTAACATCTGGCACCCACGCCATGCCCTTCCAAGTGTCCATCAACAAAGTGCTGCATTCTGCAATCTAACAACCTCTCCTCCCTTAATTTTCTCCTCCTAACCTGAAGTGAACGTTCAGGGATGGTTTCTTAAACTGAGAAGCTCTGTGTCCAGTCTCTAGAAGTTCAACCTCTAAATGATTTCCAAAGGGATCACTTGTCACTGGGGATAAGACATAACCCCCTAAGACATAAGACAATGGTCTTAATCCCTACCATGCTAGGACCTTTTCCTCCCTTACAGGCTGCACTTTCCCATGGCAGCTTTCTGGAATTAATTCCTTGACTTTTACTTTTCTGCCCTTGATACAGGGTTAGACAATGCACACTCAAAGCTAGGCTAGCTGAGGAAGAACACAAATGATGAGATTTATGCATTAAATACAAAGCAGGGTATATTCTGACAGGCTGGAAAAGAACCATGGAGAGTGATGGGTCCAATGTGCACATACAGTGCACATTGCTCAGCAGGAGCCTTCATATTCCATGCAGCCTATGCGCACAGTTAGGTACATTACTAGGCAGACATGAACGTGAAATGTTATTTTCAGAGAGCACAATTTACTTCCTTTATTTAAAGAAAAGTATATATGGAGTAATCAAATAGAACTGTGTTTGAGTTCAGGCTCCACAATTTTCTATGAGACTGTGAGAGAATCATCCAATTTTTTCAGGTCTCAGTTTCCTCATACATGAAATGGGTACATACCTCATTGGATAACACAAGCAAAGCACTTACCATAAAGTTTAGAGTTCTCAGTAAGTTCAACCATCACTGTCATTATCATCATCATTATTATGATGCTTAAATTTCAAATCAGGGCAAGTAACTTCAAAAGAAAAATTTTAAGCCAGGAACACATTCCCTGCTCTCTTTTTTTCAAGGTTAGTGAAAGCATAATGCTTCTCTTGAAATATATTTGGACTATTTCATAATTAGGGGGCACTATTCACTAAATTGTGGCTACCATGAAGAACAACTGGTATCCCAATTCTGCCTGCCACTGTTCTGTGGGAAGGCAGCTAATATTTACACAGAATCTTCTCTTTTGTGTCATCTCATCTGGTCTAGCTATGAATGCGTATTGCCTAATGTTATATTTGGGGGGCAACCGAGTGATGGAATTTGGACTAGAAGCTCTGGATGCTCTCCTAAGGCTAAAGCCAAGACATTATACTTCTCTTGCACCCCTTATGATGCAGAGCACAGAAGGGACACAAATAGGTAAGAACTGTATTTTATAACAAGGTATGAATGACATTCTGTTACAAAGACCCTGGGCCATATTTCTGTAACACTGCCTTCTATGATGCCAAGAATAAACAAGAAACCCCAAGCACTCTGCTACTTTCACATGTAGCTCAGGGAAAAATCACATCACTTTGGTGTCATGCTAATCTGAATATGAATCCTTCCCCACCAAGAATTAGTACAACTCAGAGAATTTAGCCACTCTGGAGCTGGATGATACAGTAGGCTATGGTATTGAATTATGTGACATATGTAATTAGTACATTGCTTGGCACATAATAGGTGCTCAGCTAATTACAGGATTTTTTTTTTTTAAACCCCTTCCTTCTGCATAAGAAAACAAGACATCATGAGAGAAAAGGAAAATTATCCTTATGGGATGCAGTTCAAAAAGGACCATTCAGATAGGGAGAGGAGCCAAAATTGTCTACAAGATTATTTTAGAACAGGACACGGGTTCTCAATTCAGAAAAAAAAAAAATGAACTTTTAAAGCCATATAGCCAGCTTAAGGCACATTTTTTTTGTTGTATTTGCAAACATAAAAAAATTTTTGCTTTCACACATTAAAAGCCAAGATTAAACTATTTTGAGTATAGGATTTGTTCCCTGAGTTATGAGGGGTCTATGCTTAGTCTATGGCTCCATAAATATTAATGAAGGGCCCAGATACCAGATGATAATGGCAGTGGAGCTGGGCTAGTTCTCACGCCTTATGTTTGTACCCGGAGGGGCTGGCTATGATTCCATGTTTAAAGAACTGAGTTTGACGATACAAAATATCAGGCTGTGTGATGAATGTCTTCCCACTACTAAACAACGAACTCTATGAAAACTCATAACCATACACAGATACATGCACTTAAATCATTAAAAATCAACTGGTTGAATTTACACAAGTGTAAACTGTGCCAGAATTTCAGTTTTGCTAGTGGAACTATACTTTTTTTTTTACCTTAATCTGATTATTTTGCTGATGTCTAAAAAGCCTACATAAGGTGGTTTCTCTGAAAAGTGGCTACTGTCCCTAATTTTCCCCACCTTATAGCAATGTGTCCCATACTTTTCTGTCACAATAACTCCTTCTCCATCTCTCCCTGCATCCACACATGACATTTATTCATAAGACTATGGATATGTTTCCTTAGCAACAGGCTAAGAAACTTTGAACCTATAGCTGCATGTGTCTTCATGACATACACCTTCACATGTGCATGGCCTAAATACACATGCCACCTGATACGGGTCAGCTTTCAGATGGAATGGGGATGAGCCACTCAATGCCTCTGTCTTGCATACATATTACACTGTCCATAGGATTCATCTAACTGTTTTGCAGTTTAAACTCTGAAGCAAATCTAACATATATGCCTGCCTACAAACTACCTCAAATTCACCATGCCCACACAGAATGATTAGATTGAAATCACAAAATTACAACTGAAAATCACAAAGAAACTTGAAGAGATGACCATTCACAATATTACTTTTTAACAACAAATAACTAAAACCCAGGAACTATAAAAGGACAATGAATTTGACAAAATACTCATCTGTCTATAGAATGGCTTTTCCTTCTAGAAGAGTCTTACATCATAATCAGATATTTTTTTCTGTGCCATAGAAAGGGAGGAAATAAATTTATAAGCATTACTTGAGGATAGAAAAAACCCACAATGGATGCATCCATGATACTTACCATTAATAAGACTTTCTAGAAGACAACATGAGAACACATAACCAAATTTCAAACATTCACAATTTTCAAATCAAGCCCACTTACAGTAATTTATCCTAAAGATGTCATAAAATGTGCAAAGATGTACCCACCAGTACTTTATAATAATGAGAAAGAAACCATATAATTAACACTAAGAAGTCATTTGAGAGAATGACATAAAACATAGTCATAGATTTGGCTATGATATGTTTCTAAATGAAAAATTTGATTTTTGAAAAAAATATGCATGCTTGTTTATGTTTTTGTGTGTCTATGCATATACATGCATAGAAAAATATCGAGACAGATACTTATGAAAGTATTACATGGGCTATCACTGGGTAGTACGATTAGAAGTTATTTTCACTTCTTTATACCTTTCACATTGTATAAACTGCTTGGAAAGAGAATAAAATTAAAACTATTTAAATTTGGGGGGAAACACATAACAATACGGACTACACAATTATTACTGCCAAACTGAATATGTTAAAGTCAACCAGCAAAATATATACCACAGAATTTGGAGGGCTTAGTGTAGCAATCAGAATCTCCTCTGTGCTCGTCCATGCCCAGTGACATGGTGAGGATTTGAGGAAATCACGAGTGTAGAAAAGACCTGGAGTTTTCCTATTTGTGTCACTCGACATACAGCCTTGTCTCATTAGTGACTTCATATTTGCCACCTCCCTCCACCTTCCCCTATACTTATGGGCAGGCTGCTGGTGATTGATGGTCTCTCTATTGCCAGAAAGATGAGCTGAGCTGTCAGGGGAATGGAGGTGAAAAGGAAGAGGAGAGTGGTCCACAAGGGAGATGACATCCAGGAAAGTATGCCCACGTACCATATGCCTACTTCATCCAGAAATGCATTAACTCATTAGGACACATCCAGGTAAAACATTTAATACAGGCCAATTAGTGTTCCACTGCAACAAAACAAAACAAATAAACAAACAACAGGCACAGAAACTAAATCTAACCTTTGTTTTTTTCTCTTTTTTCTATTCCTTTCTTCTCCCCCCCTCCCCCATCTCTCTGTTTGTCTCTCTCTCTGCCAAATTTCAAACATCCTGTATAACCTGCCATATGGGCCAAGCCATCCCTGGAGAGAGATGCTAAGCCTTTCCTAGTGTCAGATTGTCATATTTAAATATAAAAGTTTCTTTTCCCCCCTGCATTCTGGTGCTGGAAATGGAGTAAGTCCATTTTGCACACCCCTGGCCACAGTCATGACTAGCATGCAATCTGTGCCTCCCAACCCTTCTACAAGCATCTCTAATCTTATGTGCTGCCTTATATCCAACCTGCTTTGGTCTCAGACACTCTGCCAGGCATATGATGGGTCAGTTAAAGCTGCACCCCCAGCAAGGACAGAGCATGTAGATTTTATTTAAAAGTAATGGCTATCCATTCAAGAGGTAATGTTGTCATCCTGGCCAGGCCTGGATCCAATGTGTGTTGGAGAACATGAAAGGACCCCCAGCTACAACAACGAATCATCACACACTAATATAACCCAGTCAGGTACACTGCTATTTCTTGCCATTTCTTTTTCTCATATGAAAGTTGCCATCATTTCACACACATTTTGCAATGATAAAAGTAGTCCCATTACTGCCTGTCTTGTGGGGATGGAGGAGCATTTTATAACTTGGTTTAGACAACTTTGAAGTTACTTCCACAAATCTCTCTCCACCCCAACTCTATCCTTTTTTTTTCTTTAAAAATAAGTATTATGTCTTTTTCTGTGTCAAACAAACAAAGTCTTGACAAATAGCCAAGGGGTTATGGGCTCGGCTTCATTTTTAATTTTGAAAATGGAATTAGGAAACTCAAACCATGACTCTTTCAAAGCAATTTGGAGGCAAGCCATTACCAGATTAATTGGATGTAGTCAAAGCAACAACTCATTCAAAATAGAAGGAACCAGAGTTAGGTAGAGACCCTATAGCCCCATGTCTCTGGAATTTCCACCACTCATGGATCCAGAGAAGTCTAGACCACTTGCTTTCAGACCTGGAACACAAGAGCCAGTGTAAAGAGGTATCAGGGTTCATATGTTGTTAAGTTTGTTGTTGTTGTGTACTTTAACAATACAGCTAATAACTAGGTTTCTTTATGAAATGTTCATTTCCCCCTGTGTGATTCTCACAAGACTCAGAGGTGAAAGGGAAACAATCAAATATGCAGTAACTACATATACTGTTGGATTTTACAGACTTTCTCCTCTCCTTTCAGGAGTTTCTATTACTTTCACCTCTCAGGTACATTATACTGTGTTTGAGAAATAAAAACGGGAAAGAATAAAGTGTTTGCCATCAACTAATCCAGCAATAGTAATTGGTAATAACATTCATAGATATTAACCCACAGCGCTGGGCCACACAGAAATGAGTGAGATTAGTCCCATTTCAGTTACAATAACAACAGGAACCAGGCCCGTGTGTTTATTTTTTATTTTTTAACACTTATTTATTTTTGAGACAGAGAGAGACAGAGCATGAACGGGGGAGGGTCAGAGAGAGAGGGAGACACAGAACCTGAAACAGGCTCCAGGCTCTGAGCTGTCAGCAGAGAGCCCGACGCGGGGCTTGAACTCACGGACCACGAGATCATGACCTGAGCTGAAGTCAGCCGCTTAACTGACTGAGCCACCCAGGTGCCCCCAGGCCCGTGTGTTTAGATCTTAGTGGAAGCACAGTACAGATAGCAAAGCAAGTTTAGATTCAATGATCAGACAGGAATGGAGCCCTCCTCCCCCCCCCCCCCCCAAAATGAAATGATTGCCAGTGGTGGCTTGCCCTTGGTTCTAAGAGTTAGGAGGCAAGTATTTTTGCAAAAAGAATCTTGGGAAGCAAAATGAAAATAAATTACTACAGTTCTAGGCATTCCTTCTGCCTGGGCAAGGGTGCTCTTCTACATAATCCTCAGAAGAATGGATGGCTCAAAAACAAAACAGAACATATTAGAGGGGGGCCCGGGTGGCTCAGTCAGTTAAGCATCCAACTTCGGCTCAGGTCATGATCTCCCAGTTCACAGGTTCAAGCTCCATGTGGGGCTCTGTGCTGACAGCTCAGAGCCTGGAGACTGCTTCAGATTCTGTGTCTCCCTCTCGCTCTGCCCCTCCCCCATTTGTGTGTGCTCTCTCTCTCTCTCAAAAATAAATAAAACATTTAAAAAATTAAAAAAAAATAGAACATGTTAGAGGGTCATATTTGCATGGCCCTGAATGAAATAATTTAGGTCTCCCAAACTGGTGTCTAAAGTGTAATAAAGGCTTTAGAAACTACCTTGCAATATTTCTAGTCCTTTCTCTCTACAATTTAGTCAAAACACAAAAACTCAAGTTGTAATAGAATTCTCTAAAATAAACTACACTGGAAAGTGGAAATCCATACTGGGAACTTAAAAGAAAATAAATGTCTATTTAGCTTTTATACCACCCTGAAAAAAAGCAACCCTGAAGAAATCTGTTCACTTGGATTTGAGAATCTGAAATCTACATTTTCTTACCTCTGCCAAGTTAATCCCATCCCTCCCCTCCACTCCCACTCACAGTCCTTTACGATTTCCTCCTTCCTTTACACCCAAAGGCAGAAGTGAAGTGTGAAAAACTGTTTAAGTACCCTTAACTTACCCAGAGAGGAAACTATCTGACCGTTTTTTTTATTCCATGATATTAAAGTAATTCATCTGAGTTTGTGCTAATGACAGTAAATCTCTTGTGCTGACAAGCTGTGGTCAATTATCCTTTCTACAGCCTTTTAAATCCAAAGCACTAGGAAATGTGTCAGTGTTGGAAACTTGTGGCTTGCTAATTCAAAGGAAACAGCCAACCCGCTTGGGCAGCCCTCTAGGTGTACCACCGTGTTCCTCGCCCCTAAACAGCTCCCTTAGGAGCCTGCAAATGCTGAGGCACTTCCACTGGAATTTACATGGACGGAGGAAACGGTTTAAATCAAGTGGTGTGTTATTTATCTCTATAATGAGTGGTTTAACAGTGACAATTAGGAAGGAAATTCTACAAGCCTGAACTCCAGTTACTTATTACTGCCACTGAAAGTCAATTAAAGTGTCCAAGTAATTACAGGGATTGGGATCATCTGTCATCTGGTAAATCACATTAGAGGGAAGAGGTACTTGGTTTGTTTTGAAAGCGTGTGATCTAGTCACCATCATGTTGGTTAATTTTCGGACAAGGGAATGTGTGAGGGAACTTGCCCCTCACATCTGCAGATCCGATCACCTGGAAAGCAACAGAAGTGTTCGCTGGATTTCCATCCAGGCTCAGTGGCTGTGCAAAGGAGTGCGTAGGCCTGGAGGTGGGTGTGGAGGGGCCAGCTCTTCCACACAAGTCATCCAGGACAATGTTCTTCAACTTAGAATCTTCACATGGCACCCTCTTCTTTCTCATGTTCCTGCTACATCAAGACCTTATTCTCTTGCTCCCTTCAGGCCCACCTGCTCTCCCACCATCTCTAATACCTCCTCTGTCATCTCAATCAGTTCACTGTATCACAAACATTCCCATCACAATTTAAACCACTTCTGTGCTTTCTCCACGTGCTATGTAAGATGCATTCCCCTCCTCTCTTCTGTCTGTCCAAACCCTCTTCACCCTTCAAAGCTCAGCCAGAGTCTTCACTCCTCCTTCATGTAGAATACAATACCAGACCTCTCCTTTTATGAATTGCCTATGGAATTTTTTTTTAACAAAGGGCTGTTTAAAAATGTTTGTTTATTTTTGAGAGAGACAGAGAGAGCACAAGCATGGGAGGAGGAGAGAGAGAAGACACAGGCTCCAGATTCCATACTGTCAGCACAGAGCCTGATGCGGGGCTTGAACTCACAAACTGAGAGATCATGACCTGAGCCAAAGTCAGACACTGAACCGACTGAGCCAGGCAGGTGCCCCTTGCCTATGGAATTCTAAGTTTATCGTTCAGTGGTCCTCAGACTGTGAACACCCAGCAGGGGCTACAGCTTCAGTCTCTACTTTTTGCACAGCATCTGTGATACACTTCCACTCCCAAGTGGGAACTCCCTGATCCTTGGTTCCTGACGTTGCTGAGTTTGTTGAAATGGCCAGGCCTAGCTGGCATTCCTTCAATTGTTCATCCTTCCTTTATTATTCAGAAGCATGCTTTGAAGGGCTGCTTAGAGCAGGACACCAGAACTATGGCTCCTAAGTTTGAATCCAGTGCTTCCTCTCCCACCACATTGCCTCGATGGAAAACTGCGTTTGCTCACACCACCCTGCACAAATCAAGGAGTCTCTCAATGCTCATCATTCCTTCCTTGGCCAACATTTGCAGGGAAATGGTCATAAAAGCACACATAAGTATAGAAAAAATGAATTCTCTCTCCTGTGGGTCTACACGGCTCTCCTCGGAGCATTCTTAGATCAACCAGGAGACAGAGAGAGGAAAATATTTTCAAATGATCTTCCAAATGAGCTCAAGGCTTCCACAGGGTTCAAGTTTGGTTCAGGGGATAGGCAAAACTTGGGCCAGCCAGCTATGTTTAGGGTCAGCCAGACTTTGGGGTCAGTTGGTTATGTTCGGGTTGAGTCAAGAACACTTGCTGCTCTTCACATCCCAAGACAGATATTGGAATTTTAACCTTCTTCTTGCAGCCTCTTTATGTTTTACAAGTTCATTTCATCTCAGAGTAAGGCTCCCCAGAGGATCTATTTTCTCATTCTTCCCTTCCATGGCATGTCTTTCAGTAGCTCCTGTTCAGCACCTGTGGTGTTTAGAATTCATAATTCCACTAGCATTTGCTCCCAAAATGTTGTTTAAAAACGAAAATACTGCATATATCCAGAGAAACTGACCAGGAGGAATCAAGAAGTCTGACCAATGGGAAAAATCCGTACAATGTTTTCTTTAAAGCTTGTCAATATTTTCTACAAGAAATACTTCCCATAACAAAGCACTGAAAATAGAATGTTCTTGGACATCAAACATAAAGGCAGGACCGACAAGCTCAATGGCATCAGATGGTATCAAAGGACTCTTACAACCTTTTAATGGCTCAAGTTCCCTGACACTCATCAGCACATAGTCCTGAAACTATCGAACCGGCCTCGCAACACCCACATCGCCAATTAGAACATCTAAGTTCAACACAGGCCAGGGTTGTGTTGTGTCTCCTCATCGGGTAGCACAGTGACTGGCACACAGTGAGCCCACCATAAATTTGCACAATAAATATTGAGTCACTATTGGGTTATATAAACAGCGTGCTAGGTGTAGGGATTTAAAAATACCAAGATACACAGTTCCCATCTTCAAGAAGTTCAAACCCTGGCATGTGATTCCCAAACCTGAGTGAGCATCAGAATTGTTCAGGAAGCTATAAAACTAAAGAAATCCAGACATTGCCTTCAGAGATTCTAATTCTGTAGGTCTGGGTAGGGGCCCAGAATTCCTTATTTTTAATAAGCTTCCAAGACACCTTTGATGATTAGCCAAATTGGTAACTCTTAGTCTACTGGGTGGATAATAAAGCCTTATGTTTTTACATCTCTTTTCCTACATATGAAGTGTTTTCATATCCATTATCTCACTTGATTCCTACTCTCTGAGTAGAGTAACATACCCTGAAGTTTACAAATGAGGATGTGAAGCTTACAAAGTTCAAAAAGTGGCAAAGTCAGAGCCTGGATTTGAACCCAGGACTTCTATCCACAAACTCATCAGTGTTTCCTTCTCACCAACTTCCCCTTGAGAAGAATGGCCCAAGTTAGCTCTGTCAGGTAAAGAACAGCAAACCTTAGGTCAATGCACAGCTAGGATGTTGAGATCTCTTCTTAGGCTTTTTGGAAGAAACAGAAAAATATTGCCTTCTCCACCTACCCACCTACCTCAGCCTCAGCTGAAACATCCCTTGGCCTGGATTCTGCTGTTAAGCTTTAAAATCTGTGAAGGCACACAGACCAATTATCTGAACAGGGCGCTGGACACAGTGAACCCTTCTAAATGGTGACTCCAATGGATTAAATATTCTTTTTTAGTGTCAGCTTTAACTTGCTCATCTCATCTTTTTAAGAGAGGCAAGATATGCCTGCCTGTTAATGATATCACTGGTATTTTGAGTGCCTTCCTTAAAAACATCGTTGGGATATCAGGATTGCATGCCTTTAAATATATTCATTTACTCTAGCAAGATGCCATGTCTTTCTGATAAGATGAAAAAATGAATGTAATCTAATATTCTTTTTTCTCTAATATTCTTAATAACAATGAATAGTTTAACCTGTAAAAATGATTAGCTAAGTGGTGAAAGTATGTCCCAAAGAAATGGAAATCTGATAAGTTTTTCAGAAACAAATTTAATAAAACATTATTCATAATTTTACTACAAAATGAGTTTGAGGACTGCCTGGGTAGCTCAGTTGGTTGAGCTTCTCACTCTTGATTTCAGCTGAAGTCATGATCTCATGGTTCATGGGATCAAGCCCCACATCAGGCTCTGCTCTGACAGTAGGAAGTCTGCTAAGGATTCTCTCTCTCCTCCCCGCCTCTCTCTGCCCCTCCCCCACCTCAAATTAAACATTAAAAAAAAAAAGCAAAATGAGTTTGAATTTGGGAACAGACCTGAAAGTGACATTGCTCTCTTGAATAATATTCTCTAGGCACAGCTATCTTAAAGATTTCACTAATTTGGATCAAGAAAAATTAATTTTCTTGTTTTTAGATAATGGCAGTTAACTGAAATGACCTTAGAATGTGGCTAGCTTCTCTTTTTATTAACATGGTATTACTGTATATAGATTTTATGTCTTGATTCCTCCATGAAGAATTAATGTATTAATTTCAAATGTAAAAAATGTCTTATTTCTTTATTGTCAAAAATAAAAAGACATGTCCTTGTACTGGGGTACTGGTCAAGCAACCTACTAAGCAAATAAAAGTAGAACTTTTTTCAAAACACTGTTATAAATTTTTGTTTGTTAGTGTGATTTTGAAAATAGTCTGATATGATGTGGAACCAGATCTGGTAGATAGAGTGGTTTAATACTTTTAATAACATTTTATAGTAATATTTTGGGTGACTTACAACTATAGTGAAGAGACAAATTTTCTTTTTGGCTCAGAGATAACTCTACTAAAGAGAAATTTTTTAATGTTTGGAGAAAAGGTAGTACCAGCAGAAGACACAAAACGTGGGTACTTATGCATGACTGCCTTCAGGCAGCTGTCATCTGAACTTAAAGATTATGAGATGTTTACTTACAAATCATTGGTTCAAGAACAGGATAGGAGAGCTCATGTTTAAAATCTCTAATGTTTAATATATCTGGTCATAAGGATGAGAAGTTTTATTAAGAAAATAAAAGCACTTTTTTCCCTTTTTGCAAACAATACCAGAGTGAAATTATTCTAAGTTCATATCTTAGGCAAAGAATCTTAAGTGCTTTTTATTTTCCAGGTTTAAAAAAAAATCTATACCCCACAACCCAACATTTCTTTCTATGCCTAAGAAATTAATTTCTCACCACTCACCAAAGTCATTCCAGGGTTTGTCAAAAATTTTAATGCAAGGGATATATGATATAGGAACACTGGCATATACATGCTACAATTAGTTAAGAAGTATTTTCTTTATATATAAGTAACTGAGCTGTCCATTAAAAACTATAAAAAAGAAAGCCTGAAAATTTGATAGTCTTTGATTTAAAAGAAGTTGATGTTAGCTGTCTTCATTATTATACTTATCTGTTAAGGTTCATCAAAAGAAACTCTGAATATTTCCATTTTTATAACTTTATTGTGCATATAATGGACCTAAAATAAGCTGCATATATTTAAGTGTATAATTTAATAAATTTTGTCATAGGTAAACATCCATGAGACTATCACCACAATCAGTATAACGAACATAGCCATCACCCCCAAAAGCTTCCTCATGCCCATTTGTAATCCCTCCCTCCTCAGACAACCCACTAACTTGCTTTCAGAAATGATAGTTCTGTTTATAGCCCAAAGTTCCCTACTATTATTGTATTACTATCAATTATTTCCTTTATGTTTGTTATTAGCTGTTTTGTGTATTTGAGTGCTTTCATGTTGAGTGCACAAATATTTACAACTGTTTTATCTTCTTGTTGGATTGTTCCACTTATGATTATATAACGTCCTTTGTCTCTCATTACAGTCTTTGTTTTAAAGTCTAATTTGTCCATGGGGTGCCTGGGTGGCACAGTCGGTTGAGCCTCTGACTTCGGCTCAGGTCATGATCTCATAGCTCATGAGTTTGAGCCCTACATCGGGCTCTGTGCTGACAGCTCAGAGCCTGGAGCCTGCTTCAGATTCTGTGTCTCCCTCTCTCTGTCTGCCCCTAATCCACTCGCATTCTGTCTCTGTCTCTCTCAAAAGTAAAAAAAAAAATATTAAAAAAAAATGTTAAGTCTAATTTGTCCAATACTCAGCTTTCTTTTCACTTTCATTTGTCTGATAAATGCTTTTCCATTCTTTCACTTTCAATCTGCATGTGTATTTAGGTCTGAAATGAGTCTCTTGTAGGCAGCATAGAGATGAGTCTTGCTTTTTCCTTCATCCTATATCTTTTGATGGGAGCATTTAGACAATTTACATTCAAAGAAATTGTTGATAGGTATGTACTTATTGCCATTTTGTTACTTGCTTTATGGTTATTGTTGTAGTTCTCTGTTCCTTTCTTGCTCTCTTCCTCACAGTTTGCAGGCTTGAATTAGTGTTATACCTATATTCTTTTCTCTTTACTTTATGCATATTACTGGGTTTTTTTGTTTGTGCTTACCCTTAGGTTTATATATAACATCTTATGCATATAATAGTCTATATTAAGTTGATGGTCGTTTAAGTTTGAACCCATTCTTTACTTTTCTCCTCCCACATTTTTAGGTATATGGTGTTGTACTTTACATCCTTTCATTTTGTGAATCCCTGAAATGTTTTTTTTTTTTTTTTTTTTTTTTTTTTTTTTTTACAGATACACTTAATTGTATTGCTTTTGTGCTTCCTACTTTTCTTACTCCTACTTATGGTCTTTCCTTTCCATCAAAAAAGTGCCTTTTAACATTTCTTCTTATGGGTGGGGGGGGGAAGAGAGAGGGAAGCAAACCATAAGAGACTCTTAATAGGGAACTGAGGGTTGATGGATAGAGGTGGGTGGGGGATGGGCTAGATGAGTGATGGGTATTAAGGAGGGCAGTTGTTACGATGAGCACTGTTATATGTAAGTGATGAATCACCGACTTCTACTCCTGAAACCAATATGGCACTGTATGTTAACTAGAATTGAAATAAAAATTTAATAAATAAATGAAAATTTTTTAAAAAAGAATTTTTTTCTTGCAGGGTTGGTTTAGTGATCATTAATTCCTTTTACTTTTTGTTTATCTGGGAAACTCTATCTCTCTTTCTATTCTCAATGAATTTGGTGCTTCAGGGGTATCTCCTATGTGTGTTGCATGCATCCTACTGATGTGGCTGAGCTGTATTTGCCTTTAGTGCGGTCACCTGCAAGGGCTTGCTTTGCCTGTTGTGAGCAGAGTTTGCTCCCTGTGTTGTCAGTGGGCCAGTCTGGGGCTGCCTTAGGCTTGCATTGAGTCAGACCAGATGTTTGCCAGAGGTGCAATAGCACCAAACTGCAGGACGCCCTCCCTGTGTTGTCCCCTGAGAAGTTTTTGATGACGGGTAGGGCCTGCAGTCAGACAGAGGTCTTCCCCCAGTAGGGCAAGAGTCTTTCTGCAGTGGTGCTGGCTCCTGATGGGGCTGCCTCCACATTGCCAGGTTTGTGGCACTGCTTTGGATGGACTCCTACCAAGGGTGTGTTGGAGGGAATGGGTCTGCAAGAGAATGCAGGTGTGGGGCATCATTGTCAGCAAAGTTTGCAGCAGTCTGCTACAGGAGGGGACCTGAAGCCACTGGAATACTCCTGCCCAGGCCCGGGTTGAGGGGTGGGTCCACAGAAGAGTGGGGGGTGGGGGAGGAAGGGCACACTGTTAGCAAGATAGATGTACAGTGCTTGCACAGCAGTGGCTCCCACTGCTGTCCATGGATCTAGGTTGGGGGGAAGGGAGAGAAATGGGACCCACCAGCTCCTTTGTTCCTATTCCTGGAGAATTCTCCAAAGATCCCTGCCCCTCCAGCACACCTCAGAGATTGGTAAACAAATCTCCTTCCCATATGCCCCAGGCATTTTTCAAACTGTTGCAGCTGTGTCTCAGCAGAGCTGTTTGTTGTGCTGTCTCTTTAAAGGCAGGGACTCGGTTTCCTCTTGCTCTCCAGCGCTCCCAGAGCCAAAGTTGTTGATTTTTAAAGTTCCAGGTGTTAAGCTCCACTGATTGTAAGAACTCAAGAAGTTAGGGTCCTCTGGTTTTCAAAGCCAAATGTTATGGGGATTTGTCTTCCCAGTGTGGGTCCCCTGTGCCTGGGGTGGGTTCTGTTCCTCTTCCTCTCTCTGCACCCACTGCATCCTTTCCTCCCTACAGACAGTCTCACAGGTCCATACCCTCTTCAGTGTAGCCTCTTCTCTAAATTTAGCTGTGGTGAGTCAGTTCTGACAGTCTTCAGGTCCTTTTCTGGGTTATTTACACTGATGTAGATATTATCCAGGTGTATCCATGGGACCAAGTGAGCTTAGAATCCTCCTACTCCACCATCTTCCCTGGAATTCCCAGATATTCCTATTTATTCATTAAAATTCATTATGTGGATATACCAGATTTTTAAAAATGCATTCACCTGTTGATGACCATCTCAAAAATCTGAGCTATTTCTAATTTTTATTTTTATTAATAAGGTTGCTCAAACACTTATATATAAATCTATGTATAAATATATGCTTTCTTTTCTCTTGGGTCATAGATAAGTGTATGTTTAATTTTTTAAGAAACTGCCAAACTGTTTTCCAAAACAGCTGTACCATTTTACATTCCCACCAGCACTGTATAAGATTTCTGGTTACTGTACATCCTCTAGAACACTTGGTAGTCAGGTTTTTCCAATTTTAGAATTTTAGCCACTCTAATGGGTGCAAAGTGATATCTCATTATGGTTTTGATTTGCATTTTCAAATGGCTAATGATGTTGAGCATCTTTTCATGGGTTGTTTTTTTTTTTTTTGACATCTGTATTTCTTTTTTAGTAAAGTGTCTGTTTAAATCCCACCAATTTTTATTGGTTTATCTCACTAATTATTTGTAAGATAAACACACACGTATCTGTATAGGGATGTGTGTGTGTGTATATATATTATATATATATATATACACACACACACATATATATATACATACATACATATTCTTACATATATACATCTTTGTCAGATGTATATTTTGCAAATATTTTCTTCTAAGCAATGGCTTTTTTTTTCATAACAATGTTGTTTAAAAAGCAAAAGGTTTTAATTTATTGATTTTTATTTTGGGTTTTGGACTTTTAGTGTCATATTTAAGAAGTCTTTTACCAAATCCAAGGTCACTAAGATTTTCGCCTATATTTTCTTCTAGAAGTTTTATACCTTTAACTCTTATATTTTGGACTATGAGCCATTTTGAGTTAAATTTTGTATATGACATGAGTTAAAGGTCAAGGTGTATTTTATTTTTGCATAAAGCTACCCAACTGTTCCAGCACCATTTACTGAAAAGATGATCATTTCTCCATTAAATTGCCTTATCTACTTTATCCAAAATCAACTGACTACATAGCCACTCTCTACTGAAGAGAAAGTCCCTATTAAGTAGAGTCTACTGCACTGATCTATGTTTACACCAATACTATACTAAATACTATACTAATTTTTTACTATGTAAAAAACCCTACAAAATCTCCAATTTAGTGTAGGAATGATCCCCTGATCTATGTTTACACCAATACTATACCAAATACTATACTAATTTTTTACTATGTAAAAAATCCTACAAAATCTCCAATTTAGTGTGGGAAGGATGGATGACTTAATAAATTAGATCAGTATAATTGTTTAATAAAGAAGAAATATAGTGAACTCCTTATCTCAAACTGTATACAAAAAGCAATTCCAAATGGAATAGCACCTAAAGAAAAGCAAAATTTCTTTTTGAAAATAAAGGAGGGAAAATAAAGGAGTATTTTTATGACCATGGGATAAGGAATAATTCCATAAATAAGACACAAAGCCACAAACCATGATAAAAAAATCCCTGACAAATGCAACTACATTAAAATGACAACTTTTTGTATGACAAAAGATGCTATAAAAATAAAATATAAACCACAGATTTATGCAGTTACATGCAACACACAGAACTGACCAAGTATTTATAACCAGAATATGTAAAGAATGCTTATAAATCAATAAGAAAAAGACAACCCAATAGAAAAATAAGCAAAGGGTATAAAGATGCATTCACAGAAGAATAAAAGTGTCAATTCACATATTAAAAGATGTCAACCTCAATTTTAATCAGACAGAAAAGCTCAGGTTAAAACAATATCATTGTATTTTTCAGTAATCAGATCAGCAAAAATTCAAAAGCTTAATCATCTAACATACTGGTTCCATCACCTCCAGGAATTTGGGTCCATATGTTAGAGAAAATCTCATCTTCACCAGGACAGTCCAAAAACAGTATTATAAAAATTTTCCTAGCTGAACACATTTGGATCTATAGTAGGTGAGAGGAACATTCCAATGTTGGTTGAGCAAAGGCTTTGGATCCTTTTTTTTTTTTT
>NC_064816.1:90959216-91031657 GCF_023721935.1 Panthera uncia | reverse complement strand
GCGGGGCTTGAACTCACTGACCATGAGATCATGACCTGAGCCGAAGTCGGCTGCTTAACCTACTGAGCCACCCAGGCGCCCCTAGTTTATTTTTTATTTGAGAGAGAAAGAGATAGTGCAAGTTGGGGAGGGGCAGAAAGAGGGGGATAGAGAGAATCCCAAGCAGGCTCCATGCTGTCAGCACAGAGTCCAAGTGGGGGAAGAGAGGTGGCTCAAACCTACAAACCATGAGATCATGGCCTTAGCCAAAACCAAGAGTCAGACACTTAACCGACTGAGCCACCCAGGTGCCTGTCTCTGTTTTTTTGTTTTTTTTCTTTTTTTTTTTTTGATAAATAAATTTATTCATTGCCTTCTAAAAAAGACATAGATTTCCCCCATCCCAATTTTCCTCCCTTAAATTCTCTCTGGTTCTTCATTCTCCTCAGTTCTTGTGAAATTTTCCATGGATTTCTCTAAAAGGCAAAACCAAGCAAGCAAAGAATATACCTTTTTTAATATGTTTTATTTCCCTACTCTCTATTAAGTTTTGTATTTCACCATGGGCAGATGTATTAACCAGCTTGAGTGTGTGGCTTCTTTGATACGTAAACTGAGATGCCCTGATTTTTTGGCTTAGCATTTGATGTAGATAACCCTGACAGACACATGGCAAACAAAAAAATAGATTTTTTTTTTTTGGAAACAGGCTATTTCCACTCCCTTTCTATCCTAATAGTCTTATATTCCTCCATTCTTCCTCCCAACTCCGATCTTCCCTGAGTTCCATCTTTAAGCTCATCACATATTACCCCAAGAATAATTCTTCTCCCTTCATTCTTTTCTGTACTCTCATCCTTCACCAGGTCTATTCTCCCCCCACCCCCCATCCACTTGCTCCCTCAGACAAAGATTTTGACACCTCTCCCTTTCCCCTCAGTCAGAGACATAGAGTACTGCACAAGAGACAATGTAATAGTATGAAGGCACAGACTTCAGACTCTGGATTCAAATCTGGGCTCTATATTCATAGACTCTTGAAAGTTTAGTGCTAGAAAGACTTGCAGAGCTTATCTCATCCAACCCTCTCCTTTCAAGATGGAGAAAATGAAATCCAGAGATCTTAGATTATTCACTCAAGATCACTCACCAGGATGAATGCAGAGATGGGATAGAACCCAATCCCTTAACCCTCATCTCAGCTCTTGCCAATCACTACTTGAGAGTGGGCTGCAAACTTGTCCAGAGTCAAAATCACTCCATGTATTGTAAGAGATAGTTTTAAAAGAAATATATAGTAATTTCCTCATAAAATTATTCCTAACCACATCTAGTAGCCTAAAAACGTTAGCATACAATCTTCTCACCAATAAAATTAAATTCTTATAGGTAACTATTACAATATTTGGGAGTAAATATTTGGGAGTAAATTTGGGAGTAGATTCACAACATTATTGAGTTTTCAAAACAAAAGAGGAAAATATTTATATATTTGGCTATGTGAAAACTAAAATTTTGGTCTGGCAGAAGACATTGTACATTAGAATTTTTTTTAAATGAGACAAATTAGGAAAAAATGACAGGCTATATGACAGGCAGTGAATTGATATGATTCACTTGATATATAACAAGCTACTACAAATTAGCAGGAAAAACAAGACGACCCTGGAAGAAAATAGGGAAGGGGATGTACAAGCATGTCCCAGATAAAGAAACACACATAACCATTAAGCAGAAGGAAAGAGTCTCAACCCACTAATATTTAAAGAATCACATCTTAAAACAATGAAATCTATATTTACCTCAGAGACTGACAAATGTTTGAAAAATAACATCCCACACCTTGGTTAGGGTGTGGAAAAAGGGGTCCTTTCATATTTGTTGTTGCTGTGAGCCTAGTACTGACACAACTTTCCTGGAGACCAATTTGGCAATTTCTATGAAAATTCTATGAAATTTTTGACCCAGAAATGCCTCTGCCATGAACTTATTTTACAAAAATATCTACCCAAATGCCTAAACATACTGTTACAAAGATGTACACTACAGGCTAGGTGGTGATAGCAAAAATGGGGAAATAAACTGGGAAATGTCCACCCATCAATGAATAGTTTAAAAATAAACCCAACTATACTCTGCTATTTTAAAAAGAATGAGGTTACTCTAAATATAGTATCTGGAAAAGTGCCAATGACATATTAAGTGAAAAAGCTAGGGTAAAGCAATATGCATACAATGATCCTATTTTGTAAAAGTGGGGAAGGGGGCAATAGGTGTTTAAATGTACACGGAAGAAAGTTTTACTCACAATCTTTAGTTTAAATGACAGAACTGAGGGGCGCTTGGGTGGCTCAGCTGGTTGAGTGTCAGACTTCAGCTTCAGTCATAATCTTGCAGTTCATGAGTTCGAGCCCAACGTTGGGCTCTGTGCTGACAGCTCAGAGCCTGGAGCCTGCTTTGGATTCTGTGTCTCCCTCTCTGCCCCTCCCCTGCTTGTGCTCTCTCTCCCTCTCTCAAAAATAAATAAACGTTTAAAAAAATTTAAAACAATAAAAATAAAAATAAATGACAGAACTGAGCAGAATAAGCATAAACGAAAAAGGGGGGTTTGGCTCATATCACTATGAACCTCTAAGTAGAACTGGCCCAAGAGGCAGCTGGATCTGGGAGTTTAGGCAATGTCCTCAGTTTCTCCACTGATTCTGCCTCCCTCCATGTTTTGTCCTCATTCTTTTTCATCCCACATAGCCGCCTCCCTCACATAGTTAAAAAATATGGCCATTGGCAATCTAACTTCAGATCTTCCTGAGAGAATCATCTGCAAGAACAGGAGATAGAATTTCCTGCCAGCTATCACAAAAAACCTCAGGGAGGGCTCTGAAAGTTTGCTCCCAAGCCAGTGAGGGATCAAGCCCTTTCTGGAAGCAATGACTAGAGCCAGAGTCAGGACTCATTCTCAATGAGAAGTGAGGCTCCTGATTCCATCTCTGGGAGCAGTGGCGGCACAAAGTGTCAGCGGTTCCCCACAGAAGAAATTCTGGTAAACAACCTCTGTGTCTACTACACAATGGACATCATAAATGACAATAACTTTAGGAAGTTGGTTACTATTGTAATTGAAAAATGCAAAGGCTGGAACTACAGAAAATAGGATTTGAAAAATCCTCAGCAAACCAGTAGTCCTATCTCACCCCTGATCAGGTGGGCTTTTAAGATTTAAAAGAATACACACACACACACACACTTTTTCATTAGCTTTTCCATTATTTAGGCAAAATGCACCCTACATCTTTCTTGGCAACAAAGTAGTTAATTTCTTCTGGGAAGATACCAGAAAAGGAATTCTTATTGAAGAGGCTGATTCAACCTTTTCTGCGAGCACAGGCTTATATTTTGTGAGATAAGCAGCAGGAAGGCACAGGCCTGGGGTGAGTGCTGAGATGGCTCTGTGTGTGCTTGTCCTAGAGCCCCCCTCAGGGCAGGAGGACTGAGGGCAGGACCAGCCTCACTGCTCTCCTACAGCCCTTGGGCCTTCAGACAGCTTCTGAACCAGCTGTAAATGTCCCCAGAATAGATTTTTCTCTCCAGAAACCAGTTAGTGCCCTCTCTCTACACACTGGCAGCTGAATGCCTCTTTCCCCCACTTCAGCTCCCACCATAGGCACGTTAAAAAAAAAAAAAAAAAAAAAAAAAAAAAAAAACCAGGAATGCAAGACCTAATAGTTAAACTCATTAGTCTAGATTCCACAAATCCAGCATTTGAGATAAATCAGATAGGAACTATAATGAAGTTCCTGTATTTATTATCTCTGAATAAAAGATTTATTTTGCAAATTATAGTATGAATAAGACTGCAGAGGAATGGAGAAAGCCACTTTTCAAGCATCCTTCACTATTTCAGAAGTATACAACAGGTAATTAACCGATAAACCAATGACTAATTACAAATCATGGCTGTCTATTCAATCAAAAAAAATGTTTTTTAATCTTCTCCTGGATACATTGTAGCCTGGTTCCTAGTTTTACATATCATCAAAAATAATAAAACAAGATATAATTCAGAATGTTTTACGAATTCAGATTACTGGACAGTTTTTATTATAGGATGGCTAAGACTAATTTTCAGATGTGATATCTGGCATAGTTACACTGTTAAGACTTTTGAGTCAAATAGGTCTGACTTAAGTTTGGGTTCTACCCTTTAAGAACACTGTGGGCAAGTTGCTTGCCTCTCTGAACCTTGGCTTGCTCATTTGTATGATGGGATAATAACACCTACGTTATAGAATTACGTGAGTATTCAGTGGCAAACTTGGCACATAGTAATTCATTGATAAGTATTAGCCTTTAATATTTTCAGTCACATATTTTATTTATTAAGTTTATTTATTTATTTAGAGAGAGACAGAGACAGCATGAGTAGGGGAGGGGCAGAGAGAGAGGGAAACAGAGAATCCCACGCAGCCTGCACACTGTCAGCAGGGAGTGCAATGTTGGGCTCAAACCCACGAAACCAAAACCATAAGATCCTGCCCTGGGCCAAAACCAAGAGTCAAATACTTAAATCAACTGAGCCACCCAGGCGCCCCAGTCGCCTATTTTTTTTAAATGTACCTGACTCTCAGGGTGCCTGGCTGGCTCAGTCAGAGGAACATGTGACTCTTATTCTCAGGGTTAGGAGTTCAAGTCCCATGCTGGGTATAGAGACTAAATAAATAAAACTTAAAAATAACAAATAGATGAATTAATTAATGAGTGTACCTGACTCTCCTAGATCCCTAAGACATTTCCTTTTTAAAATTTTGGTTTAGTGAGAACAGAATAGTGTGAGTACAGAATAGAGCTGGCCCTAAAGACACATAGGCCAAGTGCTCAACTGAACACTTCTTTGTTTAGTATAACAGGCCATGTAATATCTGAAGGCAAAAACCTATCCTCTGACTCAATCTCTCAATATCTCAGTTCATTGATTTTACACGATCTGTGGATTCTTTTCTTAAGAAAGCGACCTTCCCTATTATCTGTACAAACAAAGTCTTCTCCATAGAATTAGGCAGTACAGGTATCCCCAACTTTTTGAAAGTTCATTACACCAATTCACTTTTACAAAAGACCTACATTAGTACCTGATTTGCTAATCGAAAGAAATCCAAAGAGAATTTTTGCTTTTATGAAAAAAAAGGAGAAAAGCAAAAAATGAGCATTCAGTGTTTGTTTTGCAGAACTGTTGTAGATGCAGTGCACACTTTGAGCGGCAGTGAGTGGCCCCGTCAAGCTCCTTCCCTGGGACTATACTCAGTATCTCAGCATCAAGCCTCCATAGCTTTGAACTGTGTCTGTGAGCATCTGTGCTTTATCTGAATTTATTTTATGTACCAGTTAGCAAGATGTGTCCTCAAGTACTAGAAAAGTTATGTTTTAGATTTAGGAACCCTCAAAAACTTTCCCATATAAATTAATGGTAATTGCTTCTGTGCTTTATGCCTTTTCAGCTTAGAAAAGTTTTCATAATAATGCTCTACTTTCAGATAACAGGGAAAACCTGTATTTTAATCTCTTCAAGACCACCAGCATAGATTGTTCCCATTTCAACAATATCCTACTGTGCGGTATGGGTAAGCACATGACAACACTGAGTGATGGGTTAGGAAATCATGAGGAGATCAAACAACCCCAATAAAGTGGAATAAGTAGCAAGAAAGTAAAATGACAAGTGACAAATTGGGAAAAAATATTTGGCACATACATAACAAGCAAAGGCTATAAAGTACTAATATCAGAATGTAAAAGAGACCCTACAAATCAATCAGAAATATCAAACAATGCAACAACAGATGAATGAATTTAGGTTATCTCCTGCCACGGCACAAAAGAAATTCAAAGGCTCAAGAAGATATGAAAAGAAGCCAAGCCTCATCAAGAATCAGGGAAATGCAAATGAAAGCACCAGTGGCTCACCACTTTTGACTACCAGATTTACAAAAGTTAAAACTACTGATAAATAGCTAATGTTAAGAATTTCAAGAAATGGGTATTCTTGTAAATGAATCGTATTTGTTTTCTATTACTGCAGTAACAAATTGCTATAAACTTACTTACTTAAAACAACATGAAGGTATTATCTTACAGTTCCCTAAGTCAGAAGGCCAATACATGTCTCATTGGGCTAACATCAAGGTGTCAACTGGGCTGCATTCCTTTATGAAAGAGGCTCTAGGAGGGGGATGCATTTCCTTGTCTCTTCAGCTTCTGAAGGACACCAGCATACCTGGCCTCCTTCATCCATTTTTAAAGCCAACAATATTATATCCCTCTGATCATTCTTCTATAGCCACATGACCCTTTCTGACCATAGCTGGGAAAGATTCACTGCTTATTTAAGGAATCTGGTAATTAGATTGGGCCCAATAAAATAATCCAGAACAATCTCCCGATTTCAAGGTCCTTAACCTTTTTTGTTTTTTTAGTTTTTTTAATGTTTATTTATTTTTGAAAGAGAGAAAGAGTTAGCGGGGGAGGGGCAAAGAGAGAGAGAGAGAGGGAGAGAGAGAGAGAGAGAGAGAGAGAGAGAGAGAGAGGGAGAGAGACAGAGACACAGGATCTGAAGCAGGCTCCAGGCTCTTAGCTGTCAGTACAGAGCCCCTTAGGGGCTTGAACTCAGAGGCTGTGAGATCATGACCTCAGCAGAAGTCAGACACTTAAGCAACTGAGCCATCCAGGTGCCCCTCAAGGTCCTTAATCTTAATCACATCTACAAAGTTCCTTTTGCCAAGTAAAGTAACATAGTCACAGGTTCTCAGAATTAGGAAATGAACATCTTTGAAAGGAGGCATTTTCTGCCTATCATACTAATAGTGATAGTATAGTCTATTTGGATGACAGTTTGGCAATATATGCATACCCATTGACCAGCAATTTGACATCTGAATATCTATCCTACAGAAACAATACACATTTGCATAAAATGTATGTCGAAAGATGTTCATTACAGCATCATTTGTGAAAGCTAGAGATTAAAACAAATACCATTCGAAAAAGGATATTTAAGTAAATTATGATATGTCCATATTACGCTACTAGGTAGCAGTTAAAAATACAGGTAGATATGTGCCGATACTAAAAGATCTCTAAAACATATTGTCAAGTGAAAACAAGAAAAAAGAAAAACAAGTTGAAGATATACTAAAATAAAAACCTTAATTTAAACTTAAAGAATTTGGAAAGTGTCTAGGAGGATCCCCATCAAAACTTTGAGGAGAATGGAATTGAGGATAAGGGGTGAACTTTTTCTGAGAGAGCAACAGACAGAGATGGGTACCTATATCTCTATATATCTAATGGTCAAATTTTCCTAGGATTATATTCATATATTGTATTTTAAAAAATATTTAATTGCTTAAAAAACAAAGAGTGGGCTGGACTATGTGACTTGAGCTTATTCACTTTATCCCTCTAGGCTTGTATTAACTAGTCTGTAAATTTAAGGCGTTAAACACAGGTCTTCTAATTTCCAACTTTAGATTTTATAATTAGACCCAGCAAAAAAATAAAATTAACTCAAATTGGTTGCATTTTGGTCATTTGTGAAAAGGAAAACAGTAATTTATTGATTTTTCAAATCATGTTCTAAATCTTTTGGAATGGTCTTGACTTTAAATATTTTAAGCTTTGATCCTATAAATATATTAATGCTTGTCAAATCATATGGTTCCATTAGGATTCAGGAAATATTATCTCCACAGGCATTCTAATGCACTGCTGGTGGTAATTTAAATTAGTACATCCTTTCTGAAAAAGCAAATCACAACAGATGAAAGCTTTAAAGCAGTTTAATCTTTGACTTAGAATAAAGTTAAAGGTGTGGGATTACTAAGAAGAAAATTAGAAGCAACTCTAAATATCCAAAATAGGGAAATGGTTCAATAAATTAAGCTGTTTGTGCAGGGGATATTATTATACAGTCACTGAATATATCTCAAATAAATGTTAACAGAGAAATTCACAATAAAATTTGAGTGCAAAAATAGATGTGTATGTATTTCCTGTCCATTATAGAAGTTTTATGCATATGGTCTTAAAATAAAGATTGGAAGGGAATGTACCAAAATGTTAATGATGGTTAACTCTAGCTTGTGATTTTTAAGATACTTTGAGGAAATTTTCCAATCAGAAAGATTGGAACTGAACTAGTGTTACTTTTACAGTAATAAAATTTTGAATGGTCTCTCTACTTATAAATTACAATAAGCTCTTCAAATGAAACTTTTCACTAAGAGATTATAGAAGAATTCACTATTTCTCAACATTTGGAAAATCATTTCTTTTTCTTCCTTCCTTCTGCTTGCTTTGGGTTTACGCTTCTTTTTCTACTTTCTTAAGGTAGAAAGTTAGTTATTGACTTGAGATCTTTCTTTTTAAATATAGGTTGTTAGAGCTATAAATTTCCTTCTAAGCACCAATATAGCTGTACCCTACAGTTTTTAATATGATGGGTATGTTCTCACAGTACTTCCTAACTTCCCCTTTTGATTTCTTCTTTGACCCGTTGGTTACCTAGAAGTGTTTGCTTGTTTTAACTTGCACATAATTGTGAATTTTCCATGTTTTCTTTTGGTATTTTTTTCTAATTCAATATTGCTGTGGTCAGAAAATACATTTTCTGTGATTTCAGTCCTCTTTAATGTATTGAGACTCGTTCTGTGGCTAAAATATGGTCTATCCTGGAGGCTATTCCATGTGAATTTTAGAAGAATGTGTATGTTGCTGCTGTTGACTGAAGTGTTCTATAGATGTCTGGTAGGTCTAGTTGGTTTATAGTGTTGCTCAAGTCTTCCATTTCCATATTGATCTTCTGCCTCATCTTTCTTTTATTGAAAATGGGATACTGAGTTCTCCAACTATGATTGCTGAATTGTCTATTGCTCCTTCCAATTCAGTTTTTGCTTTATGTACTTTGCATTCTGTTGTAAGACACATATGTTTACAATCGCTATGTCTTGATTTCCTTTACATGGACTCTTATCATTATAAAATGATCTTTTTTTAATCTCTAGTGACAATTTTTGTCTTAAAGTCTATTTTTTCTTATATTAGTGTATCACTCCAGCTTTCTATTGGTTATTGCTTGTATGGTATACTTTCCTATCCTTTTTGCATTCAACTTATTTGCATCTTTGAATATAAAGTGTGTCTCTGGTAGGCAGAAGGTAGTTGGATCATTTTTTAAATCTATCCTGCCAATCTCTGGCTTCTTAAGCAGGGATCACAGCAGCTCCATTTCACATAGGAGGTTTTGAAGAAGGCATCCCCATTCACTGAGTTTCCCCAGTTTTCATTTGGCAGCTCATAAGGTGATTTTATGTGCAACTGAAGAAATGTAAAACCGTTTTCCACAGTGTTTTAAACAAGCTATAATGCATTTTCAGATAAAAAGGGCTATAGGGAGATTTCCTGACAAGCTTGAATAAAGGTAGAAATTTCAATTTTTTATGAGATTCTGTAAGCACTGACTTTAAGGAGGCAGCAGCAGGCTCACTCTTGCTAGCTATGAGTACACTGTAACTCCCAAGCTAAAGGGGGGTAAATGAGCATTCCAGGGTCTGCAAAAATGAAAAAAAAAAAATACATGTGCAATTTGTGCGTCACAGAAGAAATTATTCAAGTTTTATCAGTAAATGGGAAAGGCAAATCATCTTGCATATACACATTTACACATACACACACACTTACGTAAGGTATAATACATCATCTTGTAGTACAAGGATATTTGGTCATGGACTGAAATGGAAAGTATGGCTGACATGTGGTAGTTTCTACATGGTTTTCCAAACCATATGTATCAGTTTGATTAAAAATAGCTTGGTGTTGGTGTTAGGCAGACCTGAACTTGAGTCATGGTGTGGCCACTTACTCTCAATGTGACTTGATAACTTCGTCTTTTAATCATTTAATCTCTCTGTGCCTCAATTTCTTCAACTGAAAAATAGATTTAAATTTGGCACCCACCTCAGAGCAACTGACAAAATGAATCAATGGGATTAGCTATTGCTAGTAATACAGATATTAATAAAAAGTGGTAGCAGCAACTATTTTGAGCACCTGCTAGTAGGGCCTACAGACAAATGGTAAATGGAATATAGTGAACCCATTTGATTCAAATGTACTTCAATATAAGTCTGAGAAATGAGGGATAATGACATACAGAATTCTGATGCAGATCAAAGCAAATCTCATTGGAATTTTTAGACGAATTGGGGACAATAGGATTAAAGTAGAAATAGAATTGGGAGTTGGAATGTGTCTAGTTACAGTTTTAAACATACTATAAAGAAGAAAATGGCTTTTTAAATTTTTCTTTGCAAATATCCACTGTACTTGTACTTTCTTCAATACCCTAAAGAAATTCTATTAATATTAGTTGGTCTTTCAATTCAAAAAAAGATTACCTCCATTTTTTACAACAAAAGTTTCTTTAAAATTATATGTAAAAATATTTGTAAAGTAAATTATGTTTTAAATGGTTCTGAATGAGCTTTGTGCTTTTTAGTCATCATGTTTTGTTAACTTCACTTCCTACCTAAAATATGTTCCCATCTCTCCTCTGTCAGCTCAAATCCTATCCTCAAAAATGTTTCAGGATCACCACCAACACCACTTCTCTGAACCTTCTCTAAGATCATCCCAATCCTCAGCTTTTTCCCTCTCACGTGAATTACTATAGAATCTGCATTTAATTACACAAATTCAACAAGCAACTGTTGACCAATTACAATCAGCGAGGCAATGGAATTGGTGCTGGAGACATAAATATGAACAAGACAGTCCCTGCCCTCCTCTTAGGGAATACAGACTCCAGTCGCAGGAGATAGACATACTGAAAGAATTATTACTCCAAGGAATATTTTTATAAAATGAAGGGCACATTTGCAGAGAAATACTTCAACAGAAAAAATTAGCAATTAATTTGTCTTTTTGATAAATCTGGGTTTTCATCTGGAGCACAGAGCTTTTATTTTTTTCAGAGATAGGAAAGTGGTCATTTAAAAGTAAGTAGTTTTGGGTTTTCTGTTTCTACCGAGGGAGAAAAACACCTTTATATGAAAACTTCTCTTTTTATTTTGAGAAAACATTTTAACATGCATTTTGATTATGCAAAGGTAAAGTTAAAATGCTATTCTGGAACAGGGACAGGAGGGACTATAAGTAGCCAACTACTTTGCATAAAGATGCAAATATTTGACTTTACCATGGAAAGAGTAACATCTTGTATAAATTAGCTTTCGCCACAATAATGGTGCATAACAAACAACCTCAAAATGCAGGGACTGAAAAAAATTATTTTCACAGATCTGTGACTCAGCTGGGCTGATTCTGCTTCACATTGCAGGTCTGCAGATCTAGGTCTTTCCCACATGTCTTTCATCCTCCTTGGTCCCAGTGGGCTATTCAGGACACATTCTTCTCATGGTGATGGCAAAGGCACATCAAGGGGCAAGCCCAACCACATAAGCACTTTTCCAGCTGAATTTTGCATTACAGCTGCTAACATACCATTAACCAAAGTAAAACACATGGCTGAGCCTGTAGTCAAGAGACAAGGAAATATACACTACCTTCAGTAGGAGAGAATACCAAACTAAAGGCAAAAGGTATGGATACAGGAAATGATGAAAAACTGGGTAAAATAATTCAATCTATCAGACATCTTCATAAAGATATTGCCTGAAGTGTGTTTCACACTGAGGGAAAGAGTTGGGGCTTAGAGCTCCTCTTGTTAGACCAGAGTCTTTGAGAGATACAGCAAAGACATGTCTGGAACAGAAGATAAACAATCATCACAAAGCAAGAGCAGGCAGGAACTAACAAGTGTTGGCTGTGGCCATTTTGCTACACCCAAGTTCCTTGGTAGAGTTCGTTAAATGCTACTATTTGATACTAGCTGAGCTTGGGGTAGTTATGACAGGCCCATGAACAAAGCAAAGTCAGGAACATTGAATACACAACCTATTTTTGGAATGATTATAGCATTCAACTACAATAAGATGCCTGGTCAAGAAGACAAGCAACAAGAATGGACTGTGGGAAACATGAGATTTCTTCCAGGGTTTTTAGAAATATTCCAGGCAGAGAACACTAGACTTTCTGCTAGTAAGAGTCGGCCTATGCACAAAGCGTCTGCCTATGCAATATTACATTTGAGTAATAACTATGAAGCAGGACATAATTAGGGTCTGCCTACTTCAAGCAGCTTTATTAGTGACATTATTAATTAAAACTTGTCTGTTTTAGACTAGTGTAAATTTTAGTCAATTCCTGAGCCTCTTAGCCAAAACTCATTTGTTTGGATACAAAAGTAACACTTCCCTGTAGGCTTAGGTCCCACATCACATAATCACTTGTATCTCTTATCATTTATTCAGTCTGTAAATATGAAACTCAAACTATACACAAGATAAAGTTATGTTAAGACAAAGTCTCTAATTTTAAATTATCAGTCCATATAAGGTGATAACACTAAGACAGAAGATGCAAAGTGTGTAAGTGTTTTGAAAACAGAGGCACACTATATAATGAAAATACTGATCTATAAAAATCTAAAACAAACCTGATCATAGTAACAAATATCTTATGTTTTTAAATGGAGTGTGGCAATCAGTAAATAGCTGGCTTAATATTCAGCTATGCTTAGCATGTATCATCTAAATGTTGGAATCCATCATGAAACTCCCAATGAAGAATATACCACAGAAACCCAAAGCAATTATTATTCATTTGCATATATTTGTTCAAAAGCCAATCAGAAAGTTCTTACTATGTGCCGGACACACACACACACACACACACACACACACACACACACAAAGGAAACAGCTGTGAACAAAATGCACAAGAGCTCTGACTTCCAGTTGGTTGAGGGAGGAGACAAAATTACCAAGCAAACAAATAAAATGAAGAAATACATTTTAGAAAAACCTAATTGCTACAAAGAAATTTAAAAACCGTGCTATGATGGAGCACAGTGGGAAGAGCTACTTTCTACCAGGTTGTCAGAGAAGGCCTCTCTGAAGAGGTACACTTTGATTGAATTGTGACCTAAATGGTGCTAACTGTGCAAAGATGATCTGGCACAAAAGCATTACAAGCAGAAGGAATAGCAACTGCAAAGGGTTTTAATTTTTTTTTTTTAATGTTTATTTATTTTTGAGACAGAGAGAGACAGAGCATGAACGGGGGAGGGTCAGAGAAAGGGAGACACAGAATCTGAAACAGGCTCCAGGCTCTGAGCTGTCAGCACAGAGCCCGACGCGGGGCTCGAACTCACAGACCGCGAGATCATGACCTGAGCCGAAGTCGGCCACTTAACCAACTGAGCCACCCAGGTGCCCCTGCAAAGGGTTTTAAATGGATATGACATTGGCAATTGGAAACATTAGCTCTTAACATTTATTTCCTTTTATTTCTTGCTTAGTTTAATAAAATCAGTTTGCAATCACTTATAATAATGGAGAGAGCCAATGACTGTTTTAGCCCACGACTCGTTTATATTTATTAGTATTTTTAGATTTGTAGATTTGGTAGACACTAGAAAAAGACTGACATTTTTTAAGTTTAATACATTCTTAAAGTACAAAATATATAGAGAACTCATACAACTCAACAGCAAAACAACCCAAATGATCTGATTTTAGAATGGGCAGAAGAGAGGCACCTGAGTGCCTCAGTCAGTTAAGCACTGGACTTCGGCTCAGGTCATGATCTCACAGTTTGTGAGCTGGAGCCCTACATCAAGCTCTCTGCTGTCAACGCAGAGCCTGCTTCTGATCCTCCTTCTCTCTCTCTGCCCCTCCTCCACTCATGCTCGCCCTCTCTCAAAATTAAATAAACATTAAAAAATTAAAAAATAAAATAAAACGGGCAGACGATCTGAGTAGACATTTTTCCAAAGAAGACATACAGATGGCCAACGAGTACATGTAAAGGTACATCACTAATCATCAGGGAAATGCAAATCAAAACCACAATGAAGTATCACCTCACACCTGTCAGAATGCCTAATATCAAAAAGACAAAAGATAACAAGTGTTGGTAAGGATGTGGAGAAAAAGGAACCCATGTGTACTGTTGGTGGGAATGTAAACTGATGCAGCCACTAGGGAAAACAGTGGGGAGGTTCCTCAAAAAATTAAAAAGACAAATACCGTAAGATCCAGCAGTTCCACTTCTAGGTATTTATCCAAAGGAGAAAAAACCTCACTAATTCAAAAAGATATATGTGCCCCCATGTACATTGCTGCATTATTTACAATAGCCGAGACAATGGAAATAACCAAAGTGTTCATGGTAAGTGAAGTCAGACAGAGAACAGCAAATACTGTATAATCTCATATGCAGAATCTTAAAAAAACAAAACAAAAAATGAAAAAAAACCCCACAAAAAACTGAACTCATAGGCGTAGAGAATCGATTGATGGTTGCTAGAAGTAGGGGGTGGGTGTGGGGGTTCAAAATGGATAAGGGGGTCAAAAGGCACAAACTTCCAATTAGAAAATAGGTTAAGTCAGCATGTAATGTGACCACAGTTAATAACACTGTATCGTATACTTCAAAGTTGCTAAGAGAACAAATCTTAAAAGTTCCCATCACAAGCACAAGAAAAAAATTTTTGTAAGTATGCATGAGGGTGGATGCTAAGTAGACTTATTGTGGTGATCATTTTACAATATATACAAATAATGAATCATGTTGTACACCTGAAACCAATACAATGTTCTGTCCTTTGTACCCCAATGAAAATATTTTTATTTTAAAAGAATAAAACCGTAGCATGAAACGCCAACTCTGAGAAAAATGGGGAAGCTGTCCAACTACCCCACCTGGGTTTACCCTTTTGCTTTACAGTTTTTCACTTCACACTTGAGGGAGGCAAAATCGCCTCTTCACCCATGAAAACTAGCCCAGCAGAACCTTCCGTCCTTCACTTTCTCTAAACTTGCTCCTCAGAGCACCTTCCTGAAGTGCTGAAGACTTCTCAGTGGTGGGAAGAACACAGTAGCAGAGGAAGGTAAAAAAAATTGTTTGGAAATGTTCACTTACCCCAATGGTGAGGATGGATGCCAAATCTTCCCGTCCAGTTTCCCAAAGACTGAGGGCTGCTGAAAAGAGCTTCCATCAGGTGCTGAGCCGCGTCTCCCTCACAAGGTGGAAAATGGCCCACAGCTGACTAGCTTTTTGCCCTAGCCCGATGGGTGAGAGCTAAGAGCTCTGCACTTATGAAGCCACAATGCAGACACCAGATTTCAAGTGTGAAAGGATTTCAGCCTAAAATGGGACGAGAGACTACGAATTTGAGAATTTCACCTAGGCGCCCTCGAATATAAAAGTATCCGGTGGCTGATCCTCGTTAATGCCTGATTTACGAAGAGCTGGAACCTGTTTCCTGACCAATGAGCATCCGCGAAGCACCTCTTCCCGCATCCTCAAACCAATGAGCTTATTGCTTACATCTGTCTGACTTCCACACTCTTTGCACTCTTTGCCCGTAAAGACAGCCTGCTCCAAATTTCAAGGGGCTTCTCTGTAGCTTGTTGCAGTTCACGTTTCGTGAATTGCAATTTTTCTGCTAGTCCGAATAAACTCAATTTCTAGTAACTTGCCTCAGTTTATCTCTTTATTTAGGCTGACACTCGATAACTGATTGTAAACTGTCTTTGTATCTATAAAGTAATGAATGAATAAGTGACCACATAACTCTATAGGTGAGTGAAGAAAAGTTCAAATAAAACATGGGACAATAATAAATATCCCCAATGTTTTTATTGTTCAAGATTTATTTTTGCAACCTAAGAGTATGGCCAAGCTAGTTTCTGTCTTATACCAAATTTCCTGGCTCCATCCCACTCTATTTAGGACCAACTCCATCAAGCTGCAATAGGTGGTTTAAACCACAACATGTCAAAAGAAAATCCATAGCACTTTAAAGAAAAGTTCTTCCTCCATCAGGCAAACATTTTGAGTGTTAATTGGAACAAATTTTATATTGCAATCTTTTATCATGTTGTAAAATAATACTTAACCTACTGCAGAGATTTTGTTGTTGAGAAGGCATTGTAGTTGGCAAAATGTAGGTGAAAAGAGAATAATGGTTGTGTTCCTTTTTTAAGGGAATTTAATTGATTCTTCCATATGTAAAAAGATGACAGAGTCTAAAAACTGTTATGCAGAATTTAAAATTCAGATATTTCCAAACTAAAGTTGGCAAAATGTTAGCCTAAGAGATCATGCTATTCTCCTTGACAGATTCATTTACTGTGTAAAGAAAATGCATAATTTTAATGTGTTAGATCCTAGTAAGTTTTGGAGACTTGATTTCACACCAGACCTTCTGATTGCAATTTAAATAAATAAGAAATCCGGGGTCCCTGGGTGGCTCAGTCGGGTAAGCTTCCAACTTCAGCTCAGGTCATGATCTCATGGTTTGTGAGTTCAAGCCCCGCGTCAGGCTCTGTGCTGACAGCTCAGAGCCTGGAGGCTGTTTCAGATTCTGTGTCTCCCTCTCTCTCTGACCCTCCCCCGTTCATGCTCTGTCTCTCTCTGTCTCAAAAATAAATAAACGTTAAAAAAAATTTTTTTAAATAAATAAATGAATTAGAAATCCATACCAGTTAGTTCCCCAACTCAAGAGCCAATTGTTAAAATTTCAGGAATTTTGTGAACCAGTTGTAAAAACACCCATAATTTTAAATAAAATTATATAAACTTACAATAAATAAAAAATAAGACAAAGGTAATACTCAAAACTCATTTCCTAGTAATTTACTACATTTAACTATTATTTGTGCTCTCAAGGTTATATGCATCCATTATGTCTGTATGGAGAAAACATATATAAAAGCATGTTCAATAGAATATCACATTAAAATTAACCATTGTGAGAGGTGCTTGGGTGGCTCAATCTGTTGAGAATCTGACTCTTGATATCAGCTCAGGTCTTGATCTCAGGGTTGTGAGTTCAAGCCCCTTATTGGGCTCCATGCTGGGCACTGGATGTGGAGCCTACTTAAAATTTAAAAAAATATGCCCATGGTGGGAGTACTAACTCAAGGAAATTAGAGAGCACTTTAAATCAGGGCTTAATTTGCTGTCTTCTTGATTGTCCAGACTCCCACCCCCGAAAAAAAGTAATGAGAAAATAGTATGGAATGAATTTAAAAGTATGTCTGATGAATACATTGGAGAGTCAGTTGTTAGTTACCAGAATACACTGTAGGGATTCAAGATTTTCAGGGTTCTTCGCTGTTCCCTCTGCTTAGAATGTTCTTCCTTCCCATGACTTAAGGCCTCTTTCTCTTTAGATCTTGGCTCAAAAGTTTCCTTCCCTATAGAGCATTGTTTGAGCATGCTATTGAAAATTGCAGTGTTTCCCCCCAATATACACATATCCTAGCATTCTCTACCTCTCTTTCCTCACCTGTCACTTCGTTCTGTGCCCCCTGGATACCTATTGCCTTTCTGAGGTTGAGCAACCTTGTTGTGGTATTGGTAAAACACTTCTTTTACTTTATTTCCCCCAACAAGTATATTCCCACAGCAATAGTAAGAAATGAGAATGGTTACTGCTCAGTTCGTCCATCCCCCACTTCTAACCCATCCAACCCTCTCACCCTCGCCACCAAATGATAAAGTAATTTTTCTCAACACTGGAAAGCAACTGAGAAAAAAAAAACTAATAGGAAACTCTGATTAAAGCACATGAGGAGAAAATGATTTTAAGCGGCTGGAGCTGTGTGCTCACAAACAACTGGCTCTCTATGAGGCAGTTTTGCTTCCCTCTTCTGCAAGAACCTGCTTTCCTTAGCAAAATCTTCTCCGGGTAGGTCAAGCCTTATTTCTGAGGGCTCCTTGACTAATGCAGGTGTTTGTTTAATGGTTGTAACGCCTGTCTCCCCGCCTGGATTCGCATGCTTTCATACTTGAAAAGGGTCTCTTTAAATCTTTTCAATCTGTTTTTCCCAGCAGATTAGTAGGAGCATGAGCTCAGGCTCTGGAACATGGGGTAGGGAAGAAGTTTAAGCAAACTTCTTACAGTTCAGCTCTCCATGTAAGTTAAAAACCAACACAATATTTCAGATCTGAGGAAAAGAGAAATGACATCTTTTCTATGCTATGCAGTAAGTGCACATCACAGTTTTCTCGGTCAAAAAAACACAGGCATTTCCAACATGTAACTATAGGCATGGCCATTTTCAAGAGTTGGATACACGATGCCTTTTCTGGCACATCTATTTTCCTTCCACTTGACTTTCCACTTCCTTTTCACAGCCAACCCCCCACCATGCCCATTCCAACACACACTGTCCTCCATGCTCCAATTGACAAATTAAAGTGTTTCTGCTGGGAGCTATATATTCCACTGGATGACAGGAGTTCACCATTGGAGTTCATGCAGCTGAAATATCCAGATGGTTGTCATAATTCTTCACTTTACTTTTCAGTACCTTGCTATTCTTTCTCATTTTATCTATCATCAAAACAGTTTTAAAAGCCATCTTCTCCAAAGAATGGAAAAGTGTAGCTTCAAGTAAGGCATTATAAACCAAAACTGGAAATTGTACTTGACTTTAGAAAGCAATTTCTTTAAAACAAATATTGACTAAAGAAAGGAAGTTAACATATCTCTTAAAATGTTTGCCTTTTCTCTATGAATGGGCTTATTTATTAAAGGTTTTGAATAAATATTTATGGAACACCTACTATGTGTCAGACATTTTTCTTGGCACTTCGTATATCTAAAGAAGCAAACTGAAGACCCTGACACTGTGAGAATATACATTTCAGATAGGAATGATGATAATAAACACAAACATAATAAAATAAGTGAATTGCATAGATTATTAGAAGCTTCCTACATGATACGGGAAGCTTTCCCAAATGATGGGGGGAAAGAAGAATGAGAAGACACAGTAAAGAGGATCAGGAGAAGAGGAGATGTTGGGGGTGCATTATAAAATAGGGTGACCAGGCAGGCTCTATTGAGAAGGTAACATTCATAAAATGAGTAGAAGAGCTTTTCAGGCTAAAGTAACAGTCAGCACAAAGGCCCTAAGGTGGGAATTTGCCTGGCATATTTGAGGAACATCATGGAGACCAATGTGACTGCAGTGGAGTGAATTCAGAGAGAGGAAAAGGAGAAGTCTCAGATAGGGAACTGAGGTCAGGACACACAGGGCCTAATATACTGTTGTAAGGATTTTGGCTTTCACTCTGAGTGAACTGGAGAGCCTTTAGAAGATTCTGAGCAAAGATATAATCTGATCACATTTAGATTTAAAAGGTGCACTCTGGTTTCTGTGCTGAGAGTAGATGGTGGGAGAGACAAGGATGGAAACATCAAAATAGGTTAGGAAACTGGTAATGGTGGTTCAGACCAAGGTGGTAACAGAGGTGGTATTGAGAAATGGTCAAGTTCTAGGTATATGATGAAGACAGAACAAGAACTTTTCTGATGAACTGGATATACAGTGTGAGAAAAGATAACGGTCAAAGTTGATGCCAAAGTTGTGGCCTCAGCCCCAGGAAGATGGTGTTGCCATCAACTGAGACAGGGACAGCTGTAGGAGGTGCTAGTGCAGGGGCCATACCAGGTGTTCAGTTTTTGACATGTTCAATCTGAGACAACCAAAGGAAGATATGATAGGTCATTACATGTGACCCTGGAGATCAGGAGAGAGGTCTGGGATGAAGAGATAAACTCGGGAGTCTTAGGCATTTAAGTGGTATTTAGAGTCATGAGTTTAGATGCAATCACCACCGAAGTAAGTATTGGCAGAGAAGAGAGGAGGACCAAGGCCTGAGACACAGGAGACCTCCAACTTTAAGAGATCAGGTAGGAGAGGAAAAACCAGTGAGACTGAGAAGAAGCAACTAGTAAGGTTGGAGGAAATCCCAGAGAGTGTGATATTCCAGAAGACAAATGAAGAAAGGTTAAGTATATGAGAAGTGAGAATTCACCATTGGATTTAGCAGTGGGTAAGTCTTTAATGAGCTTGACAAGCACATGTTTCAGTGAAGTAGTGGAAAGAGGCAAAAATTTGATTGAAGAGTATTCAAGAGAGAAAAGAAGGAAAAAAATCAGAAATGGCAAGTAGAGGCATCTCTTTCAACAAATTATGCTGTAAAGAACCCAAGGGAATGGGTGATGGCTTAAGGGAAAGATGGGAGAATACCTGCATGTTTGGGTGCTACTGGAAATGATCCAGTAGAAAATGAACATTTTAATAATATAAGAAAGAGAAGGATAACTGCTAAAGCAAGTGGGTGAGAAGGGATGGGATTGGGTACACAGCTGGAAAGGCTGGCTTTTGCTAGGAGCATGGATGCTCATCTTTGACAGCAGGTAGGGTAGTGGCATATGGGGGGAAGATGTGAGTGTGGAGAGGTGATTGTAAGGGTCAGTGGAAGTTCTCTTCTAATTGCTTCAATTCTCTAGGGAAAACAGGATGTAATATCATCATCCAAGATGATAAAGATTTGGGGAAGAGAGATTGGAGATTTGAGGGGAGAGAAGAAGGTAGCAAATAGTCAATGAGTAGGGAAGCAAATGGACTAGAAAGGTATAGAACAGTTACTATGAGCACTAAGGATTGATTGGGTTTGTACTGATGAATTTAAAGCAAGGGACGCCTGGATGGCTCAGTTGATTGAGCACCCAACTCTTGATTTCAGCTCAACTCATGATCCCACATGCTGAGCATGGAGCCTGCTTTAGATGCTCTCTCTCTCTCTCTCTCTCTCCCCCTGCTACTCCCCCACTTACATGCACTCTCACTCTCTCTCTAAAATAAAAAAAGAAACAAAATGAGAACAATCAGCTTTGTTGTATTCTCTAGCCATGTTAGTTACCCAGGTGTAGGTACAGAGGAGGCAAAGAGTTGGATTTAAGCAGCATTGCGGTTTCACCAAACAAACACTACAAAGCAGGAATGGAGAGCAAAATTGAAGGTGTGTACACGGTTGAATGTTGTAGATGAAATTCAGCTGGTTGAAGGGGTGCCAGGACAGGAAGGGAGCAAGAGGTAGTGAAGAAGTGGTAAAATTGGAGGTCCTGGTAGAGTCAAAGAATTATAGTCAGAACACTAGAGGGGGTGATCTGGAAAGTCAGGAGATGTTGGTCAGGGTAGGATATGTGATACTGAGAGAGTGAGAGTGACATGTTTTCATAGGGGTTGCCCATGGGAATGGTTGACTACAGAAGGGTAGGGCAATGCCACTAGGGAAAAAGAGATCAGAGGTTTGAGAACCCTAGACCTTGAAAGGATCATTTACTGTGTATTGAAATCATTAAGGTAACATCCCCAGTGGAAAATTAAGGTAAACAAAGTTATGGAACAACTGTGCAATGAAATATTATGCAGTTGTAGAAACAGAATTTTGGAAAAATATTTATTTTTTAATATTTATTTATTTTCAATGAGAGAGAGAGAGTGGGGAGCCTGGGTGGCTCAGTCGGTTAAGCATCTGACTTCGGCTCAGGTCATGATCTCACAGCTCATGAGTTCGAGCCCCATGTTGGGCTCTGTGCTAATAGCTCAGAGCCTGGAGCCTGCTTCAGATTCTGTGCCTCCCTCTCTCTCTCTGCCCCTCCAATGCTTGTTCACTGTCTCTCCCTCTCTTTCTCAAGTATAAAATAAACATTAAAAAATTTCTTTAGGGGCACCTGGGTGGCTTGGTCAGTTAAGCGTCCGACTTCGGCTCAAGTCATGATCTCACGGTCCTTGAGTTCAAGCCCCGCGTCAGGCTCTGTGCTGACAGCTCACAGCCTGGAGCCTGTTTCAGATTCTGTGTCTCTCTCTCTCTCTGCCCCTCCCCTGTTCATGCTCTGTCTCTCTCTGTCTCAAAAATAAATAAACGTTTAAAAAAATTTTTCTTTAAAAAATGAGAGAGAGAGAGAGAGAGAGCATAGGAGGGGCAGAGAGAGAGCGAGAGAGAGAATCCCAAGCAGGCTCCTCACTGTCAGCACAGAGCCCAACGTGCGGCTCGATCGCACAGCTGTGAGATCATAACCTGGGCTGAAATCAAGAGTCAGATGCTTAACCAAATGAACTACCCAAGCACCCCAGAAAAATATTTAAAGATATTACAAAATGATGAAAGAATATTAAGGGGGGAAAGCCAAGATACATGATTCTATATGCAGTACAATCTCATTACTTTAATAAGTATCTTTATGCTTAAAGAAAAGACTAGAGAGAGATAAAGTCAAATGTCAAGGGGGGTTATCTCTATGTGAAATTCATTTTTTCTTTTTTTTTATGTTTATTTATTTATTTTGAGAGAGACAGAGACAGTGCAAATGGGGGAGGAGCAGAGAAAGGGAGAGAGAGAGAATCCCAAGCAGGCTCCACACCACCAGCACAGAGCCCAGTGTGGGGCTCAAACCCATGAAGCTGTGAGATCATGACCTCAGCCAAAACCAAGAGTCAGATGCTCAACTGACTGAGCCACCCAGGCCCTTCATTTTTTTCTTTATATTTCTTGTGATTTTCTAAATTTCTACCAAAAAAGAAAAAAAAAAGTATGATGACAAAAAGCAACAAAATGGAGTAAACATTATAGTTCTAATGCATTAAATTTCCTAGGAGCATTTTCCAAAATTAAAAAAAAAAATTAGCCTGACCCCCACATTTCCCACTGTCTTCTCAATGGTAGTTTACATAGGTTATGTGAAATATGACACAATTTAGTGACTAATGTTTGAATTTTCTTTCATCTTCAGGGAAAGTTTTTTTATATGATAGAAATTTTTTTCAGTCAATTGGGACTCCAGGAATTTGCTTTTCTGTCCAAAAGTTCTATAAATGGATGTTCAAATTTGAAATGATCTTTCCTTCTAGATAGGACAAATGGCTTTTACAGAAGATATGGGAACACAGTAGCTTTGTTTTGAAAGCTTTGAGCATCTAGATCTGGCATGGAGAGCCAGAATGGTTGTAATTTAGGTTACTTCTGCTGCCATTCAAGACTAAGCTGGGAAACAAGGCTTTTAATGGAGGGATGGAAGGATCTTTGTCCCTTATTAAGCCACATTCTGGCTGGACATTTTTAGAGAGAATGCAGTTAATTTTAAATTTGTAACAAAGTCTGGCTTAAAGTACAGGCAAACACACACACACACACACACACACTCATACTCACCTTCCCACAAGAATGAGTAATTGTCTGTTTGTAAGCTTAGTGATTGTCTTAATATCGTTTCACTTTTACTTCCAGCTTTTTCCAAAGAATTTGTTTCCTGACCTATTAAGAGAAACTACAGGGGAAAAGAAAAAGACTTCCTTTTGACTCTCAGTTGAATAGATTTCAACCAATCCTTATCTCTAACACCCTCTGTGGTGTCATGTGGACACCAGTGTAATAGGTTAGGGAAGATATTATAAGAAAAGATTTAGGGTTGAACTAAATGACATAATCTCATACTGACTCAGGCTGAGAAACAAATCCTGTTTACCATTTTAAAGATTTATTTTTTTTTTAATTTTTTTTAACGTTTATTTTTGAGACAGAGAGAGACAGAGCATGAACGGGGGAGGGTCAGAGAGAGGGAGACACAGAATCTGAAACAGGCTCCAGGCTCTGAGCGGTCAGCACAGAGCCTGATGCAGGGCTCGGACTCACAGACCATGAGATCATGACCTGAGCCGAAGTCGGACACTTAACTGACTGAGCCACCCAGGCGCCTCTTAAAGATTTATTTTTAATATGTAAGTTTAAAGAAGAAAACTTTTATTTTTACTTTAAAGCAATTTACAATACAGTTGACAAGAAAAAACTAAAAGGCAAAGATGATTGAACTTTACCATTAAAAGTTTGTGTGTCCAATCTTTTCCTGCAGAAAAGTCTCTGGGGGTAATTTTGAGAGGAAAAACAGCATTTTCTAAAATCTGAAAAAATATCAGTTTTAAACATGAAATTTCATAAATCATAAAGGTCTAGAATCACACTGCTGTTTCCCCATTTCCTTTAAATCTTTGGCATCCTTGTTCAAAAACCTAGTGCCTACAGCCTGGCCAGGGAGGGAGATGGGGATGATCACCTGTAAAAGACTGCCCACATCTCATTTTGCCATTTCCTCTATCCCTAACTAAAAACCAAGGCAAGTGAAAGTGAAAACCCCTATTTTTATATCATTTATATTAGACCTTCCATTCAAAAATCTAAGTTTCAAGTGTCTAGGCAACTTACAGCCCTTCTCATATTAATTCCACTTTTTTTTTCATTACACTTTTCTGGTAGCATAAATAGTTTAAAAGGAAGGAAGATCTGAGAATGTAGAGACCAATCTCACAGAGTAGGAATGCACGTGACTTACCCAAGGTCATGAGGCTGAATAGGAACACTTAAATGAAACCCAAAAATTCTCTTCTGTGCAAGTATCTACAATATACATTCTCCCCTTACACACACACACACACACACACACAGAGTCCTTTGCAAAGTCTTCAAGTGGCTCTACATTAAGAATTGAAAGAAGCAAAAACTAAAAACTTAGTTATAGTTACTGGCTCAACCATTTGCCCTTTATAAACTGCAGTTCTTTATTATTTATTTAAATGTAACATTTCAATTGCATGAGTTCAGACACTTTGTATTCTGAGCAATCCTAAATGTACAAATATTTTTAAATTATATGTTAAGTAAAAAAATCTTGTCTTTGATGTATTAACATTGAATCTTTCTATTTCTTCCCATGCCCATTCATAATATTTCTACTGATTCTAAGTGGAGTAAGAACTTGGTTGTAAAATCCAAAAATGCCAAGAACCTCTGGCTTGTATGATCTAAGATAAATGGAAGTTTGTGCAACTAACATGATTTTGGCAAAAACCTAATTTTTTAACTAAAGAGCCATATAATTATAAAGAAGCTGTTTATATTAGAAGTAAAAATCTACAATAATAATAAGTATTTACTAAGTGATTATTATGTGCCAGACACTGTGCCTTAGTATTTACATATATTGTCTCATTTAATATTTCCAACAATCCCATGGGGAAGCTACTATTCCTACGCTCATTTTATAGACAAGGGAAATGGAAAAATTATGGAATTTGCCAAGATAACAAGCTAGTAAGTAGCAGAGTTGAGATTGGAACCAGGAAGTCTTAACTACTCCTTCAACCAGATAGTATAGAACAGTTATTAGCAAATTAGAAAAGTATGCTTTTCGGCTGACTTCGGCTTGGGTCATGATCTCGCGGTCCGTGAGTTCAAGCCCCGCGTGGGGCTCTGTGCTGACAGCTCAGAGCCTGGAGCCTGTTTCAGATTCTGTGTCTCCCTCTCTCTGGCCCTCCCCCGTTCATGCTTTGTCTCTCTCTGTCTCAAAAATAAACGTTAAAAATTTTTTTTAAAAAAGAAAAGTATGCTTTTGTGGGAGTTTAGTTTTCAGTTAAATGGTCTGCATACTTAATTTATGGCTGATACTGTGGTTAACGCCATATCCCCTTTGGAAATGTTACTTGTCAAGCATAGGAGAGTACAGAAGTTGTGCTCGCTCTTCTGTTCCCAAGACTCATTTTTAAAAATTCTGCTAATACGTTAAGATAGCAATAATGGAAAACATTAATTACATAATCAAACCATTAGGTTAAGAGTCTACACAAACATGACCTACCAACTTTCCAAGCTGATGGTAGAAATTAACGGGCTGATGGACTTTAACCATTGCATACAAACAACCCAACGTGCCCCTGTAAATCATTATTGAACTCATTACTCATTACAGATTGTACTTCTCATTATCATGCCACATGTAAAATCTCAACAAGATTTGCCTGACATCCAAACCAACTCTTATAACTCAAGTAGCACGTTTCTCTGGTATGTCAGCCTGCTGCAGGTGTTTCTCTATCACAATGAATAATTATATCAAACAAAGACAAGAAATATTCTAAAGCTGACAAAACCACACATCTGAAATCTGTATTTTCTACCTCTTGGGAAATTAAAATCTACAAGTATAGGGGCTTCAGTGCCCATGTCTTGCGGCCATTCCAGGTTTATAAAGAAAGATATTTTCTTTGCAAGCCCAAAGATTGCAATAATACAGGAAATTAAACTATATTTATAGACCGGACACCAGAATGCCAGCATGCTCTCTTAGCTCTCTGAATCTCCCAACAAAAACAAAAACACTAGCAATCAAACGGGTGAGCAATAAATGACAAGTGTTTTGACAGCTCTAGAATACTTTGAGGTATTTTTAGCATATTTCTGAGTCGTATTAGCTTAACCTGTAATAGAATATAAATGAGCCCATATGGCACAGATGTAATTATGTTCCATGCGAGAAATCCCTGTGGTAGGTTGGGGAGGGGAGCCGGGGGAGAAGAATACACCAGCCCCACCCCCTCCCCATCCTCTCCCCCTCACCACATGTGCCTTCTGGAGGGCATGATTTACACATCATTTGCATTGAGAAGAATATGAAGAAACACAATGCTAACAACACAGTACTGAAAAGGGTAAAAGAAAGATTGGGGATCCCTAGGGGTGCTGCTCTCTGTGACTGACATCCAGTTAGGAGCAGAGGAAGCTTCCCCTCGGGATCACATTTGATGAAGCGATCTTTGATTATGTGGGCACAGCAATCATAAGGCGTAATTATTATTACTGCAAGAGAATGGGCAACAAATCTCCGGGGAAAGCCTCTGTCACAGACACTTTGCTGGCGCACACTGGAAGCAAATGTTCTCCCAAGGATCATTTTCATTCCAACCTGATATTTAGCTGAAGCTTCTTTGACTACCAGTCATGAAACATTAAATATAGATTAGAGCCAGAGAGATGTTGAAAGTTGAAATTCACCGGAGGTGCACGCTTGTGTCCTTGAGAAACAACCCTGAATGCTGTCCAGATGTTGCATCAGCAAGGCAGAAAGGTCCCAAGCTGCAAGGAAGCCACAACAGAAGAGAGAGGGGGATGTTTAGTATTCTACCGGCCTTCTGTTTGGTTTATTTGTACTACATTAATTTAGCAGAGAATCCTAACAGGCTTTTAGTGGTGGATGTTGCAAAGTGTTCACTATCCCGAAAGAATGGAGAAATGCTTTTGTGCCAAGGAAGGGAGTAATTCAAAGCACGTAATTGATTTTCCACCATTTCAAACTGTGATAAGACTAAGGCCTAGCAACAGAAACATATGTTAGCAGTTTTGTCCGTGTTTCTCAATGAATCCACAAAAAAGAGCCCCCCTCATAACTTGTAGATGGTTAACTTGCTTTGAACATCTCACTATACATTAACAGACACTTGTGGTGGAATTTGGAATAAATTGGTCTGCTTTAGAAGAGTTTGTAGAAGGGCAGCTGTACTGTAAAGCAAAATTTATCCCCCAGGTGTGTGTTGGGAACACCTCTTCTGTTTCCTTGTTGAATTGTGGGTGCTGTGTGCTGCTTATCTGGGAGGCTCTCCTGATCCCCACCTGCCCGCCCCCCCCCCCCCACTTTTGCAGAACACGAATCAGAGGGAGGCTCTCCTGGTATAAGTTAGAAGCATATAACTCGCGCTGTTCAGGGAAGACGCTTGCTCCCTAGCTGTCCCAGTGAACCAGAGATATTAAATGAGTCACCCTAGAGGAGGGAAATAGAGTTAGAAGAGATAGATAAGGAGATGGGGGTGGGGAGCAGGCAGGATTGGAAGTGAGATCCAGAAATTCCTTGCTGATGAGGGCTGCCAAGTGCTGGCTTGGATGAACAAAGGATTTTTCATTCCCACAGACCTTTAGAAACAGAAGGTACTGGTTTGTTCTTCTTGTCTTTCTAGAAGCGAAGAATTGAATTGAATTGAATGACATGCTAACCCCCTACACCTCACTTCCAGCTCTAAGATTTTAACTTTCTATCAAACTAGCTCACAGGATTTCTGGATCTGTCCCCTACCAAAAAAAAAGGGGAAAACTAAAAGCTTTGTCTGAAGTTGCAAATCACTGGGGGGTCTCATCATTGCTTCAGGGCCTAAGGTGATCATTAGCAGTCTGCAAGGCAAGTGCCCGAGGCACAAGGAAGCAGGGAGGCACAGAGTGACTCTTACCTTATATGCATCCTTCCTGTGAATCACATGGAGGCCACTTTTGCAGTGTTGATTCTTGTGTTTACACTGCTGGTGGAAATAATAGATTTGTGTTGAATAAACCTGAAGTCACATTAAACAAATACAATTCACCAAAAAGGGGGGAGGGGGAAGCCAGTCTCTACCAATTTTTATCGACCTTTGTTTCACTTCTATAAGAACCCTGGTAACTGGGCACAACAGTAACCTCAAGAAATATTGCCATAGTCTATCAATGGAATACCCTTCCTATAATAGTTCTAGGGTGGGGGCGGGGTTGAAGAATGGAATGGGAAATGTCTCACCAGGTAGAAGCCCTTTGAGTTGGATCTTAAAGGATGAAAAGGATTTTTCTGGGTGAATGAGGTTGGGGGAGTGCAGTGCTATGGACAACATTCCTACAGTTGGAATGGCACATGCAAACAGAGGCTTGGAATTGTAAGTTGTCAGGAAACTGCAAATACTCTGGTATGGTTCGAAGGTAGTATATAAGAGAGATGTTAAAAGGAGAAACTGAAGGGGTAGATGGTGACCATCCTCAGGAGTTTCCTGCCACTGAAGGCTTTTGAGTAGAGGTGGAACAAGGATTCTGCAAGAGCGGTCAGCTCAGTTAGATGGGATTATAGCGATCCCCGTGGGAGAGGATGAGCTACTGAACTAGTCCATTAACAGTGTGAATGGAGAATATAGAATGGATAGGAGAGAAGTTAAGGTGGCAGAATCCACTGTATTCAGAATGTGAGGAATGAGGGAAAAGGGGAGTCTAGGATGATTTGCAGGTACAATAAGCAAATAATTGAAATGTCATCTCCACATTGATTATTGGGTTACTCAAGTTGCAACTTTTATGTTCTTGTGTTTGATTCTCATTTGATTTGGGGAGGCTTGACTTGGAGTTCCCAGGTAGACTCTGAGTAGTCAGCAAAGGGAAGGCACACAAAGGAAGGTGTGGGAAGCAGGCATTCATGCCAGGAGACTCAAGATTGTGGACAGTGGGGGAAGGTGAGTATAACCACTGATACAGGCATTTAGGAAGGAACTATAACAAAATGTATTAAAAGTCTTTAAAATTATTATACTTTTGACCAACAAATTACAATTGTGGGAATCTATCCTAAGGAAATGACCCGACTACTCCAATTCTGTGCAAATGTTCATTGCAGCATTATTGCAGTGGGAAAAACTTCTTAATGATCAATAATTGAAGCATAGTTACATAATTGCTCCAGTAGTAGTTGACACAGTTACATAAGAGAACAAAATGAATAAAAATTGGAAAAGAGGAGGTAAAATACTCATAATTCACATAAGAGATGGATATCTATATGGAAAACCTCAAGAGAATCAACTAAAAAGCTACTATAAGTAATTAGAATGTTTGGGGCGCGTGGGTGGCTCGGTCGGTTAAGCGTCCGACTTCGGCTCAGGTCATGATCTCGCGGCCCGTGAGTTCGAGCCCCGCGTCGGGCTCTGTGCTGACAGCTCAGAGCCTGGAGCCTGTTTCGGATTCTGTGTCTCCCTCTCTCTCTGCTCCTCCACTGTTCATGCTCTGTCTCTCTCTGTCTCAAAAATAAATAAATGTTAAAAAAAATTAAAAAAAAAAAAGAATGTTCAGTAAAATGACAGATTACAAAATTTGTAAAAAAATATTCACAATGATTACATATGATACACAGAAAATACAACACAATGAAAAAAATGTCATTTGCTAAAGGGACATAAAATGATTAAATAACTAAAGAGAAATATCCTAACTGAAAAAAAAAATTAAATAGCCTATTCGGTGAAAAAATGATTCAACAGGATAAGGAAGTCAGTTCTTCTTAAACCAAACTGTAAATTTCATAAGCTTCTGAGTAAAGATACTAGCAGAGTGGTGATGGTAATTTTGGGGTGTTTTGTTTTTCTTTTCCAAGGGGCAAAATTATTTTAAAGTTCACAAGAGGGGGGAAGTCATTCAATAACGGCCTGGAGATTTTTATAAAATCGAAAGTAATGGAGACTAATCTTATGCTGCCATAATATTTCAATAAATAAAACCCTTATGCACTGGTAATTAAATATATGGTCAGATCAATGGGAGAAAATTGTAAGTTTGGAGTAGAACTGAATATACACTGGAATTTAGCCTATGATAACAGTCCAGCATTATTCTGGTGTTAAATTCCAGTGAGATGGTGGCTCCTTCAGAAGCAGCCTTATAGTATTTCAAAACTCAGTGGATTTTGAGTGAGTACTTGCTTACTTACTGGGGAACATTATAATTTGGTTCTGTTCTTTACGATGAGTGTATTTGTGTCAATACAAGGGTTTTTAACCAATTATTGTATATAATTAAATCACTATTTGTATTTGTATGTAACCAGATACCTGGTGAGCAGCATACGCGTGACATTTTGCTTAATGCAGACGTTCTTGGGCACCCAAAGAAACAAAGCCATTACATTATCATCTTTAGCAAAAGGTTTGATAGGTGAGGCATTTAAAACTTCTGGCTAAAATAAGGTTTGGGGATTATTAACGGATTTAATTTCTGCAAGCCAGCCCCATGACACATTACCATGGCTAGCTAAGCATTAACTGGATTTTCCATCCGTGTCCCATATTGTTGGGCTCAACCTTAACTTGTCAGCTTGGGCAAATCCCTTAACCCCTGTAAGCCTCAGTTTCTTCCTCTGTCAAATGCAGGGGTTAGGCGAATTGATCCCTCTAGGCCCTTCTTACTCAAAGCTTCTGTTATTCTGGCTACAGCAGCCAGCTACCATCCTCTGTTGCACTAAACATAAGGTGAAACAAAAGAAATATGCTTAGTAAAAAACAGTGCAGACATTTTACAGAAAGTGGTTACCACTTAAGAACCATGATTTCCAAGTGTTTTTGAGACTGCAATTCAATGTTTAAAAAAAAAAGAACAAGAAAAAAAAGAGCATGCATTTCAATATTTATAAATGCACTTACTTGTAAATTATACACATTTATTCCATAGATGTGTGTGTATGTTTATGTGTATATGTATTAAGGTATATTGTAATGACATGTTCACTTAAACACATCCAAAAATATGAAACTAAAAATCCTACCATTTTTTTCCATACCCCAGTGGATCATGTATATACTCTGGAACTGCTACTTTAGAGAACAGAACTGGTTTATTTTTCATTTAGTATATTTAATGGAGAGCTAACTTGTAGGACCCAGAGGTTTTTCTATCTAGTGGCAAAAAGACAAAATACTGAAAATGAGTTTGCTTTTCAGCTTGACAGATGCCACCAACTAATTTGTGGTTGAGAGGCAGACAAATGATGATTTAAAAAAATTCCTGAATCTGAAGTCAGAAAACCATGGGTTGAATCCCCGTCTCCAGGGGCTTCCACCACTATTCTTGCATATTAATTCTTTGTGCCTTGGTTTCTTCATGTATTGAATAGAGTTATTATTATATGCCCTACATAGCTCATAGCAACATATATATAGTGACTAGATATATTTATATATTATTGAGACTAGATTTTATATATATATATATATATATATATCATACAAATGTAAAGTGTAAGAATTATTATTACCAAATACACAAATAGCATAAATTCCAACCCACCTTCACCTTATACAAGTGTCTTCATTCTTACACACATGTAACCTCACCAAAGAGTACCATGTACTGTATCCTAAATTGATAAATATTATATTAGGAAAAAAACCAGAGCATTAGAGTTGCAAACCTTCTGAAAATAATGCTAATTTTCTCATCTTCATAACAAGATTTATTCCCAGGTAAAAAATAGCTATTTTGGTAACAGGGACCTCCTACATGTTCTGTTCACATCCTGCTCCCTCCACCCCTCAACCTTACCATCCAGCAGCTATCCACTTCTCCCTGGCAGGATGGGTGTACCACTTCCAGGGCACTGTCCCATGATCAGATGATCTCTGTGCCCCGTTATCACACATATCTGCCCTGTGGCCCATTCTCTCTGAATTCTGCCATCTCCTCCCTGGAAGAACAGTATCCCTGGGAACATGATATAATGTCATTTACTGTTGGTAGGTATGACATCCTGCCCCAAGGACACTTGCATTTAAGCAGAGAATAGAGAGCTGAACATATCATGTATGAAGTCAAAAAATAATGAACTGATGGTTGGATTGTAAACAAGAGCCTGGCAAGTGGTGGTGGGGGAAGCATTTGACTTCAGCTCCCAACTCATCGCCATTGCCTCTATTAATCTCCAGCTCCCTCAGAACTCACCCTGCCTCCCATAATCCCTAATCCTGGAAGTCAAGATCAAGCCTGGGCCCAGGAGACAAGGACTACAGCACATTTGGCAACTGTTTTTCCCTACAATCAGGTGGTGGGACTCAGAATAAACTGCTGTTACATTTTCTCCAATTCAAGGGAGCCCACTACTGGGCTCCTTCGTTGTTCCTTAATCTCCCTGGATGTCAACCTCCCTGCCTTCCAACTGATGGTAGCTAAGATTTATTGACCATTTGCTATGTGCCATGTTCTATTGTAAGTACTATACATGTTCGAACTCATGCAATCCTCACGACCCTGTGACACTGAAATTATATATCAGAATGGAATATCCAGCTGAATATCAATCCTGGGCACAGGTACTATTAATATCCCCATTTTAGGGGCACGAGGGTGGCTCAGTTGATTTCTGTTCAGGTCATGATCTCACCATTAGTGAGCTTGAACCTGGGCCCAGTCTCTGCACTGACAGCTCAGAGCCTTTTTGGGATTCTCTCTTTCCCTCTCTCTCTGCCCCTCCCCCACTTGCTTGAGTGTGCATGTGCACACACATGCTCTCTCTTTCAGAAGTAAATAAATAAGCATTAAAACATTTCCATTTTAAAAATGAAGAAATATCCTTTTACAAAACAACTATTTTTATACAGCATATAGCTTCTACTATATGCCAGGTGCTATTACAGGCCCTATGTATACTCCTGTGAACACAATACAAAAAAACAACCCTCAGAGATCTTCAATTATTAGGAAGGTTAATAAAGATAATTTTTAGGAAGACTTTTGGCAGAGATCTTAAATCAGACAAGACAGCTACCTCTGCTGCCAGGCCTTGACTTTGCAGTTGATAGCTGCTTATCAACTTTTGTAGAGTAATCAGACTTCCAGTGGACTGGAGGCCTGCTTCCTCTCATATGCAGCATCACCTCCAGCTTTATTTGCACTCTGTGGGCTCTGAGGAACCAAACTGCTGAATCTCTTCTCTCTCACAAAGGAATCCGTTCAAGGAAGTGGGCTTGGACAATGGCGAAGACTGTGTAGTTTTATCTGAACGAGTCATATGGACAGAAGAGAGGTTGATTTCCAACACAGAAACTTTTTAGAAGTTATAAAGTCACTTCAAAAGAACGAAAACAAAACAAAACAAAAGCATGCTTTGCACTGGAAACTCCTAGCTACATGTTAGAAATCACTAAAGACAAAACCTCAACTTGGTTTAAAAACAGAAGCAACTTCTCTTTGTGAATATAGAACAAAGTAAACTAGGATCTTGATCTTGAGGGTACTCTATAAAGAAATTTTCTACCATTAGCGTCTTGATAGGACTTAGGTGGCCAGTCATGATGAAAAGCATTGTGTTTCTAAACTTGACTCCCAGGCTTTTAACATAAAAATGTCCCTTTGGACCTTGAAAGCCAACTATCCCAGAGAGAAGGCACCAAAGAGAGTAAAACTAAATAACTAACGTGGGGCATACCATAACTGCTGGGACAGTGTGACAATGCGGAGCAAGGTAGGGCACTTTGGGGTAGCAGGTGACTGATGAACAATTTGCAGACAACTTCCTAGGCTATAACATAGGACTGGGGGAGGTACTAAGGTCACCATAACAATGGAAATATTATGCTTCCGTCTTTGCTTGTCACTCACCTGAGACATTACTTTCCTTTTTTCATTTAGATATGTAAGTTACATGATTTTATATATTTTTTTGATTTAAAAAATATGTGCTTAGGATAAAACTGCAAACATTACAAAACTAACAGAGTTGGAAATGACAGTTCTTCCTGTGTGACTATACTTTCTTTTTTTTTAATTTTTTTTTAATGTTTATTAATTTTTGAGACACATAGAGACAGAGCATGAGTGGAGGGGCAGAGAGAGAGGGAGACACAGAATCTGAAACAGGCTCCAGGCTCTGAGCAGTCAGCACAGAGCCCGACGCGGGGCTCGAACTCACAGACCATGAGATCATGACCTGAGCCGAAGTCGGAAGCTCAACTGACTGAGCCACCCAGGCGCCCCAATATACTTTCTAATTTGTCCAGGACAGTCTTGTTTTACATCTGTTATCTTATTATTAGTAGCACACCCTTCATTCTCAAAGTCATTCCTGTTTGGATGACGAACCGTATGTCACCCTATTCATAACCTTCACCCTAGACCTTACTATGGTTATCTCTTTTAGTTCATTTCTAAAATACACCTTCACCCACTAATTTCAAGAGCTCTGAAGAGTAACTCACATGTGCTCAAGAGCATGGTCCTCAGAGTTATTAAATGATGGCCACCATTTCCCTCTTTCTGAGATGCACTTCTGAAGCTTGCAGCATCCCATGGAGCTTCACCTGCAATCTTTCTAATGTCCCATCAGCACCGGGTCACTTCTTTTTAATGTCAAAACCAGTCAGTTCCCTCTGCACTGATGATGCTGTGACATGTTAGCTCTAGTGAAGCAAATGCACCCAAACTGCCAGAGCTGCCAATGAGCCAACACTTTCAGCAACAGAGTCACAATGAACTTCATTAAAGCAGGGCACATCCTTCATGGTGCGCTTTGTCAATGCAGTGAGGAAGCACGCTACGTGTCTTTATAGACTCTAATGAAAACAAAACTTTTGGTTTTCATCCTCAGGCTGTTTTCTTGGTAGGCTTTAGGTACAATTCCATGGGGATCCATTCAAGGGCAGTATACTTGTACATCCCACTCCTGATACTCTGGCACTTATCTTCCACCATGCTGGTGGGATTTGACTCTCAGCCTAAGGTGAGTTGTTTCCCAGGAGGTGACTTGGTCCTCATTAAGACAGAATTCTGCCTGTGCTCTAGTTATGCAGGCATGTATGAGTCACAGTGTGATCTCATTTGCCACATGCAATAATTTCTTAATCTATTTATATCCTTGGTCCCTATTCTCTTTACCTTCTGCCTCATTTTTCCCCTCCCTCTTCCACATTTTCTTTTGACAGTTTTCTGATCCCTAGGTATTTTAGTAGTGGAGTATTTGTTCATTTTCTTAATTCTTATACTTTATTTTTTATGTTAGTGGAAGAAAGCAGGAGAAAAAAATCTTTGCTCTGTGGAAGGATACCTCTTTCCAACTGTGAATTTCTAGAGAACAGGACCATGTCATAGCACAAGTCCAATGCCTTGTGCACATAAGGCCTTAATAACTGCTATTCTGGCTCAGAAAACAAAGCTCAGGATTTATAATAAATCCTAAATATTATTAACTTTTTGACAGAATGTAAATATAGATGTCAAGATATTAAAAACATTGGGTGGGTTCAGGAATTATAGATGTGGGTTTTCTTTCATGGCATCCAATAGCTAACCTTTCCCCAAAAGGAAAGAAAGCAGACAGGACAGGATTTTTGTCTCTTCAGCATCTGCTAACAGAAAACCTACATTTCATTAGGGCTGCTTATGCGAATGTATGTTAAGAAGCAAACCATATTTGAATAACTTCGGTTTGGGTAGTTTTCCACTTCTTACAGTTTTTTGCCCTAGTGTTCCAGAAGTTTCTCTTGTCAGTTAGCCAGTAGCTGGCTGTTGCATCCTGATGATATGTTCAAACATAAGGATTCAGTGTAAGGTCAACAAAAAGGCTCTCTCAGATCCGGAGGGAGCTCGCATAGCCTGCCCACATTCCTGCACACTACAGCTCCATGTTTCCTAAGACCCTGGCTTAGTTTGCCAAATGGGACAAGTTAAGATAATTTTAAGCAGCCTTAAATTGCACTGCAGCGTTTTGTATGAAGGAACTGAAATCCTGTGCTAATTAGGAATATTTATATCATGGGGATGTCTTGCAGAGTAGAATTTTTAAAACCCAAATTATACTGAGTTCTCACCATAACACTCTCCTTAGACTTCACACTGTGGGACCTCCTTTGGGGTGTGAGTGGCTTCTAAAAAGATCCTTTTAATGCTTCAGGAATAAAAAATCTTGAATAGTGCCTGAGATGCCCAAATTGATTCAGCATTGCAGCCGAGAGTATTGTAGAGAGCTCAAGACAACAAATAAAAATAAACCTTGGAATGGTTAAATTCCAAACTAACATTGTATTTACTAATAAATTATTAGATACCTTATTTTAATGAAATGGTCCTATCAGAAAAACAATTTGATCTGCTGACTGCCTTAACCTTCCCTGAAACAATGCCTCTTGCTACTATGAGATTATCACAGCCCCTCTTTTTAACAAAACAGATCTAGTGGTAGAACCACATGAAAGAACATAGTATTTATACATATTATGTAATTGATCTAAAGAAGATTTGACCCAAATAAAACTTTAGCCAGGCAACGTGTTAAGCTGTTGAGATACTAAATAAAGCAGTGACTATCAATTGGTAAGGAAAAGAGGTAACTCTACAAACTATTAATTTTTTTAATGTTGACTTATTTTTGAGAGACAGAGACAGGGAGACAGAGTGCAAACAGGGAAGGGGCAGAGAGACAGTGAGACAGAATCCAAAGCAGGCTCCAGGCTCTGAGCTGGTAGCACAGAGCTAGATGCAGGGCTTGAACTCACAAACTGCAAGATCATGACCTGAGCTAAAGTCGGATGCTTAAACCGACTGAGCCACCCAGGCGCCCCTACAAACTATTACATAAAATGTGTAAACTCTAAGATACTGAATGTACAGGATGCTACATAAGTGCATAGGAGGGACACATAACTGCTAATTATGTGTCTTTGGGGGTCCAGGAGACATATCAGGCAGAGAACACATATATTAAATGATGGCAAAATTTTCCAAAGCTCTTGAAAGCTTTGGTGGGGGGTAGAGAGAGAGATAAGTGTCATATTTTTAGAACTATGAATTAGAAGAACAACACAAATTTCCCGATAAATAATTAGACATACTGGATTTTTTTTTTCCTTCGGCACTCAATACATAATTACATTAAAAAGGCAAACGCACATGTTTCACATTATCCTTCCATACACAGCTGACATCAAACTGGTTGATAAGAGTGATACGACAGATGACAAAATTTAAACTGAAATTTATCATTTTAGTCTGGCAAGATGAAGTTATTTTCCCTGAAGGAAACAGAATTACATTTATCTGGAATACAAATAAAGGCTTACATTTAGATTAGAAAACGGAAGCTGAGGAAAACCTGGTTTGGAGAGCAGATGGGCATTTTGCACACCAATAGACTAAAATCCGAAAAACATATTTTCATTCTGGGAGTCACTTATGAAGAGGAACAGCAACAACTGACCTATATTCATGGGAGGGTAGTAAGTCAGGAGTGATTGATGTAATCTATTTGACACAACCACCCTTTCTTGAGTACCCGCTTTGTGCCAGGCCTGAGGATATGAAAATGAAGACACTTCCCTCCTGTGAAACCAATCACTGTCCACTGGGGAAGGCTGACACATAAATGAATCACAGTGATAAATTCTATACAATGCTTGCTTAAAAAGTGCTATGGGAACACAGAGAGAGGAAAATTAATTCTGTCTGGGGGCATTAAGGACCCACCAAGAAAAAAAGAACATGAGTTTGGCCTGGAAGACTGGAATTTGAATTTTCTCAGTGGTAACTGAGGGCAGGCGAACGGGGGAATAAATAAAGACTTGGCAGGCAGAAGGAAGTGAGAGGCTAATTTTAGCTCTTCTATCATCTGGAATAGTCAGCAATGAAAAGGACTGCATCAAGATTCAGTATCTTCTTGAGACGGGAGGGATCACACAGAGAATAGAGAGTGACTCTACAACAGTCAGTAAAAGATTCTAAATTGTTTGTAGTCTTAGGAGCATTATGAATTTTACAGTTTGTCACTTTATACTTTGGCTCCTAGGAAGCTCAAAGACAATTTTAACCCACTTCTGGTGAGTATACAAGCCTAATGACACACGTGTTGCATATAACAAGTTACCTGTTTCTACACACTGAAAACAGTAAGTTCCACTACTAATAGTAATACTTTATATTTTTCAACATTTATGTTATACTACACATTTTGATAAGCCATATCCATCCTTTTTATTAATATTATATTAACGCATCCTTAATATTAATATTAGCCTGATATATAAATAGATAGGTAAACTATGAACTAATCCTAGTGTTGCTTTGTTTTTTCAGTTTATTTAGAGGCATGAAAACCATCATGACTTTCCTTTTTCACCATTGAATTGTTTCAAAATAATGAAAAATGAAAATGCAAACCAAAACCACATTGAGATACCATTTCACACTTATCAAAATGGCTACAATAAAAAAAAAAAACAATAACAAGTGTTGGCAAGGAGGTGAAGTAATTCGAAATTACAATGTTGGTGGGATGGTGAAGCCACTTTGTAAAACTGTTTAGTAGCTCCTCAAAAAATTACACATAGAATTACCATGTGACCCAGCACCACTCTAAGTTTTTCTACACAATAGAATTGAAAGCCTATGCCCCCACACAATTGACGAGGATGTGGAGAAAGGGGAACCCTCTTACACTGTTGGTGGAAATGCATACTGGGGCAGCCACTCTGGAGAACAGTATGGAGGTTCCTCAAAAAGTCAAAAATGAAACTACCCAATGACCCAGCAATCACACTACCAGGTATTTATGCAAAGAATACAAAAATACCAATTCAAAGGGATATATGCATCCCAATGTTTACTGCGGCATTATCTATAATGGCCAAATTATGGAAATAGCCCAAATGTCCATCGACTGATGAATGGATAAAGAAGGGGTGGTGTATACACACAGACACACACACACACACACACACACAATGGATTATTACTCAGCCATAAAAAAAGAATGAAATCTTGCCATTTGCAACACTATAGATGGAGCTAGGGAGTATTATGCTAAGTGAAATAAGTCAGTCAGAGAAAGCCAAACAACATACAATTTCACTCATATGTGAGCTTTACGAAACAAAACAAATGACCAAAGGAAAAAAATAGAGAGGCAAACCAAGAAATAAGACTCTATGGAGAACAAACTAACGGTTACCAGAGGGGAGGTGGGTAGGAGATGGCTGAAATAGGTGATGGGGATTAAGGAGTGTGCTTGTTATGATGAACACTGGATGATGTATGGAAATGTTGAATCATTATATTGTACACCTGAAACCAATATTACACCACATGTTAGCTAACTGGAATTTAAATAAAAATTTTATTTTTTTTATTTTTATTTAAAAAAAATTTTTTTAATGTTTATTTATTTTTGAGACAGAGAAAGACAGAGCATGAACGGGGGAGGGGCAGAGAGAGAGGGAGACACAGAATCGGAAGCAGGCTCCAGGCTCTGAGCCATCAGCCCAGAGCTTGACGCGGGGCTCGAACTCATGGACCGTGAGATCACGACCTGAGCTGAAGTCGGACGCTTAACCGACTGAGCCACCCAGGCACCCGTAAATAAAAATTTTAAAAAAGATTAGGGAAATGGCTGTTTAATGACTTTTTTCTTATTAACCATGAACTGTCTTTTGAATTAGTATTAAGACTATTAATAGATAATTAGATTTAATAAATATTTTGAAATTTAATATCCATCTTTACTTAGATGATGAAAATATTTTAATAATAAAATTATCAAAAATTATTCTTTGTATTCCCTAGCTAGACGCTAACATGATAGTCACCATACTTGGAGGAAGTATTTCTTCCAAGCATGTTCCCAGGACAAAGAAAAAGGCTGCTTGAAATTTTCCAAGCTCCAGTAAGTTCTGTGGAATAAAATTACTTCATTCTAAAAAGATGTGACTGTCCTCTCCCCTGTACTGTAATTATTCTTTCCTATGAAGCAAGTTCTTAACATGTTTAAGACAACATGAGTTTAGATATCTCAGGCTTGGGTTTGTTTTTATAATCTTGTAAAATCAGTTGGGATATAGTTTAGCCCCATTTTACTCACGTTTCCCAGTTACCTGGATTAATTGATGTGAACAACAACAATGGTGCTTTGAAGCACTCAGGTACAACAGTGGAAATGATCACATTTCTTAGTGGATGAATGAATTTCTCTTTCATAAAGCTTTGTTTATGCAAATAAAGAGTATTACCTTGATTAGTGAATTCCCTGGGAAGTAAGGGCCTTCTAAGAAGTCACTTGTATTAAAAACCTAAACAAACAAAATCGGAAAGGATGGGAAGGTGAGCTGCCTGAGAAGCCTCCAAGCTCAGCTTCTGCCAATGGCTGCTCCACTGAAAGCGAATAGGTCCCGCCTAGGGGAAACTGGTACCTTTTGAAGTCCTACCTCTGCCTGACCATCAAGCCTCCACCTGCTGTACTGTCTCCCTCTCTATGTTGTTACCACAAGCTGTCTCTAAGAAAGAGACAATATACATCCTTCTTCCCTACCTAGTGTTTGGTGAACTAATTCGATTCTGAAAGTCTTCTTTTTTTGTAAAGTTTATTTATTTATTTATTTTGAGAGAGAGAGAGAGAGAGAGAGAGCATGCAAATAAGCAGGGGAGGGGCAGAGAGAGGGGAAGAGAGAGAGAATTCCAAACAGGATACATACTGCCAGTGCAGAGCCCTATGCCAGACTTGAACCCATCAACTGTGAGATCATGACCTGCACCAAAATCAAGAGACAGATGCTCAACTGGCTCACCCAGTGAAGCACCCCTAGATTCTGAAAGTCTTCTAACTAAAGGGACAATTCTAAGTTAAGCTTTAACCTCTAGTTATGAAATCAAGGCCCTATCTTTTTATTTAAAAAAAAAAGTAAAATTAAAAGAATTTGAGACCTGGGCAAACCACTCTGTGGCTTTGAAGAGGGGCCTGTCAGGCATACCAGCCTGGCCCCTGGCTATTCCTGATTTAGATCTTTGGGGAAAAGACAATTCAGGCAGGACAGGTCTGCTCCCTGCTGACAGTCCAAAAAAGTTACTTCTCATAGATTGAGGTCCTGAATCCAGTGAAGTTTCCACAATTTTATAAGAGGAGGTGTGCAAGTGAAAGGAATGGGTAGGGGCTTGCCTTGAAGTTGTGTTTGCTAAACACTTCATAAAACTTGAGAAACATGGGGAGAGGCTGATGGAGCAGAGGGTCCTACTACCACCGTCACTCCTGTATATCTTGTCACCAATTTCACTCAAGATCACCCTGCCCCTACTTGGGTCTGCTAGTGTGTTTCTTCTCTAAGTCATCTTTCTTCTTCGACTGAGTGCTATCAGTTCCTTACTCATTTCTTTAGCTTTACTTAGCCCAGTGTTTCAAAAAGCACAAGAACCTCTAGTATGCAAACCACCAGAATGGAGGTTCCTGAATCCCTCCCTGGCCAACAAAGTCAGTCTCTAAAACAGAGGTCAGAAATCTTCATATTTAATAAGCTCCTTGAATGATTCTTAAGTATACTCAATTTTAAGAATTCTTAGTATCCATTGCCACCTGTGATAAATAGTGTATATTTTGAAGATCATCCGATTTTAACACTGAATTAGGTTTCACTATAACTTGCCTTAGCTGAGATCTTTAAGCATACCCTACACCTCTTACGCTAATTCAACATGGCTCTAATGAAACAAATGTTTAAACACATGGCTATTTATACAGCCATTACTGCATTCAGGTGACCCTTTTCTGTTACTGAATTATCCCTACTTGGGGAAAAAAGGGTATAGAGCACATGAATGGTGTAAAACTTTTAAAGAAAATAAATGGTAGTGGTATTAGACAATCACTTTGTAGATGTTAACTCATTACTGATTTCTAGAAATTCTGCCATATCTTTATATAATCCCTGAAAATTTTGGTGCTTGCAAATAATGCATATTTGGAGATTCCTATGAATATTTGAAATCCTTCTTCTTATATAGCTGCCGAAAAAGGCATATTTTTTCAGACAGATTTATATGTATATGGGAGGAAAATGTGTACTTTTAGCCATTAACAGTCTAGATAGAAAAAAAATCTTGCAGTTGGTTTCGAGTGTAGACTCAAAATTACATTTTAGAGAACATTTTTAAAAATGCATTTGTAATGCCAGAAAAACTTCTTCTCCAAGAGTGTCAACATTTTAAACTAGGGCAGGTGTATTCATTACCTTAATTTGTATAAAATGCAACCCAGGCAACTGAGATTTTTCTTTTTCTAAAAAATATTTAAATTAAAAATCATGAGAAAAAAATTCCCTATAAACATAATGGTAACTTCATAAAGAATTAAAATCTATAATCGCAGCTAGAAATACAGATCAGATTAATCAGAGATGAGATGAACTATGTCCACTATCCCTCACATGTAGCCCTTCATCAAAAGGCAAAAGTGCAATCATTTGAAAGGTGTGTTTCTCGGGAAAACCATAAAGTTATATCACCTGTAATAAAAGTGGTGGGCTTATATGTGTTCACTTGGGAGAAGATGGTTGACATCAGTCATTCTCCATCTCTTTCTGACCTATTTCTGGGACAGACACAAAACATGAATCTAGAGGGATATGTATTGAAACGACACATAGGGCAACATAAAGGGTAGCAAAGGGGAGGATGTGTAGCAAGGAAGAGGAAGAAAGATGACATCTGGAATATAAAGAAATCTATAGAGTTAGAGGATTAGGACTGCAGACTGCTTAACAGAAAATGAGGTAAAGGGAGAGGGGAAATCAATGAGGAATTGGCCATTGACAGAAGCATACTTTGAGAGAATGAAATGGAGAACAGAAGAAATTCAGGAAGCCGGTTTTTAAAAAACAGAATTGTAAAGAACGAGAATGTGGCGGGAATACTTCTAAAAGAAAGATCCTCTAGCTGTTTCCAACAGCTAAACATAGATGTAGCAGATAGAATAATGGTCCTCAAAGATGTCCATGCTCTAATCCTCAAAACCTTATCCTGTGTCAACCTAATCATATGAGTCCTTAAAAGCAGAGGACCATTCCCAATTAGAGAGAATCAGATAGTAAGAGAAAAGACTTGACCCAATATCGCTGGCTTTGAAGATGGAGGAAGCATGCCATGAGCCATGGGGGTGGCCTCTAGAAGCTGGAAAAGGCAAGGAAATGGATTTTCCCTTAGAACCTTCAGAAAGAAACATAGCTATGCAACACTTTGATTTTAGCCCAATGAGACCAATGTCAGACCTCTGACCTATAGAATTGTAAGATAATAAATTTGTGTTTTTTAAATTTTTTTAATGCTTATTTATTTTTGAGAGAGAGAGAGAGAGAGAGAGAGAGACAGAGCGTGAGCAGGGGAGGGGCAGAGAGAGAGGGAGACACAGAATCCGAAGCAGGCTCCAGGCTCTAAGCTGTCAGCACAGAGCCCGATGCAGGGCTTGGTCTCACAAACCATGAGATCATGACCTGAGCTGAAGCCAGCTGCTCAACCCACTGAGCCACCCAGGTACCCCAATAAATTTGTGTTTTTAAAGTTTCTGGTAATTTGTTACAGTGGCGATAGAACATCAATACACTAGACCACAGGAGTGACCAAGGTACCAAAATGGCTAGCTGCTGTTTCTAAATGAGGAACTGATGTCATAACCAATCAACCACTTTGATACAAGCCCTAAACCCTGCTCAAATTCATACATCAAAATACATTTAGTACGCTTCAGTGGTATCAGAGACAATTTTCATAACTGCTATTGAATAAGTTCCCTTTGGCAATATAGTCAACAAGGACAAACATAGGACTCCTGCAATTCTTCAATTAGTTATCAATCCAGTAAAGGAGCATATTTCTAAAAGTAAATTATGAGTCTCTTCCTGGTCATAATTTACAGTGTCCTCAATGGGCTGTTGCCATGTTAGCCAAGTGTACAACTTACCAATTAGATCAGAACTGTCAGCAACCATAAAGAAATTGAATTTGAAATAGTATATCACAAAGCAGGCATGAATGCATAGAAATGCACTTATGCTTTAAGAGCAATATCATTAGTTGATTAATATACAGAACATTGTTTGTGTCATTTATCCTTAAGGCTGCCCATTAGCTTAATCTTTTATCTGAATAAGTCTTGTAAAACATGCTTATCCTAAAAAGAGGATACAGAAAAAATAAGGCATTAGTTTGCATTATGCTGTTTCAATTTCCACCAGTGACAATGGTGGGTTGTAGAAGGATGAAAAGAAGGGAGGGGAAATCACAGGAGACGAGAGAGTAGAGGTGAAGGGGTGATGGAGAAGAATAGGGAAAAAAGAAGAGATATTTTGCTATAACAGAATACCACAGACTTGGTGACTTAAACAGTCAATAAAATATCTGCTTTTATTATTTTCTTCTAGACAGGAACATACAGTATCATAATTTCAGTGGGAAGAAATCTGTAAATAACATTAAACAAGATATTTTATTGACTGTTATGGGCTGAGTGTTTGCTTCCCTCAAAATTCATATGTTGAAACCTTACCCCCCCCCCCATGTGGTAGGATTTGGAGGTGGGATGTTGAGGAGATAATGAGGTTTAAACTCTGTCACGAGTATGGGACCCTCATGATTAGTGCCCTTAGAAGAGAGATCTCTCTCCACCCCCATGGGGGCCATGGGAGCACACAGCAAGGGTATTGGCTGTCTGTAAACCAGGAAGCAGGATCAGAAACCAAATCTGCTGGTACCTTGATATTGAACATCCCAGGCCCCAGAACTAGGAGAAATGTCTGCTGTTTAAGTCACCAAGTCTGTGGTGTTTTGTTACAGCAGCCCAAGCAGATGAATACATTGACTACTGCTATCCAATATCATCAAACTATTTGTCAATTAAAACAAAATTTGTAGGTCAAAAGTAAAGCACATGCTGTAGACACAAGGAAATATATATTTTTTTCTCAATTCTATTTTTTAATTCTAATATATTTTATAATTTAAAAATATCTATTTCACAATTTTCAGTATATCCCACTAGACCGGGTTTCTCAACTTTGGCACTTTGGATCAGATCATTCTTTGTTGTCAGGAGTTGTCGTGTGCTTTGCAAAATGTTTAGTAGCCTTTCTGGCCTCTACTCACTAAATACCCATAGGAAGTCCACATGTCAGTCACGACAATAAAAAACATGTTCAGGTATTGTCAAATGTCTCTTGGGGGTAAAACTGACCCCTGTTGAGAACCACAGTTCTAGAAATGAATGTGTAGGTACCTCCTGAAATAATTACATAATCTTCACATCTTTTTTATTCCTCTACATTGAATTTAATTAAAAGATAGCAAGAGGGGCACCTGGGTGGCTCAGTCGGTTAAGCATCTGACTTCAGCTCAGGTCATGATCTCACAGCTTGTGAGTTTGAGCCCCGCATCAGGCTCTGTGCTGACAGCTGAGAGCCTGGCCCTGATTTGAATTCTGTGTTTCCCTCTCTCTCTGCCCCTCCCCCACTCATGCTCTGTCTCTCTCTGTCTCACAAAAGTGGATAAATGTTAAAAAAAAAAAAAAAAGATAGCAAGAATAGTACTTTGTTTCAACAACAAAGGCAGTGAAGTTTTATGTGCACTGTAGAAAGGATGATAGGAATATGAGAAGGATAAACTCAATATAAAAAGTGTCAACCAACTCTGAGGAGTTTTCATGGGAACAGAAAGACTATGGATTGCATGTTCCACACACTGCATTCTACAAATCCCAATAACCATGTGGAATCTTAAGTTTATCTTCTTTTCCCCTCCTGTAGATACTTTTTGTTTTGGGAAAAGTATGGGTGCTAAACCTACTTACCTCTGAGAGAAAGTACGACAATTAAATTAAATGTTGAGTTTTAGCCATTTGTGGTAATCCCTCTTGAGTTTGTAATCTCATTACAGTGGACTGTATTATTATACAGGAAAACAAAATAAATATATGCAAAAACCTAACAGTTCCTTACAATCTTATAAACTTTAACATCAATTAAAAAAAAAACTTTATTCATTTCAGGGGAATACTTTTGAGATTTTTTTAAAGTAAAAACATTCACTTAACCTGATTTCATGAGTAGTAAGAATGGGTCTCAGTGGTCAGTGAGATTCCTGCATCTATGCCCCATTTCTTCAGGAGGCAGAAGGCAGAATGGCCAAGATATCAATGTGGTGTGCACCATTGTATCTTCATGTTCCATTCAGCTTCAGTTACAAAGGGCTGTGTTCATTGTCTTTTCATCTGGTAACAAAAAAGCCTAAAGCTGCAGTGGAATACTTTTAATGCTGGACCAGTGACCACCACAGAAGCTTTTACTCTATCTTGGAAGCATAATTTACTCCATAAGCCAGGGTGACTCACCATCCCAGATTCCGTAGGACTTTCCTGGTTTTACCATCGAAAAGTCCAACATCCCAAGAAACCCCTCAGCCCTGGGCAAACCTAAACAATGCATTATCCTACCTGAGTTTTGAGTCTTTGACAGAGGATTTATTGAAGGTAACTTGAAAAAAAAAATCCAAGAGTTGGAAAGATAAGGTCAAGAATAGTCTCTAAATCTACTTTTAAGGAAAAAAACCCCAACTCTTCTAACAATCAAGTAGCATTGGCATTTGGAATATGCATTTAACTAGCCTGTATGACTTCCAGGTATTTGCTGCTGTGTTTGTGAAGATGAGCATTTCCAAGGGCAAGAGAACAATCTGTCTCAGAGTGTTTCATTTAAGCAAGGACACGCTGCCAACTTGAAAGGAAATAAAGGCCACACTTTGTCTATGGGGGGATCCTGCAGTTATTCCCCTGCAAATTTAATTCAAACAGGTATTGAGATCTGAAACATGGAGATATCCACAAATTAGAGGATACTTGGTTTTTAAAAAGGAAAGAAAAGAAATCCAGGCCACAGAGAACTATCTCAAAGCTGCAATAGCGGTTTCTTTTCATGTTCATCACTGTATTTCTATGAACATGTTTTGAAAGTCTACACTGTGAATAAAATTATTTGAGGTCTTCATATGAAATATGCATATTATAAATTTTAAAGCTTAAAATTGTCTTCAAGTCAATTTTATTTAAAAAATAGCATGTGTGTAAAACGTGCAAAATTAGTGCTATTCCAATACTTGACTTTAAAAATTATTAGTTATACAAATATGCCACCCAACTAGTTTATTGGTGATTCCCTTACAAAATGTAGTATTATTTGAATTTTATCACTCAAAAATATACCTCTTTAGAATATCACCATCTTAAAAAGATTTATTTAGAGAAATCTCTATTGAAAAATATCTTATTTCTACAAGCAATTTAAGATTGTTTGACTTAGAAGACTGATGACCCTCAGAATATTTATCATATGTTCACTGCAGGATTTGCTTATGGATTGTACTTGAGCCAATCCATTACATGAGAAAGATTTCTATGAGAAATCCTTTAATGTGACCTGTTACTTGGGTCCCAAATCAACTTATAAACAAAATCTCCAACAGGAGAATCTTAAACAAGAACTTGATTCTGTAATGGAGTAGAGACAGTTGTCATCACAGATCATGATACTACTTAAGGAAATTGGCCTAGAGTGTGTCTTTTAATCACTAGGTTCCAAGTAAGCTGTTTTATTACTATAATTATTATGGTTTAATAAATCCATTGTCAAAAGCTATGATCAAAGTGAATAGAAATATTGAAGCACAAAAAGTTTATGAAAATCTGAGTCATGATTGAAGCTCAACTACTGTTTTTCAAATTCTAGGGACCACTGGCATCTGCCAACAGTTCAAACTGCAGATATAAATCTTAGGAGTCACCAAAAAAACACCCTTTTTTTGCCACATCCCTTGTAAGACCTCATTTCAGATGTAAAGGCCATAAAATAAAAGCCTTGGATTTAAGGTAGTGTTGCAATTTCTTTTTAGTAATGTAACCGGAGAATTCTTACGTGTAGTCCACATCTTATTTTGGCTCCTAAAGATTAATCCTGCAAGACTTTGAAGTTACTATGTTCCATGAAGTATTCAATAACAACATAGCTAGTGTCCACCTCAAGACATATGTGATGACCACATTCTGATTCTTATCTCTCAAGCCCCAGTTACACAGAATGTTATAATCAGAAATGTATCAGAGATACCCAGTGCAATATCACTGGTTTCAATTAATTGCATGTGTGTTACATAAAATGTGGCTTATAGCCAATCAACAGATTAGTAAGTAATAAAGGCAAGAGTAGCCAGAGTTGAACACAAACACACACACACTAAAAATATGGCATCTTTTAAAAAAAACAAAATTTTTTTTTTTAAAGACCAAAACATGGTATCATTGAAAGTGATCTGAAGCCACCCAAGTCCTCTAAGTTTGTGGTTTAGGCAATTTTTTAAATTGGCCACCAGGTCTTCATTGTGGTCTCCTTTCCTAGTTACATGCTGGACTTTAGGAATGATGGAACTATAGCAGAAGCCTTCATTGCTCAGGGAGACAAAAGGACCAGGACTGTAAACCCAGGCTGACAAGTGACAACCCCAGACTAACTGAAAAATCTGATCCAGCTGTTTTGCATATGTTTGACACTGGCTGGCTCTGAGATTAAAAATATGACTTTCTGCTCCCACAAAGTTTAAGTGAAAAATGGCTCTTTAAAAAAAGAGCATCAGAAGGCTTTCATAATCTGTATACATTTACTATAAAAGCTAAATCAAGCACACCGTAGGGGTAAAATTGACTTCAACTGATAACTGGTTAAAAAAAAAAAATAGGCAAACCAAACCGTCTGAAAATAGGGTTTGTCATGGAAACAGCATGCTCATGGGACCATATTCCCGGTACCTATACGGTTTTCCAGGAAAGTCTTGTTTTGCCATGAGTACCTAAAGAAACAAAAGAATACACTGGCTTTCTATATGCTACACAATTTTAAATAAGTTGCTTCCTAAAAACAAAACCTGGTGGTGACTTGAAAATCTTGTCTTTTAAGGCATTTAATTCCAGCATTTATAAAACCTTTCTGCATCAAATTTATAGTTGCATCATTTTAAGGACATCCACAATAAGAATGCTTTTATTTTTTTCATGGATTGAGACTAATAATCTTAAATTTTTTTCCCCCAGAAATCATCTGATTGAAATACCTAGAGAGGAGATATGTTTTAATTTGCCCTAAGAATTCCTTTTTTAAAATGTCTATACAACAAAACCTGCTCAGAAATCTACTAGAGATTAACGAAACAAAGAAAAAAAGAACATAAAATTGCATCTTGCTATGTGAAATTGAATGCTGTATTTTCAATTAGATTTAATATTTTCATTTGCCTTAAAATAAATAATGATAATGACTTAAAAGACAATGAATTGCATTATAACCATGAAAGTAACTCTATTGCATCAATGGTCTTCATTTTAGTTCCTTGTTATTTTATCACAAAATATTTTCATGGGAAAATTTAATATAAATATTTTTAGTCTATAAAAGAATAAGAGACTTGTTTTCCAAAGGTATTGGAGGTTTTTCATCTGATGTTTTCCATTTCTCATAACCTTATTTCCATATTGTAATATATATAAGTAAACTTTGCACCTCTATTTTATAAAAATTAGTGTGTGTATATTATGTATATATGTATATATAGATATAATATAGATTATATCTATATATACATACATATATATATATATATATATGTATATATACACACACACCCACACACATATATATAAATTCTGACTAAGAGTAGACCAACTAGATAATTTCTCTGGAAAAGGTTCCTTGAACAATATAAAAATGGGGTCTTCCAAAGCAAACAACAAAAACAACCTTAAACACCCAACTACTGTTTAAAATGCTTATAAACACACAGTCAGTTAACCATTTATTGATTGCCTATCTATGGTTTTGGAATATCCAAGATTATGAAAAAGACAATACCTCAAAAAAATCATGACCAAGGTGATGCCTGATGATTTAAATAAACTTCCATATGATAAAAAGTCATGTAAATTTACCCCTTGAAAGAAAAAAAAAACTATAATATTAAAATTAGAGTTCTCTTTTTAATAATCCTCTCAGTAAAGAAATAATTTGGAAACTTCTATTTTATATTGTTACTATCATGAAAGCAGATGATGTCTAGGAACTTGGCAATGTCAGTTGCAACATTGCAAGTAGGATACATCTTTGGAAGGGCTCGTCTGAATGTTTAAGGATAGACTTTTTCATTGAATTCCTGAATTTATATACTTTGGGACTGGCTATGAGACACTATAAAATGTAAAGATAGTTCAGACAGTTCCAGTTCTGTTATTTTCAGGCACAAAAACCATATAATTTTGTACAAAACTTTGATTTTTTTATTTGTGAAATTAAAAATATGGTATTTTATATATATATAAACTTCTATTCCTCTATAAATATAGATGATTTTGTGATAGTGAACAGAATAAATGCATACCAAATCCAAAGACCATTGTCATTTTAGGGTATGACAGACATAGATAAATTTAGGTCCTAAGTACTGGCATTTAGATAAACTCTTAAAATTTAAAACAATACAATCAGGAGGCTTGCTTTTCTCCTCTTTTCCACAGAGAACTAAAGTGAATATTATTAAATGGCTTTGAAAGATTTACATTTGACGCATTTCTGTAAATCCAAAAAGGAGCACACACTGTCCCTTTACCATGCATGCCCATGTTTTGTTTATTTCAGGATCTAACCCCACCAATTATTCCACCTCCTTTACCTCCTGGAATCCTACAAGGTTATTTTTAATGATGTGGATTGTTCCTCCCTCAGACTGTGTTGCTGAATAATCATAATAATATGTTGAAAGTATACAACTTTTACATTTTAAACTTTTTTATATATGTCTAATTATTATTTAAAAATAATAAAAAGCACTTCATTTTGAGAAAGTCCATTACACTGAAATCTCCTTCAAGTGTTCCTATTCAGCTTACGTTCTGCTATCCAGTTAAGGAAAGCAAAGATCAACTCCTTAACAAAGCTTTCCAGGTGACCTAATGTTTCCATTTTACAGAAAGGTAAAATCTAAATGCGGGCTGTCTCAGTCCTAGAGGCAGTTTGCCAGGCATCAGTATGCAATTAGAATTAACATTTTATAAACCCCATCTTCAGTCTCTCCTGACCCACACAAAGCTCCAAGCCTCTTCCCAAATCTCAGCAACCACATCTTTCCATGATGCTGGCCAAACCCATACCAGGTTTTAGACACTAGAGAATGAAATGAGCTCATCCACCAAAAATTAGACTTGAAAAAGTTTGGCACTGGTTATCCCACTCACCCTCTAACCAACTTACGTAGGAGGGAATGCCTGGGCTTTGGAGACCAGTGTGGAAGAAGGCTGGGACCGCCGCAGCCCACATCTGTGGACCTCCTTGAAGTTAGGAGTTAAGGTTCTCTACAGTGAAAAATTCGGTTTCAATAAAGGGGCAAGGCCTTCACAATCTGCGCCCCCCCCCTCCCCACCTCACAAGGGCACATTCGGGATGGGCAAGGGTCTACCCCCGGATCTGGAAGCTCTGTGGAGTTCTATATCTAAAGAGCCCCGACCCCAAGCAATGAAGGAAAGGAAGGAGCAGAAAGCGGAGGCGCTAAGTGACCTGGGCCGCGCAGCCCCACAGGCAGCCCCACACGCACCCCGACTGCCGCAAGGAGGGGCGCGCCAGAACAAGCAAGAGCACCGTGAGCTCCAGTTTTACCTCTGCAGTACTTTGAAAAGGCAAAGGAAAAGCCTCAAATGGGTAAACCGCCCTAAATAATTAAAACTTAAAACAAAACAACAAAAAAGGAAAAGGCAGAAAAAGGAAAACGCGTGACCGGTCATCATTTAAATACAAATATACTTACAAAAATCTTACACAGGCTATTTACAATCATAAAAGCATACAGTCCTGGTACCAGAGAGTGAGAACCAGAGTGGTCTGTCCATCCCCCCTGTGGCAGTTGGGCCCTCCAGTCCGTTTGCCCCAAGGGACCAAAGCTTTTGCAGGAGCTGTGTTGTTGAAAGGAGCCTGCGAAAAGTGAATGGCTAGTGAGAAAGCCTCGAGTAGCCAGGCTTGGCAAGAGTTCCATGGGGCCAGCTTTATGGGAGTGGCTGGGACGAAGCCGACGGCTGGGAATGGGCTGAACCCCCAGGTCTCAGACGGTGGTCTCCCCCTGTTTGCTGTTGGTGAGCCTGGTATAGAACTTCCTCCAGGAGTTGAGGGTCTTGCCGGACCAGATCCAGAAGCCTGACGTGATGCCCACGATCAGCGTCATAAGGTACTTGATCATGAAGACTGTGAAGTCTGGGCTCATGGGCGGGTGCGGCGGGGCGCCTCCACCCGCCTGGAGGTGGGGGCAGGGGATGGCATAGCTCTTGCAGCTCTGGGCCACCCAGCTGCGCTCCCACTGGTCCCGGAAGGCCTGCTCATAGAAGTAGCAGGCGATGACAATAGTGGCTGGCACCGTGTAAAGCACGCTGAAAACGCCGATGCGCACCATGAGCTTCTCCAGCTTCTCGGTCTTGGTGCCGTCGTGCTTCATGATGGTGCGAATGCGGAAGAGGGACACGAAGCCGGCCAACAAAAAAGACGTGCCGATGAACAGGTACACGAAGAGTGGCGCCAGCACAAAGCCGCGCAGCGCGTCCACATTGTTTAGCCCTACGAAGCACACCCCGCTCAGCACATCGCCGTCCACCTGGCCCAGCGCCAGGATGGTGATGGTCTTGATGGCCGGAACGGCCCAGGCGGCCAGGTGAAAATATTGCGAGTTGGCCTCGATGGCTTCGTGACCCCACTTCATGCCCGCTGCCAGGAACCAGGTGAGCGACAGGATCACCCACCAGATGGAGCTGGCCATGCTGAAGAAGTAAAGCATCATGAAGAGGATGGTGCAGCCCTCCTTCTTGGTGCCCTGCGCCACTGTGCGTGCCCCGTCCTCGGAGAACTTGTCGTTACACACCACTCGGTCCTCCAGCAGGAAGCCGGCGATGTAGGCCACGGCGACTGCCGTGTAGCAGCCGGACAGGAAGATGATGGGCCGCTCCGGGTAGCTGAAGCGCCGCATGTCCACCAGGTACGTTAGCACCGTGAAAAGCGTGGAGGCGCAGCACAGCACCGACCAGATGCCGATCCAGGTGCGCGAGAAGCGCAGCTCCTCGGGCCCAAAGTACATAAGCCCGTACACCTTGGTCGGCTCACAGGGCGCACCGCAGTCCTTCTCCCCCAGGAAGTGGTAGTTGAGGTAGGAGGGCACCTTGAGGGCGCGCGGGCAAGAGAACTTGCCACGCTCCGACGCGCCGGAGCCCCCCGGGAAGCCGCCGCCACGGTGCCCCCCGCCGCCGTGCTGAGGGTTGCTGGTCCAGAACTCCGGGAGCAACGAGGGCGTCGGGGTGCCCTTGTCCGACGTATTTTGGCCCACGCACAGCTCGCCGGCGCCGTGCACCGGGAACTTCTCACACTTGAGCGTGTCAGGCCACTGGAAGCCGAACTTGTTCATGAGCGCCTCGCAGCCCTGGCGCGCACGCTCGCACAGGGAGCGGCAGGGCGGCAGAGCCTGCTCCAGCACCGTGCACACTGGCGCGTACATAGAGCACAAGAAGAACTTGAGTTCCGCCGAGCACTGCACCTTCACCAAGGGGTAGAACTGGTGCACCTCGAGGCCCGCATCCTCTTGGTTCGTGTGGCCCAAAAGGTTGGGCATGATGGTCTGGTTGTACGCGATGTCTGTGCACAGCGGGATGGAGATGGGCTGGCAGTAGCCGTGGTCCGGGATAGAGATGCCCCGCTCGCCGTTGTACTGTTGCCCGCCCTGCTGCTGCTGAGGCGGCGGCGGTGGGGGCTGCTGCCCCGGCCCGGGCCCCTGGCCCGGCCCCTGGCCCACTGCCTGCGCCCGGACCCCCAGGAGCAGCGGAACCTCCAGCAGCCAAAGCAGTAGCAGGAGCCGGCGCGCCAAGCGCCCGGAGTCAGCTGGGGGGCGGCGGCGGTGGCTCTCTGAATCTCCGCTCCCTTCCGCCACCGGTCCAGCTGGGAGCGCCCCGGCATAAAGTTCCCAGCTCGCGCCGCCGGCGGCGGCGGCGGCCCGGGACTTCTTAGGCGCCTCCTCTTCAGCCATACTTTCTCGGCTCCTTTCTTGGCGCCGCCCGGCTGAGGCTGGCAGTGGCGCGGCCGGCGGCGGCTCCCCCTGCGTCCGGGGAGATCTCCTCCGCGCCGGTGGCCTCCGTCGAGCCCGAGCTGCGCTCAGCCCGCTCCCCCGGCTCCCGCTCCAAGTCCCGCAGCCGCCGCCGCCGCGGAAACTTGCGATTCATGAAGCGTGGGCGGCGGGTAGAGCCCGGGTGGCTCCGGCGCGCCGGGGTCGCGTCCCGCCTTCCTGGCCCTCGGCTCGCTGGCTCCCGGCTGGCGGCGCCGCGCTAGTGGCCACGGCCCCGTAGAGCGCGCAACTCTCGGCAGCCCAGCAGCCTCGGCTCCCCCCTGCGCCTCCGCCTCCTTCTCCGCCGCCGCCGCCTGACCATTTGTGTCAATCCCTCAACTCGCTCGTTCTCCACTCCCTCGCGCGCCCTCGGACCGGTTTCCAGGCGCCCCGCAGTCTGTCTTTCACCAGGAGGGAGGAGCCTTGAAACCGACGCGGAACTGGAGGCTCAGGGACCGTCGCCCAATCGCGGCACTGGCTTCCCCGCGCAAAGGGCACTCGCCGCCTGCTTCCCTGAGCGAAAGTCGGCGGCTGGCGGGAGGAGGAGGGGGCGGGAGGAGGAGGAAGTAGTAGTGGTGGCAGAGGCACCGCTCCGGCACAAAGAGTGGGTTTGCTATGAAGCGGGACAGGCTTGGTTGCTTTTGCTTTTGCGGAAGAAAGGGCGAGCACTAGTAGGAGAATGGTACCATATGCTGCTGGGGATAATGAATAGGAGTCGGCGGACCTCGGGACTCAGCTTTTCTTTTATCCATTTTCATGTTTAAAAATCCTGCTCTTAACTCTGGTTACAAACAGCAAACCGAGCACCGCGATCAGGACAGATGCCTTTGACTTCAGGAGCGCAGGGCTTCCTTTGAGTTTATGTCTATCGAGGTTTGGTTTCAAATATTACTCTAAGTCCAAGAGCTCTCAGGCTGGGCTTGGCGGGCTTTGGACGCGCCATTTCCCCCAAGAAGTTCACGGGATTGCTGTCAAATGAAGAACAAGAACAAAACACAAACACAAACTTTGACGGAATTGAAAAAGTAAAGCCAGGTGCGCCATCCGCTACTGTTATCTTTCTTGTAGTCCCCTTTTCTCCTCTGTGATCGAGTCAGAAACAGAAGCAAAGGGAGAGAACCATTAAATATTAAGAGAGAAAAACTTGAGAATGCGACGACCTCTCTTCGGGAGCGTCCTCTCTGCCCAAGCCTCCAGAAGTGCCTCGGACCCGGAGGAGCACCGCCAGCGACCAACCTGAGCTGTGGGGGAGCTATTGGAGCCTTCCAGGGCTGGAACGTCCACGGCACAGGGGCAACTCCTGGGAGTGTCAAACTGGGCCGGTTAGGAGCCAGGCTGGGCTGCAGCGTGGTCTTCCACTGGTGTGCGGACCTGGGGATGCCAGTTTAGCAAACAGCGAAGTCTGAAAGCAAAAGAGCTAACTGCACGTTCCCTTCCTAATTACAAACAACACAATTCATCTCAGCCTCCTTACATTCTTGTTGTTTCTGCGTAAGGTTTTTTAAAACGATGTTTTAACAACATGACTCAGTTTTATCAGTAAAGTGCCATTGTATTGTTAATTCTATCTAGGATTTGTTGACCTATGATTAGATTTTCAGGATACTTTTCTACAAATTTTTTTTTCTATCTTTTGCTTATCCATCCATTTGTTTAATACATACTTAGGAAGCACCTCTTAGGTTATAAGCGATATTAGGTAGTAGACTACAAAGAGATGTACAAGACATGGCCCAGCCTTACAGGAAGTCATAGTACAGTAGGGCATAGAAAGGTAGATCAGTTATCTTGTCGCCCATCCCAAAGCTGAATGAGCACAGTGGAAGCAGCCAGCCAGTGGAAATGGGTGAGAAGTGTTCTGATAGAGAGGTGGGTGGAAGGTGCAAAAGACAGAGGCTCTATAGTGCTTAAAGTGCCAAACGGAGTGGGGGTGAGGAGTGAGGGTGCCTGAGATACCTCAAGGAAGGCAGGAGAAAGTTTTAGTCCACACTAAAAAGTTTGGGCTGAATAATCTACAGACAATAGGAAGCTATTGAGGGTCACTTTCTCCCACATATACAGCAGGGTGGCTTCAGAAGGACTGTGAAAGATGGAACCTGGACCACGTTGTCATTGGGAAGCTTGAACATTAGTCTAGACATAAAGGTCACTATTTAAGATGGGTGTTACTTGTACCATATACTAACAGGGCACTGAAGATCATCACTATGCATGTTGGTGTCTCTAAAGGATGTGCAGCTGTATCTTTACCTGATAAACCAAAATGACATCTATTTGTCTTAGGTACATATGTTATTGTTCTTTAAATATTCATGCACATAGCAAATTCATAAAATATATATTTCTTTTAAAGTATTTCTGGATTCCTAGTGCCTGTTTTTTTTTTAAGAAAATGCAACAGGTACTAAATGTACAACAGGTTCCATTTGTGAGTGTGTGTATGTGTGTTGACAATAATTCATGTAAGATTTTGATATTGAAAAGGAGGTGCTCTCTGAGGTCCTTTGAGCCCTCACAGTCCGTAATTGTTCATTTTACCTTCCGGCATTCCAGCCCACAGTCTCCCAGGGACACTTTTTCTCTAGCCTTCTGCCCTGATGCTCATTCTTCTGCTGATAGTATCCCATGCTTAGAAACTTTACCAAGACAACTTCCTTCTACCATTCCTCTCTTATAAAGACTTATCTGTCTGGTGTTCCGTTCTCTCAAGGTCATCATTGGTGAAGCATCACATGCATTAAGCATCACAGGCATTAAGCACCCACCAACACCACTGCTCCAAACCCTCTTCTCCCCCCAACAAATAGGGCATAGGGATTAAGGCAGAGTGCTCAGTTCTGTTCCTCAGAGTAGGTGACACTCTCTTGCTTCAAAAGTTGTTGTATTGAAATTCTTGAGCTTAGTTTACCCTCCACTGGACAGTGAAGTTTACTAGGGAGGAGGCTCAGACATGCTATCAGAGTTAAAAAAAAAAAAAAAAAGTCATTCTTGCTGGATCATGGCACTGGAAGGAACCAGACATCATCTAGGAACTAGTGAATTTTCTCCTCTTACAATGAAGAATATAATACCCAGAAAAGTTAAAGAATGAACTTCAGGTAAAATGGCCTTGTTTGGTTTGAATTTCATTAGATGCTTATTTTAACCCTTTTTATGTTCTTTTGAGTAGTTATAATGCTTTTAATTAAAAAAAAAAGAGTCAGTTTTCTGTAGTTTTCTCTCAGACTGTGTAAAAAAAGGCCTTGTAAAATAAAAAAAAAAAAATCATTTCCTGAGAGTTGTCTTCCAAAGTAAAAAAACCTAGATCTTCTATTTATTTTATAGCAATCCAGTATTTCATTTATTAAACATATCTGATATAGAGGAAGCTATTAAAATCAAGAACAGTTCAGAGTTGTTGTAACCCATTACAATTAGTGTTATGGAAAGTCTTTTGGGGAGGTGACGCAGGCTGTGGATAACATAATGTTAGAAGAGAAATATGAGCAGCATATTTTTACCTTAATCTAAAATATAGTATTTTCTCAGGATGTGGAAATGTTTGAGATCCATAGATAAAAATGACTAAATAAGTATGAACTATTATGAACTTTGCAATAAAAATATTTCAATTAGGCAAAAACTATAAACATAACCCAGTTTCTCCTTGAAATTGGTTCTTCAAGCTTCAGACTCAGTCAAGTTTTCTTATATCAAAGATCTTGTTTTATCAGTCCTTTCCCAAATCTTCTGAAGTTTCTCCAGACTACTTATGTCAGGTTGAATGTGGATAATTCCCAGGGCTAGAGATCCAGTTCCAATTCCATACAGTTGAGTGCACATGGACACGCAAGCAGTTAGGTGAAGTCTCCACAGGCAACCTGGCAGACCTTGAAATTTTAGGTGAGTTGTTTTGTTGTTGGCTTGTGGGTGACAGGTTTGAATTGTCTTTGTTGAATAACAGAGATTATAATACGGGCTAAGACTATATTTTTTGAGCAGCTATTGTAGGTATTTGGCATTTTTTTCCTTAATGTACCCTATGTATGCTACATTTTGTCACGTAAATTTTACCACTCTTTGAGGCAAGGTACTAATTATTATTTTCTTTTAATAGATGAAGAATCAAATGCTCAAAGTAGTTAAGCAACTTGTCCAAGGCTCTATAGCCAGTTAGTACCAGGGTAGGCCTTGTGTCAGACCAAAGTCAATGGACTTCCATTGAATAAACATGTCTATCCTAAAAATTATAGAAGAAAATGTGGTTTCTGAGATGTGCAGATTGGTGATTCCTCAGTATTTAACATAGTTTTCTATACCAGGATAATAGGGGTAACACCTCTGGGACTCAGAATATAAATATTTTTCTTGACCCTCATGCTCTGTAGAATGCAGTTTAAGAAACGCTGGGTTAGGGGTGCCTGGGTGACTCAGTAGGTTAAGTGTCTGACTTCGCCTCAGGTTATGATCTCACGGTTTGTGGGTTCGAGCCCCACATCAGGCTCTGAGCTGTCAGCATAGAGCCTGGAGCCTGCTTCAGATTCTGTGTCTTCCTCTTTCTCTGCCCCTCCCCCGCTTGCACCCTGTCTCTCTCTCTTTCAAAAATAAATAAACATTTAAAAATTAAAAAAAAAAAAAGAAATGCTGGGTTAGACCTAATATACTTTGAAACTATAAGATTGGATTTTCACCTCTGTATCACTTTTGTATGTCAGGAGTTCAGTCTTCTCTTTGAATTCCTAGTGAAGGAATATTGATTGGTTAGGGAGCTGATAGTGATAGAGAAACCCCAGACTATGCTATTGCCTTCTACCTGGGAGGCATCACCTAGGAGTCTATCATACTGCCTTTGCAGACACTGTAGGTTAGAGACACTGTCTAAGCTTTCACCCTAAATCTCTACCTTATTCCTTCTTGAATTTCCAACCCGGGAATTTCTGCATAAGCTAATTCTTATCTTCCCAAACCTCTGTATTCTTTTGCAACCATTCTAAAACTGTCTTTTCTTTTTTCCTTTTTCCCTTCATTATTAAACAAATATGCTCTTGACATTGGTGAGATAGTTTTTGGATTCATTTATACACAGAGCCTCAATTTATAAACTCTCTTTGAAAGGCCCATCTTTAAAATAAAGATGCTTTTCCCAAAACAACTTATCAAAAGAGACAGTCAGTTTGATTATCTTGACCTTTATCTTAGTTCTAGCTGATTCATACATAGTAAGACCCTAAACTGACTTATCTTTTGAGGGTCAGCTATGATTTGTTAGAATGTACATTTTAACCATGGTAAGACTCAAAATTTTAATATAGAAGGGTGTAGATATAAATACAAATCATGGATTCTTTGTACACAAATCTCACAAAAACACATCTAAAAAAATAGAAGTGTAAAAGGAAAGAGAAATCATCATTGAATTATCATCAGCAAAGTTGGATAATAATTACCCCATTCGTCCTGTAATTCGAGGATTAAGGTAAAAAAGTATAAAAAGTATAAAAGTATGAAAACTAAATGTATTACTTAAATACCAGTTTCTCCAAAAGACCAGATGGAAAGAGCTGTCTCATGACTCTGCTTTAATTACTCTGTTGTCATTATGCAATTGGAAATAGTGTATACTATCTGGGAAAACTTTTGCAAAACATATAGGCATTTGTGTTGGATTTAAAATGTAGTCCTCTGTGAGGCTCTGGGCAAGAAATATAGATGATCCCTTGTAAATTAAAACCTTATGTTTCATGAGCTAAAAGAGGCCCTTCTGATTGGCTAAGATGTGGGGCGCAGACTTTGGAATCATTTTGGTGCAGAAAGAAGTTTTTAAGAGAACAAGTAAATCTTGTGCCTCTGTGAGCAAGCCTCTCTGCTCTCATTTCTGGGCAGCTTGACATTTTTTTGTGTATGGGGGAAATAATGTTGTGCATCTTTTAAAAACATAGCATAATCAAATTATTTTTTATTTGTTTTTTTGTTGTTGTTGTTGTTTCTTGCCTTAACCTGAATCTTATGACTGAAAGTATCATGGAAGTCAATCCATGGTTTCTAAAGTATTAGTACAAATTCTTCTTAAAATATCATCTTTGGGACTATGATTAAGAACAAATGGAACATGCAACCAGGCATTGCATTTCAGATCTGACAACATTTCTTTGGCCATGGTAAAGAACGGCACTGGGCTATTTGTACTTCATTAGACATCTAAGACTAAAAAGATCCTAATATTTGAAAAAAGTAAAAGAGAAAGAAAAACATTTTTTCCCATGAAAGTTATCATATCATAGTACCTGACTTAATCTTCATGACAGTGCTGCTGCAGATAGCAAGATCCTCAGTTAAGACACAGAAATACAAGCTTAAGACATTGACTTGCTCACACAGCGTATCAGTAGGAGAACCAGAATTCAAATGCAGTTACCATCTGCATTACCATGGTAGCATGCCAAGGGAAACAAGATAAATTCCATAACTTTTGTAACCTAATTAAAGAAAATTCATTAGGGAACACAAAATTCTGCCAAGAACCTAACTCTAAGACAATTATTAGGGATGTTTTAGTATAAAGGATATCAAATGCCATAGGGCAATGTCAGGTGGCCATTTCTCATATCTGCCCATGATAAAAACCAAGATATAATGGTGTATCTTAGGTGGGGAAAGGTGTTTCCGTAAGGAGACAAAAAAAAGAAAAAGAAAAAATAGACCAAAAGTGTAGCTTTCCTGTGATCTGATTTGATGGGGTACACCTTTAGGGGATGTACTCGCCAGTCTTACATTTTTCTGCAACAGAAGAAAGTCCTGGACTTTGGAATATTCTTCAGTGCTGGGTGAAAGGGACTTCTTTTATCTCAGTGAGTTTTCTTACTTTCCTGAGCCTCAGTTTCCTCATTTATAAAATTAGGGTGATGATCTAAATGGTTATAGTGTATCTTGCTGGCTTTAATATTCTGTATTTCTGATCACAACAAAGAAGTATGCATATTTACATTTAAAAGTCAGAATATTAATCAATAGGCAAGTGCATTTGATAAAACTGCCTCAGCATATTGATTTTAGGAATCTCTGCATTATTGATCTGATAGGTTGGAATGCAATCGGGGTCTATTTAAACCAATGGTTTTTCTTTTCAGCTTTCATTTCCCCTCAGCTCTCTCTAGAATAGAGGTAAGAGAAGTCTCTGCTACATGGGCTAGTGTGCTTCCCCTCAGGGCCTTGTAGTCTGTGGAATTTATATGGCATTCTGTTTGCTGCCAGCCCTTCAAATTAACACAGGGATCTTAGCTTAGAAAGAAGAGAGTAAACTTTGCCATCATTAAAAATTGATATATATTTAGAAAGCATGCACACAGATCAAGATTGGATCTGATGATTTTGATATAGTTTATTTTCCCTTTTACCCCACGACTATCTCTAAATCCATTATTTTCTAAATGTGCCATATACCTATTGCTATGTAATAAACCACCCCAAATTTAGTGGCATAAAATGATAGCCATTCTATTATGCTCATGATTCATGGACTCAAGAATTTGGACAGGGACAGTGGGAATGACTCATCTATACACCACAAAATCAGGGGACTCAGCAGGGAGGATTCCAACAGCTAGGGGGTGACTCAGGCAGTTGAGGGCAGGAACAGTTGGGGCTGGAGGATTCACTTCCAAAATGACTGGCCTGTAAGCAGGGATGGCTGGCCTCTGATGTTACTGATGTTACTCTGATGTTACTTCTCCATGGAAGCCTAGGGGTAGTCAGACTTGGTACATGGCAGTTCAGTGTTCCAGCAAATGAGGCAGAAACTGCATGTTCTTTCATGACTTAGGATTAGAAGCCACATAGTGTCATTTCCAACATATTCTACTGGTCAAAGCAGTCACAAGCTTGATCAGATTCAAATGGAAGGGACATGGATACTGCTTCAAGGGGAGCAGTGTTAAAGGATTTGTAGCAATTTCTAAAACCTACCATGTGAAAGACATCTGAATCTATAAAATAATTTTATTTTATATTCCAGGCTTAAATATAGTTATAATAAGAACATCTACTGAGTATTTACGATGTGCTACTTAGTTCTCCTGTTCATTCTGTGAGGGATGTCCTATTATTATCTTCATTTCACAGAAGAGGGAAATGAGGCTTAGAGAGAATTAGGAACTAGCCATACCCTAATGAACAGGTAGGTGAAGGTAGATTTGAACCACGGCTGCTTGGTTATAGAGTATAGGAGCTTAAACACTGGGCTATATAATTTCTGCTTGGCTAACTACAGTAAAGCTTTTTAAGAACTCTTAGACAAAAAATTTAAAGCTATAGGCCCTCACCAAAACTGAAAAAAATGTTTTGGATAAAATTGCTATTAAAACAGATTTTGTGGTCTCGGACTCACAGCAATTGAACAAAACGTCTCACCTCTATATAGACACCTGTATGTTGGCAGAGTAGCTCCCGACAGGATTGGACAAGTTTGAATTGGTAGAGCTAGAATCTTCCCCAAGAAGAATGGGGTGAGTCATGAAGCTTGAGGGTTACTGTATTGTGACTGCCAGGAAATCAGGCTTTCATCTTTGACTCTCAGTTGGATATCATTGCAAAGTTCAAAGATGGTTTTGCACGGTATCGCAAATTAGGAGTTAGGCTGTTATCAAGACATAATCTAATGCAAAGTTGCATTAGGGCAATTATAAAGTAGATAGTTTAAGCACAGAAGTAAAAAGCTCTCATTTTTTGAACTCAATTTTCACACATCAGACCAAGTTATCTGGCAGGTTCACATTCTAAAAAAAATAATAATTACAAAGAGACACAACTTTGTGATGGATTAAAAACCTGTGTTCTGCAGGAATTCTTACTAGGATACCCCAGCATGAAGCTAAGATAGTGTTACCCTTGTGACACCAGCCTGGAACTGCTAAGAGCTTGAGGATCAGGAGGCAGCCCTAGAACTCTGTGTGGATTTAGAACTATTACGGATACTGAAACTTCAACTCTGCCAGACATGTTTCCAGGGAATTGTTGTAGACAGGAAATGAGATCTCCCCTGGACCCTCATTTCCATCCACCTCCAGCTGCTCTCCCTGCTGCAAAGGGCCGTCAGAGATGCTCTGTGCTCACATACTGACCAGCAGAAACTCTCCCAGCCTCATTCCTGCTGCGAAGCTGCCCTCTCACCAGTCTGTTTATGATGGTCCACACAGCCCTGCAGGGTCCACTGCTTCATAGAGCTACCATCCTCCTCTCCTGTACTGCCTCAATTTAGAAAGATTTTTCCACCTATAGTAAGAAAGCTCCTTCAGCTAATCTTGGCATCCAAAGGTAAACAGGGTCTTTGTACTTTACTCTTTCTGCCATCAGATAATACAGGATATTTTCCAAAGGGTGAGCTATGTGACTACCTGAGTAGCCAATAGCATTCAAAGCATTTCTCACCAACATGGAATCTAAACCCACAATGGATTCCTCAAGCCTCCTGCTCAACCACAGTGAAGTCTCTTCCCAAAGAGCCTCATCAGTTTGGTACTTTTATTTCTTTTCTTTTTTTTAATTAAAAAAATTTTTTTTTTGTTTTAGTTTAGAGAGAAAGACAGAGAGAGCATGTGAATGGGGTAGAGGGCAGAGGGAGAGAGAGAGAATCTTAAACAGACTCCACACTCAGCGTGGTGCCTGACTCAGGGCTCCATCCTACAACCCTGGGATCATGACCTAAGCCAAATTCAAGAGTCAGATGCTCAACTGACTGAGCCACCTAGGTGCCCCCATTTTCATTCAATAAATATTTACGGAGCATTTTCCACATGCCAAGCCCTCTGCTTGGTGTTCAAGATATAAGACCAAACAAGGCAGACATCTTTCCTGTCTTCCCAGAGCTTTCAATCTAGCACCGAAAATGACACAGAACAAATACACCACTCATGATACATGCATGCATGAGTCCATTCCAGTTGGTATAAATTATGTTAAGTCTTTGGTTGGGAGTTATAGACAACTCTGGCTAGCTTCATAGAAGAAAGGGATACATGGAAAGGTCATAGATATGTCTAACAGGATACAAGGAGGAGATAATTAAGTGCAAGAATCAAATTAGCTCTACCTCTTTGCTAGGGGTTTATGGATTTTCCTTCCGATGTGCTTCATTAATGTGATTTAGTTATCAAAAGTCCAAGTCTTTCAGTTCAAAAGAGAATGTCTTTCATCCATCTTGAGTGTAGTGTCTGCCACTGGACTAATTGATCAGAGCTAGGGAAGCTGGTCTTCATGTACAGACATGGTTGTTGGGGGTCACCCCTGAATAATGGGTTAAGACCCCAGAAGAGGTGAGGCAGCTCTGCAAAATTATTTATACAGCAGAAGTAGGAATTTCCCCAAGAACATCTGACCTAATTTTGGGTAAATGTCACTATGGATGAGGAATATAAACCCATCAACTAAAGGATGAAGAGGAGTTAGCTAAGCCAAAAGGGAAAGTGTGGGGAGGAGACAGAGTAAACAGGAATGGTGCAAAAACTCATAAGAAGGAGCAAGACATATTTGAGGACCCATGAAAAGGCTGAATTATAGCCAACAGTATATCTGAACTCTGGTGGACTAGTGGTCTTATCCTGAGCCCCACATCTCTTTCATTAGCCCTCCCAGGAAGCCAGTGAAACTCCTGGTGGCCAATAAGGGCATTCCCTGGGCAGGGCATCCAGAGAAGGCTCATCTCTACCATTAGTAATAGACACGTAATAGTTGTTAACACCTCTGATTTATGGCTGCTTTTGCCTTACAGAAATACTCTTCTTATTCACAGAAATGTATTGGCTTTTATTTTTGAAAAAAAAAAATATTGATTAAGATTCACCTTACTTACTTTCTCTAGATTTTATAGATATCACCTGATCTATGTTTCTATAGAACAGACCTATATAAATTCTAGCTAAATTTTAAATAGTTTTTAAAGCAGCTCTTGAATTGTAATAGTATATAAAATTCGTGTTCATTAATCTAAGGCCAAAAATTGAGCTATTTTGTTCTTTTGGAGAAATAGTTACTATTAGGACTTACATAAGATGATCTGACCCAGATTTGTTAACACTTTAAGGAATAATTTCTAATAGCTGTTGTGATAGCTGTGGTGATTTGAGCTGAGTAAATGTGGAGGTCTGCAGTAGGTTAGAGATAGCCACAAATTCCTTGCCATTCTTTGAATTAAGTGATGGAGACTATTTCCCCTCCCCTAGAATTTGAGTTGGGTTGGTCTTGAGATTGGCTTTGATCAGGAGTACAACAAAGAGGAAGCGATACTGTGCTAATTGCAAGCATAAGCCTTCAAACACAAGCAGCTTCTGATTTTGTGTTCTTGGAAGCCAGCTGCAATGTGGTCAAGATTACTGAATGATGAGAGGGAACCCAGAAAGGTCCTAGAGCTGAGGTACTATCTTGTTCATTCCAGAGCCTGCCATACTCCCAATGGGCTACAGCCCCTGAGTGATCTTAGTTACACCCTGTGAGCAGAACTGCCCAACTGAGCCCAGTCAATCCACGGAATTGTAAGACATATTGTGTTTTTCTTGTTTTAAGCTATTCAGCTTTGGGGTGATTTGTTACACAGCATAGCCACTAAAGAGATCCCATGTGGATTTCTTTTCTATTTCTTTAGGAGGCAATGGATTTTGTGTTGTTTTTGTTTCTTTGGAGGTCTTTTTAAAGTTTATTTATTTATTTTGAGAGAAAGAGAGAAAAAGAGAGCAAGGGAGGGGCAGTGAGAGAGGGAAAGAATCCCAATCCTGCGCTGAGAGCATGGAGCCTGATGCAGGGCTCATTCTCACAAACCGTGAGATTGTGACCTGAGCTGAAATCAAGAGTTGAATGCTCAGTGGACTGAGCCACTCAGGAGCCCCTGTATTGGGGTCTTTTTAAAAGCATTTTTTGTTTTACTAATATTTTTTTATTGTTTTACTAAAAATCAATGATAAAAAATCATATAGCAAAAAAATATATCTTCCCCACACTCCTTTCTCTTAGTCTCCCTGTTTCACTCCCAGAGGCAAGCACTTTGGAAGTTCCTTAGGTATTTAAATATAAGCATGAACATGTGTTGTCTTTTTTTTGCATTTCTGTTTTTACATGCAGATGGTAAGTTATCGTACACATGGTTTTATGCTTTCTTCTCATCACTTACCAATGTATTTTAGAGGTAGCTCCATAGTTAACACACATAAAGCTACCTCAGTCTTCTTAATGGCTACATAAAATTCTCTCACATGATGCACCATGATTTGTTTAACTAGTCCTCTATTCATGAGTGTTTGCTTCTAATCATTTATTATGAGCAAAGCTGCAAAAATACTCTGGATCTATATTATTTTGCACACATGGAAATAGAAGAATATGTTCCTAGAAAGGAAATTATTGGGCCAAAGATTACACATATTTTAATTTTTATTGCTCTTACCAAATTGTTCTCCATATAAGTAGTACCAAATTATACTCTCACAAGCAAAAGGTGAGAATGCCTGTATTCCCACACATTGCCTAACACATCTAGACCAAATACCTTTATTGTTTGTTATAGTTTTTCAGGTGACTCTCTAAGATGTTCTGATAACCATGATTTTACCTCCTCCCCTTTGCTATTTTATATTTTATTTCTTTCTCTTATCTAATTGTGTTGGCAAGTACTTTTAGAATAATATTAAATAATACTTGTGTTATCAAGCATAATTGTCCTATTCTTGATCTAATGAGCATACTTCTACTGTTTTCCCACTAAGGATTAAGTTGACATTTGAGATGAGAGACATTTATTTTGTCATGTTAAGGAAACACTATCCATCCATTCCTAATATTGAGAGCTGTTTTTAGAAAAGATGTTAAGTTTTATCAAATTTCAATGTGGCTTGAAATTTCAATGGTTATGTAGAATAACCATATGAGTTTTATCTCTTTCAATCTATAAATATGTTGAATTATATTAATAAATTTCCTAATACTGAGATATCCTTCTATTCTTAGAGTGAGCCTCATACACTTGGTCATGACATAGTCTTTTCATATTTTTTCTGTTTCCTGTTTGCTAAAATTTTTATTTAGGGCATTGAATTTTTTATTTATAAATAAAATTGATCTGTTGTTTCAAGGAAACTTGACAAAATATTCCATCAGACACAAGAATAGTAACAACGTGATGGATAAATCACCAAATGAGAAATTCTAGAGAATAGATAAAACACTGAGGACTAAATTTTGGAGAATATCTATGTTTTAGGGCAGGAGGAAGAATGTGAGTAAATGGAACGAACTGCAGAGACAAAAGTCAGACCTTAATGTCCTAGAAGCCAGCAAAGAGAGTGTGCCATGAAGAATGGGAAGGTGTAGAGGAAACAAAAAGGCTTAAATCTTTTGGTGGATAAAGGGAAATGTGCCCGTGAGGCATACAGTGGGGTGGGAGTGTCGGGGGAGATGTTTGTGACTGATGGAGTGTGGTTCTCAAGGAGAGGGACTTGGGGAGAGAAATCCAGAAAATCCAGCAGTAAGGACAACCAAAGAAGCTCAAATCAAGCAATTGAATTCTAGTCAAGTAGAGGTAAAGATCTTATGCAGAGGAGGAGAGAGCCAATGCTTGCAATAATGACCTACTTGGTGGAACATCAATTATAAATAATAGTAATAAATAGGAAGACTAAGTATAAAAGATAAGAAATCACAAATGGTAATTCACTGCAATTGTCCCAGCAACGAGAAGAGAAAAATAATCAATTTCCTACAGAAGGCATTTATTTTATTTTTTTAGTTTATTTATTTATTTTGAGAAAGAGAGAGTGCATGTGAGCTGGGGAGGGGCAGAGAGAGACAGTGGCGGGGGGTGGAGAGAGAGAGAGAGAGAGAGAGAGAGAATCTCAAGCAGGCTGTGTGCTGTCAGCATAGAGCCTGACACGGGGCTCAATGTCATGAATCATGAGATCATGATCTGAGCTGAAATCAAGAGTTGGACACTTAACTGACTGAGCCACCCAGGCGCCCCTATAGAAGACATTTAATAGAGAAAGTAAAAGTTGGCAATTTGACCTCCAGGGTCCAACGTCTAGCCCTTATATTACTCATCTGAGTGAACTGCCTTTTCATTCCTTCTTTAGTGGAACTAATTCTCCAGCACACAGTGTCTATAACCAGGGGACAAAGAACACATTCCTGAAACAAGCGAGATGGATCTTCTTTGAATCTAAAGGTTCCCTTCACTCAGGCAGTGGGCAGCATCTGGGCAAGGAAACAAGTACAGGTCCCGGGTGTGGTAGGAGTGGCCACATGGGAGCCCTTCTTTTGATGATGCTGGAAAGTCTATTTCATGTTCCCTCAAACAGGAGAAGGGAGCTGAACATGAAGTCACTGTTTTCTAGTGTCCTGTCTGTAATCCTAAGGAGGAACTGTTCTGATTTTTATTGGTTTAAATGCCTAAGTTTAGTAATGATATCACCAGAAGGTATTAAGCTTCATATGAGATGAGATCATTTATAGGGCTTATTAATATGACACTGGACATATTTTGCTACTGTAGTTCATTAGCTGGGTGACTGTGGACAAGTTTATTGAATGACCCTGAGCCTCAGTTTCTCATCTGTAAAATGGCACTTATAAAAATCGTTTCCCTGATTATCTCACTGGGCTGTTGTGTAAGGATCAAATAAGATAATGAATATATAGAGCACAGTGAAAACACTCTCCAAACATAAGGTGTATTGCATAAGTCGCCTGTGAAAAATAGCTTTGCTTACTGTAAAAACTCATCCCAATTCTGGGACAAACTGGTGGGAAAATTTCACTGCCTTCTTTTTCCAAGAAGAAATGAAATGAAAAAAGAAAAATGAATGAAAAAAGGATTTCCTTTCTTCTATACTTTTGGAAAATGACTTCAAAGACTCTGAATGGAATGGAATGATGATTGATATGGATTGAAACTCTCTTTTCCAGTCACTCTGCTAGAATATCTAATATTCTATAATATTTGGCTGGTCATCCATTTAGAATATAAACACACTTGGAGTGGGGACAGAATCATTGACTACATGGGAAGATTATGCCCAGAATAGGATTAAAAGGATAACCACTGACAGGAAAACAAAACAAAACAAAACAAAACAAAACAAAACAAAACAAAAACAAACAAAACCAAAAACAAAACCCTTTGACTGGCATGGGAGAGAGACATATTTTCAAAAAAAAAACCAAACTATTAAAAAGCTTGCAGCTACAGAATGTTCGGTTTAAAGGCATGGACTCAAGAACCAGATTGAGTGGACTTGAATCCTAGCTCTGCCACTTACCAGCTGTGGGACATTTAGGCAAAGTTGTCTAGCTTCCTTACTTTCCTTCCTTGTACACTAAGGAACATAATGGTACTTAGAAATTTATAAAACATTTGGAACAATGCCTGGTACATAAAGATATGTGTAAGTTATCTGGCAGATGGTATTTAGTATGTCAGACTCTGGCATTAGACCTCTATGTTTGTTTACTAGTTAGAGAAGGCACATGTCATTGAGTCCACCCGGAATGCAAAGTTTAAAGAGCCTATGAGTTTACAGACCTAAATGTAAATATTTTTAGAGACATTCCCTGCATTTGGTGTGAAACCCAGACACAAACACATCACAGACACTTTTCTTTAGACAACATCAAACCGGGTTTGAGATCTGTGATCTCAGATCTGCTCTCAGACTGGGCAATGCATTTAACCTCTTCACGCCTCAGCTCCTCTCTCTGTAGTAATGCAATGAAAAAATGCTTGCTTCACAAGGGTGTCATGAAGTTGAAAATGAGATAACATTTGTAAAACTCTTAGTGCTTGCTGGGAGAGGCGCCACCTAAACGTGCAGATTGTAATTATTAACAACATCTCATAACCTAATGGAGACTGGCTTGAATGCTATTATCTTATTAAACAGCCAAATCCAATCTCAGAAATGACAATGCTGGGGGGTTGGTTAGTTAGGAACATAGCACCAGACAGCTTCTTGCATGAAGGCTGTTGAGAAGGCGCCACCAGACTCTACTGTGTTAAAACTTGCTAGTAGCATGACCCGGATTCCCCCTGGGGCAGGAATCTCTAAGAGAGCTTAAGCATTTCACAAATATGGCTCTCTCGGGGTTGCCCTCTGTGATTCCTGATAATTATCAAGTCCATAGGAATCTGGAGCGAGGAGATTTGGAGCGTGAGTTTCCTACCTGAAATTCATTACCCACATGGGCTCACAAAGCTTTTTAGAGTAGCTTAAAATTTTGTGGAACCAATAATGTTAATCTTCTCCTGACTGTTCCAGGTTTACATGAGATAGACATTAGGTGACAAATGCTCAATGAGTAAATTAATAGACTGAGAGAAGCAGAAAATCTTCCTATGAAATTCTACTAATCCAGGGGGGCAGAATATTCTAAAATGAAAGACACATACAATTGGTGATAAGCAAGGTGATTTTAGATGGGAAATAGATGCATATTATATGCACACACACACACATAGATGCATACATATATATACACACAAAGTATACATATACCTACATATGTGTATATATGTGTGTGTATGTGTATAAAGCCAAATATTAGGACATGAAACCTGTGCATTCATAGATATTATTGCTTAGGACAAAGGTAAAGTGGGTAGTTGAAAAAGATTATTGGTAGTTGGTAGTTAGGAAAAATATATTTGTCTTAAAAATTAGGCAATTAGTAGTAACAGAAAATAATGTAGTTTTTATAGCAAAAATTGCAACTACAGTTAAGGAAATACCATCTTAGAAGAAAGATAAGAGAGCCTCTGTTCCTTGGTTTCAAATTTCTGAGTATGGGATTTAGATCCCAGGGCAGAATTTAGAGAACAGTGATTTCTTACATCTGGATTGATCGCCCCTGTTTGTAAAGCCCCTTTTCATGCTGTTGCTTATTTTCAGGTCAGGCATAATTATTTTTGTTTAATAGATCAGGAAACGGACTAAGTGTCCTTGAAAAGTTGTGCAAGAGCAAGCTGGCAAGTGAATAAAAATCTGCATATGTTGTAATACTGTTTAGGGAAAAGAATCATATGCTAACTAGTTTTTACAAAGTGGAGAACTGTTTACTAAAACCAGCGGTCATTCATTTAACTCCTTGGAAACCAGCATTGCTAATGGTGGTTCTATTTATCCAGGGCCTTTCATCTACCATTTGCTGGACACAGTGCTGGGAACTGAGAGCTCAGAGGGGATCACCTGGCCTGTTATTTCAGGAGCTTAAATCTGGCCACAGGTTACACACTGCTAGCTGACTTTTACTTGAATAGTAGGGTGTTATGTTTTAAAAAAATGTATTGTTAGCATTTAAGAACCTGGGAATTTCACATAAAAATCTGGTGTCTGGCTTAGCTTAAAACCATGTGAGGATCTCCCAAAACCACATCCTGGGTTCCTGGTTAGTTGGCCTTTGGTAAGGCCCATGTACCCTCCAGACTGACACAGTCCTTAGCTGGAATCACATCTCTTTCTCTCATTCACCTTGGAGAGCCCAGGTGTGGAAAGCGCTGCAGACAAGTCATCAAGTGTTACAAATCCGCCCTCTCCAGGGAATGATAGAATAAGCAAGGTGGACATTAGCCTAAAATGTAAAAAACACAAATCGGTAGAAATCAACCATGTTTTCATAGAACCTAAGGTGAAATATTAAAATACATAATACATCATGTTGCCTGCAAAATATTCTTAACTAAGGCTGTTTACAAAATTCTTCCACATAATTTACTACTTCCACCATGACTTTGAGAAAGAGACTAGGCAGGAATTATTATCTACATTTTATTGGTTAGAAAATTGAATGTCTAAAATTGAAAGAGGTGTCCTAGAAACAGAGCCTGAGACAGGGATTTGAGTGCAGGCAATTTCTTGAGCAGGAAAACCTTACCAAGGGAAGGAGTGAAGCAGGACGAAGAAGGTGAAGGGCATGGGCTCAGGGAGAGGCTACTCTGGCCTGGGCCATGGTTGGAGGGTACCCTGGAGCATTAACCACACCACAGAATTGCTCCCTCCTGGGCTCAGGGTGTCAGCCTTTGGTACACTTATCAATCAGCCATTAGCTGTGGCCTCCCCCTACCAACTTCCAGGGTGAGGTGGCTCCTCTTATATTAGT
>NC_064816.1:90827964-90959206 GCF_023721935.1 Panthera uncia | reverse complement strand
ACTACTAACACTCTTAGGCAGTGTAGATACACACACACACACACACACACACACACACGCACACACACGTCATACACAATGTGTCTCAGGAGGTGGCAATTTCAGAAAATATACCAGGTTCCTTCCAAAACCAGAAAGTTCTCAGTCTGCATGTTGAGAAACTGAAAAGTGATTCTACCTTTATAAAATCCAGTTTCACAGCATATTCTGTGTAAACTATGGAAATTGAAAATTAAAGTCTAAGATTTTATAAATCAGTAGATAATATCAAGTATATCTGTAGAATATACATAATATCATGCACATTGATATACATATACATATTTACACATATATAGAATATATATGTATGGATATATAGTATATGTATGGATATAAATATAGATATATGGTGTGATTGTTAATGTTTGTTTGGAAAAAGTATCTTGCCACAGAAAATGGAAAGCATTGTGTTCAAAGCGTTTAGAAAATAAATTCTTCTTCGACAGAGCCTAGCCCGTTGGGATTTGTCATAAGAAGGAAGAAAGAATTTCCAAGAAATACCAAGTTGTCCTTCTGGCATTTCCTACTTTGTTCTGAAACAATTTGAGCTCAGAAGCACATTTCATCAACTATAGAAGTTATAGGCTTTGCTAAATGTGAATAGAAGAGAAAAATGAGATGCATCGTTTTATTTTTAAACTTAAAATGAATTTTAGATAGAAATGTAATAGAATTCTCCTTATTAAAGGATGCTAATTATATGTACATCCTTCACAATTGATGGGACATTGTCAATATTAGCAATTGTGGCAGACCAGGGAGAGAATAAACAGGCAAAAGTCCAAGGTAAAATACAGTTTATTTTATTTCTTCCCTGATTTTTTTTCTTTCCATAACACCTTCCAGATGCCATCCCAAAGCTATTATCATAACTGAATATTTTACATAATGGAAAGCCCAGGCACCTCAGATCTCCTTTTGCATGACAAATGCTTAATTAGAAAAATAATAGGATGGAAATGAAATTGGTATTTACTATGACTGGAACAGAGAAGTGTCCTGGAGAAGAAGAAAATTCAGTTTTAATTCACCAAAGGCAAAAAAGGAAAAAAAAAAAAAAGCAAGCAAGCAAGAAAATCTTACATGATGAATAGTGGAAACAAATCAGAGGCCAATGTGTTGGCCTATAACTGGGATAGAAACTCTCTCTCACACACATACATACACATACACACACGCACACAAACACACACACACACAAAGAATGTGATATTAAAGTTAAGTTGAAGAAGTCCTTTTTAATCGCTTGTGAAAAGTCAGGCCCTCTAAATGCTGCATTTCCAGCAGATTAGATAAAGTGTACACCAAATTAGTGTATCTTCCAATTCTGCGCTGCATTAACAACCTAATTATAACTGTGAAATAATTCAGTGTGGAACCATATGCTAAAATATGGTAATTGCTCTGGCATGTTTTTGAAGAACTAGTCGTATTTTCCTGCGTCTCTTTGAGTTGCCGTTGCTTATTTGTTGCCTTTGGCCAGTGATCAGAGGCCACAGGCTCTTCCTTGCCCCAGCATATGAAAACTACATAAATTCGCCCCTTGCATTTATTTGCAGATTCTCATTTCTTTAACAGGAATACACTTTGTCACACAAAAATAGGCATGGTTCCACACAGGTTGGACCCCTGAATCCTTTGTCCATCTCAGTCCTGCTCTTCTAAAGCAATCTAAAATGTGCATGGGGGTGGTGATGGGTATTGAAGAGGGCATCTTTTGGGATGAGCACTGGGTGTTGTATGGAAACCAATGTGACAATAAATTTCATATATTTAAAAAAAATTTAAAAATGTGCATGGGGTGTACAGTTTGTCAGAATTCTTTTTGGGGAACATGTACAAAAAGTAGGAAGACTTGAATTATTCGCTAAAATGCTGGGCCATAGAATATTATGTGCATTTCAGTCCATTGGAGTTGATGTCATTAAGGTTATTCCACAGTTGTTTGTTCTCATTTTGTGTTTTCTTGTCTTTTTTTTAAATTAAGACTTCATATTTTTTTAGAAGTTTTAGGTTTAGTTCAGAGATTTTCCATATACCTCTTGCCCCACACATGCGTAGTTTCCTGTTATCAACATCACTCATCTGAGTGGTACATTTTTAAACAAGGATGAACCTGCACTGATACACTATAAGCACTCAAATTCCAATTTACATTATAGGTCACTCTGTGTGTTAGACAAATACATAGTGACAGAGATCCATCATTATAATATCATACAGCATATTTTCGCTGCCCTAAAAATCCTCTGCGAGCTGCCTATTCATCCTCTTCACCTGTCTGGCAACGCCTGATCTTTTTACTGTCTCCATTGTTTTGTCTTTTCCAGAATGTTGTATAGTTGGAATCATATACTATGTAGACTTCTCAGGTTGAATTATTTTACCTAGTAATATACATTTAAAGTTCCTCCATATTTTTTCAGGGCTTGATAGCTCATTTCATTTTAGTGCTAAAGAATATTCCAGTCTGGGTGTGCCACAGTTTATTTATCCATTTACCTACTGAAAGACATCTTGGTTGCTTCCAAGTTCTGGGATTTATGAGTAAAGCTGCTATAAATAACCATGTGCATGTTATGTTTACTTTAAAAATTTTTTACTTCTCGTAGACCAAGGATAAATTAAGACCACCACATGAGATAGGCTATTCAGATTATTGGCTATGAATTTTGTTGCCTTCAAAATGCTACATAGCAAGTCCTCAACATGGGAATGTCTCAGTAATTTCTTTGTGTGTGTGCCCAATTTCACCTGTCACCATCCCACCAGACTTTGGCCCAATTTTTTATTGGGAAAAGTATGAAGATAGTGCCTATCTCTGCCTATCTATAAATAAATATGAAATTACACAGAATAAACCTCTTGAGTCCTACCTTTCTCTTCTAGCTAAGTTGTCTGAGGTATATACTGTTTGGCATTTGTCACTTAGTATTCTTAGTGTCAAATCCAAGACCGAGGAGATGATTCTATGTATCAATCAATGAGCATCTTCACTGTGACAACCATATGACTCATATTTCTTGCTTAGTCAGAATATCTGTCCAGCTTCATGTATTACCTTCGAACGAGGGCAGTGACAGGACTGCAATGGTTGGGCCATGGGTTTGTTAAATAGGTGAGAAGTCAGAAACTATTCCAATTCATTCATTGTGCCATTCAATATTCTTTTGCTAAGTGCCTACTGCTACACTAGGCTCTGGGAGTTGAAAACAAAATGAAATTTAGTGTAGGGTGTGGGAGGGCAAGGTAACGCCAGACAGATTTGCAGATATGACATCAAAAGGAGGCCTGGAGGCTGAGCTGTAGGTGCAATGTGGGAAGGAGGCACCTGGGGCATGAAGCTTCATGGGAAAAGCAGTGGGAGATCCCTTCCTTTCTGTTCCTATCACCGATGCCCAAATTCTGGCCAATATCCCTTCTTACCAGGACTGCTGATTGACTAATATTTCCCTGTCCCCAAATCTATGCCTGCAAAGCCATCCTTCTTGCTATTGCCAGAATGGTTTTTCCAAGATGCAAATCAAGCAGCTTGCCTTCACTTTGAGGACCATGGCCACACTCATCAGCAAGGTCTCCCCATAAGCTGGCTGTGCCTGCCTCTCTCCATGCTTTACCCCACACTTATGTTCTGGCAAAAGTAAACACTTGGGTGCCTATCACACTGGACCACTTGGGATTCTTCCCTCCATTCAGCCTGTGCTTAAGATTCTGGACTTAGCTGCCACACAGCTCTGGGTCTGACTGTGGGGTCTGCTGCTTCCAAACTCTACGACTGTGAGAAATTTTGACACATGAGCCTCAGTTTGTGAAGTGGGGATGGTAATAGAATCTGCTTCACAGCAGTTGTGGGAATTAAATAATGAATGTATAACACATGTTAAGTTCCTAATCTGTAATAGCTGTTCAACATATTTACCTATTCCTACTATTTTTTTAATTTAAGACTTAGGTTAGGCTTAATCTTTTCAGGAACTTTTCATTGTTCTGCCTCCAATTTCATAGGCTTCTCTTCAGTGTTCCTCATTACCCTGGGTATCGCTCCTATTGTAGCGGACTCTAAATATTGTCCTGCATCCAAATTATTGTTTCAGACTGTGAACCTCATGGGGGCAGAGACTGTGTCTTTCTGGTCATTCCTGGACCCAGTGTCTGGCATCATGCCTAGCAGTAAGCAGTGTTCTGTTTGTGTTTGTACATTGAGTGGACACAGCCCTGAGAAGGCAGCTGAGGCAGGAAGGGGCAGGCATATGCTTTGCGTTGCAGAGGGGGCTTCTGTAGCCACAGCCAGGAATGCAGGCCAGTCAGGAGATGGAGTCACAGAGGGTCAGGCATCCTAGTATTTGCCCACAAGATAAAGATGGCAGAATCCATCAAGTGTCTGCACAACAATCTCAGAACCCAGTGGTAGGATGGGGAGCCCAAAGCTTCCTGAGGCCCATCTCTCTCTGCTCCTTTTGCGGCAGAGGCCCTATAGGTTCATCCTGACTAGAGGTGGCGTGGGGGTGGGCAGGAAGCAGGGCAATTTTGTCACAACAGACACTGAAAAAGGAAATCCTGGAAAATCAGCAACACCTTCTCTGCTCAGTTAACATTTTCTTTTTATAATTAGAAATATTGTGGAAAGAAAGGATGTCTTCCTTTTTGGAAAGTTCCATATTGGTGACCCACAGAGAAAGAGTCATTTCAGTTACGTATCCTGCACTATGGCTTTGCTGTTCCAAATTTTGACTTGAAGAAAGAAAAAGATTCTGAAATGGTCATGAACCTTTGCAGGTGTTCTGGCTTAGCCTTAACCTCACAGAATAGGGCGGCGGGTTGAAAAGGAATGTAACCTCAGCAGAGATGAGCCTCCCTTCTGCTTATGGGTCACAAAATTTATGTCCATCTTTTATGGGCAGTCCTGGCTTGGGTGTCCTTTTCCATATGACCAACAGGAAACAAACAGAAAGTCAGACAGACAGAGAGGCAGGAAGTTCTGAGAGCTGCTTCATGGTTATTGTTACTAGGGAAACCAATTCTTTAGTATTCATGTGTTCAGCAGACGGCTGCTCTGAATCTCCGAGGCTGAGGCGATATCACAGAATGGCACAAGGGAGAAGAAGGGATGAAAACAGCCAAACAGATAAATGTGGAAACTGTTTAAGAATATGTTGGTAATTTAGCCATCATCTGTGCTTTCTAGTGGCTTTAAAAATGAGATCATTGCCAGCATCAAATGCTTTAAAGAGTGATCAGGAGCACGTCTTCCCTCTGCATTTATATAATCATATTCACATAGTATCCACATACTTGGAAGAAAAGGGGACAAAGATCCTTGAGATCTGGTTCCATTTTGAAAAAAATCATCATTGTGTGAAAAGGGTCCCTGAAATTTAGCTCTATCTGTTATCCCCATTCCAAAATGCTTTTCCTTAAGTATCCAAAGATGGAGGTGGTAAATGTATTGTTAATGACCTCCAATTTTCTCTAGCAGAATATGGGAGCATTTGCCATGGTTGCTGAGCATCACTCCCCAACTGTAAGAAAAGTCAGTCCCATGGAAGTCCCAGTGCCAAAAGGACACCCATAATCCTGCTGACTGACCTGTGGGTGGCAAACGTCTTAAGAATATGAAGGAGTGAAGCCAGGGAACATGGAACCCTGCATTGCTTATCAGACTGAGGTAGAAGATACTAGAGAGAGTATATACTCCTTACCTTCACTGAGCCCCGATCATCAAAATGATGCTCAGTGAGTCTTGCATTTGAGATTGTGGCCAACTAGCAACTCTTCTAATGAGAATCCAGGGAAGAGGATAGCTGAGAACTCCTTCTCTCGTAGAAAAATAATATAAACTCGAAACACTTCTTAAGTGAAAAACAATGCCATGCCCCTTCACCTTTTGTCTCCATGGTCTAGGGGAAACATTTGGGGAATTCTATGGACATCTCTTGTTTGGAGATACAAGTATCCACTGAATTAGATCATCATTAATATCCCACTATAAGGTCATGTCACTGGCATCCTTTCCCATACCCAATTAGCATTAATTGAGCATATCTGCATTCAAAGCCCTCTGTTGGATGTGGTCAGAGATGTGAAAATGACTATGACACAGCCTCATAATTCAAAGAACCCACAATCTAATTGATGGAAAACAGTGAAAAATGTAAATCTGAGCAGTTGACAACTTTCCTTAACATTCTTAAAAATTCATCATATGACCTGAATTTCCCTGGCCCCTGTCCAACTCTCCTCTGTTTCTGTGGCCCCAGCCCACTCCCCTCCTGACACTGGCTTCTGCAGCTTTCCAGCTCCTGTATACTCTGAAAGTTCAGATCTCAATTCTAAAGTCACTTCCTCCGGGAAGCTTTTCCTCATTCCCCAGCTCAGCCCCCTGTTGTTTCATCTCATTCTACTCTCTTTTTGCTCTACTGTGCTAACTGCAGTAGGACCACCTATTTATGTGGCTGTTTGATACTGGCTGTCCTTCCCATTAGACTCCACATTTCATGGAAGCCAAGGCTGAGGCAGCTTTTGCTCATCACTGAGTCCTCATGCCCATCATAGAGCCTAGTACAGAGTTGGCTCTTGGCAAATATCTTTCTTTCTTTCTTTCTTTCTTTCTTTCTTTCTTTCTTTCTTTCTCTTTCTTTCGAGAGAACATATGAGAAGGGGTGGAACAGAGGGAGAGAGAGAACCTCAAGCAGGCTTCATGCCATGACCTGAGCCAAAATCAAGAGTCAGATGTTCAACCAACTGAGTCACCCAGGTGCCCTGACAAATATTTCTTAAAAAAATATATGTTTATATAATGAAATCAGTTAGAAGGTAATAGAAACAAGACCTTGAAGCAGAGGGTTTTTAAACACTGTGGCTGGGGGTGGTTATTTCTTTTCCAAATGTATGCTATGTACCATGTGCCCTGCACACAGAATGCTTGTGAAATGAATGAATGAGTGAATGAATGAATGAAGTAGAAAAAAAACTCTCATTTTTCTCTTTGTTTGTTTATATGATTATACTTTACATAAACAGTTATGTTCAAAAGGCTTTCTTCTTTTTTGGTGCTATAATCTTGTGAAAAATTGTTTAAAAAGAAACAATAACTAGTCAAAAATCCAGGATCTAGCTGAGCAACACTTCTTTGCCATTTCCACCAAAAACAGATTCTGGATTATAAACCTCTGTAGCAAAACACTGGACAACTTCAATTTTGTAAGAGAGAACTCCTGGCTGCTTGGCTGACCCAAGAAGCTTCTCTCATAGGTCCTTAGAGCTGTACCTATAGTTCGTTTTTTTTTTTTTTTTTGATTAATTGAGTCATTCATTGATTTATTCAACACACATTTATTGAGTATCCACTGTATACTAGTTACTGGGCTATGGTATCCACTAAACACCAGGGAAAAAGACATTCAAAACTTCTGGCAGTTAAGTTGGGAAACTAGATCTATAAATAGATGATCCCACCCTAGCAGCAGACTTGGGAAACAATGCCTTGAGTACTCAGTACTTCCCCAGTTGTAGCACTGGTCAGACTCATTATCCTACTTCTAATGGCTGTGAGCTCCACAAAGGCAAGCCTGCTTTTAGCTTATCCATCTTTGCACCTCCAGCAACTAGCACTATCCCTGGCACCTAGTGGGCTTTCAGTAAACACTTATCTATTGACTAACTGTAGCTAACATTTCTTATATGAGCCAAACCCTGTGTTTGGCATGTTAACGTGCATCGCCTCATTTAATCCTCATACCACCATTCTGATGTAGTTGTTATTATTATCTCCATTTTACACACGAGGAAACTGAGGCATAGAGAAGCTGAGAAGCTTGACAAGGAGAGGCAGCAAGCAAAGTGACAGAGCCAACTTTCTACCGAGGTCTGTCTGATGTATAATCACCATGTGTTCCTGCTTTTCTAGTGGGTTGAGCCATAGGATATTGTTGACATTTGCTCCTTTGGGCCACAGAAATAGCAAATGTATAAGTAGATAAGTAATATATAAATACTTATAACCTAATATAAGTAGATGAAATAAAGTAAATGAAAGGTTATAAATGGGGTGCTGGAGAAGCAGAGCAGAGACAGGTCAGGGATGGCTTCCTGGGGCAGCTTTGCAGAATGGCTAGGGATTAACCATCATTTTACGTGGAAGGAGGGGAGCAGCATGGGCACTTACATACTCCCTAACTCAACATGTTTGTTTTTGGGCCCACCGTGGGCCAGACCCTGTGCTCATGCAGAGAGCAAGCAGAGCTTGGAGTCATGCAGCAAGGAGAATCATAATGAAATGGGGGTATTAAAATAGTCTAGTACAATGCTCTAGAATACACAGGAAAAGCCTAGATGTGAGAACAGGTCAGTGCTTCAGGTAGGAGCAAAAGATACTGGGCAGAGGAACAAGAGGAGAGGAAATGGGTCCCACCAGAAAGGGCCCTGATGCCTGGCATGGACTGGACACAGAATGCAGGAGAAACCAATGGAGAGTGTGCAGCAGAAGAGGGCTTCCAAAGATTCCCTCAACTACATCATGGAGGAGGATTTGGAAGGGAATGAATGGGCAGCAGGAAGAGCGCTTGAAGCTGTTTTGGGTGTAAATTGAGAGCTTGAGTCTCACAGGGACACTGGAAACACTGATGCTCAAGGCCAATGAAATTTACAGTAAACCCCGAGAATTATCAGTTTCTCTAGATACCCTGTGAAACACAGATGTTCTGATTTATTTTGCTTAAATCTCTAGAAAGCCTCAACTATCTTTCTACACAAAGAATCTATATACCAGGTATCTCTTTGTGCTAGGTTCCCTCCTTGAAACCCTTTAGATGTGTTTCAGTTTGGTTCCCTGGCTGTTAGAAGTTGTTTTTTTTTTAACATTTATGTTCATGGAGGAAGAGGTTTTGATCAAAGATTATGGAACTCCAACTCTTCTAAATCCAGATCTGTTTCTCAGTTCCACATGTCTCCTTGAATAGAGTCAAGAACTTCTATTCTGGCTCTTAATGTTTGCAGTATGATTTTTTTTAATGTTTACTTATTTATGTTGAGAGAGAGAGCAAGCAAGGGAGAGGGAGAGAGAGAATCCTAAGCAGGCTCCAAGCTGTCAGTGCAGAGCCTGATGAGGGACTCGATCCTATGAACTGTGAGATGGTGACCTCAGTTAAAATCGAGAGTTGGATGCTCAGCTGACTAGGCCACCCAGGGGCCTCTGCAGTATGATTCTTGAATTTGCTGCCTCAGATTTCCTCTGTTCTATCTCTTATGACAGACATGGGCCAATTTTGCTTCCCATTGGCATTCAAACAGATGTAAACATCCCAGATACCAAGGAAAATATTATGGAGCCTGTTCAGCATTATGACATAGCTCTGTAACCCACCCCCCCAATATGTCCACTATAGTGAAAGCTATTAATAATTTATAGAGGATATGCAGATTTAGATTTTAAAAATCAACCACAGAAAGTATTTTTATATAGAACAGGCTGACTTCTACATATATCTTTAAAAAAGTATGTTATAATGTACTTGGCAAAGGTCAATCAAACTTGACCAAGTTTGTCATAAACAGATAAAACGAGACATTAAAACATTAAGACAATTCAGCAAAAGGCCATATTCTGGTTAAGTGCATGATCATACATTCAAATATGTTCTTTGAGATTCTCTGTTCAAAAGTAGAGCTTGACCATTGGGCTTTCCCTGTTTAAAATTAAGGCAGTCTGTTAGCCTGGCTACTCTGTCTGGTCATGAACAAACTTTTTGGATAGAGGTGACTGGCTGTCAACCTCATCTGCCATTCTTGGAGGCTGAGCAGAAAGTTAGTTATAGGGTTGCTAATTGGTAACTTTTATCCCAGCATTAGCTTTCTATTGCTGCTATAATTCCCATGATTTTAGCCAACAAAATTCCCCCTAAAACAATGAAGCTTCTTTACTTCCTGAAGGTAAATCTAAAAAAGCACCCTTGTGGGAAATAGTCACCTCTAATGTCCCATTTACCGCAGATGGCTGCAGCGATTCGAATCCTCTAAAAGAGCAACAATGAAGATTGATGTTGCCATCTGTCTCTGGTAGATTTAAATGTTTATGTCCCCCATAGCTGTAGGGTTTTGGCAGCAATGTTGTTGATATCCAAGAAGGAAAGATGTAATTAAAGTTAAGAGACTAAGAGCTAGAAGTTGATTTGATTTGATATAATATTTTGTCATTGTAGCCTGCTGCTTCTCTTTCTCTATCTTTTTTCTTCTGCCCCGCTTGCTGACTTTTTCCCCCATTCATCTGATCTACACCAAATCAGTGACCTGTGAGGTTTACCTTAGCTGAGTCTCTATCAAAACTTTTCAAATTCCCAGCAACGCTGGTAACAGTGGGGAAAAGGAAGTGAACAATGTGGCGTGGAGGCAGTTCCGTGAATGACAGAATCTTAGCATTCAAAACAGTAACAAGGACACCATTAAAAAAACTTTGAATGAAAATTCCCCTCACAGCTCCCTCCAAAGCTTTGTGGATTTCAATCATTTCTTCTTTGGTTCCCAGTACAGTAATCTTTGGATTACTCAAAGATCTTTCACATTTTCTGCACAATTTATTTTAATATAAATTATTCACTGAATAAAAAATGTATACAAAATCTCTACGTTTTTTCCTCTGGAGTAACTCACTGTCCCTAAGGATGTGAACAATGGGATTTGTGTTTGAGAAAGTTGTTAAAAATAAGTCTTAAGCTTTAGGAATGGTTCACATGTGACTCAGTTATTTTTAAAAATAAATAAATAAAGCCTGGGGAGAGTAGGGGGCAGAGGGAGAATGGCTTCAGAAGGAAAAGAACAAGCAATCCATTTTAATGAATTGCAAGACAGTCTAAATATAGAAAAGACTCCAGTCATCTCTGAAGCTTGAACATAACTCCTTTGCACCCCCCCAACCCATATATATACTTTCATTTGTCAGCCTGTAAAGAAAAATCTCTGCACTCCTAGAATTTCTCTCTGCTTTGAAAATTGATTGTACACTATCTTAGCTAGGGCTACAAAACTTGCATTCCACACAGCCAAAACCTTAGAAAAAAGATTTTGTTGCCTTAAATGAAGTGGGTTCAAAAACTAGATTTTCTGTCCTGAAAGGTGTTATTTTAGTCCCCCATGAGGCATTTAAAGCTAGACAATTGCTTATTTAATCCTTTGGCACAACAGGGTTTTAAAAAATTAGTATGAAAAAGCTACTTACTCAGGCTAAGTCAAATCCAAGCATTAGTGAGTCTTAGAGGCTAGAGATGGAGAGAGTGCTGCTTGTTGGCTACTTGAGGAGGGTTCTTTTTCCTCTGGGACAGTGGCTGCTTGGCTTTTGGAAGCAGGAAGCTAAAAAGGGATGACAACAAAACTCTGTATAACACATAGTTTCCTGTGAGGCAAGTGGGGCTCCAGGCAGTTATCACCTCCAGATTCAAAAGCAATAGGGTAGGGCCAAGGTTTCCCAAGTGCTGATGGGGGACAGCATTCAGCTGCAGATAATTTTAAAAACAGAGACCTAACTCCCAGAATTCCAGGAAAATCACAGTCTTGGATTTTCTCCCAGTCTACCAAACTCATCCTGATCAGCAAGCAAATACACACTAAGTGCCTGTATGTTGTTTAACCCCAGAGGTGTGGTGGTTTTAACACAAGTCTGGAAATGATTTGAAACATCTCTCCTAAAGAGATGGGATCTAATTCTCCTTTCTTTAAATATTGGGCTGGCCTTCTAATTAAGAGTAGGTAGCAGGAGTGATTCTATGTGGCTTTTAAGGTCATTCGTCAAAAGTGATACAGTGTCTGCCTGGCTGTCTCTCCAAGAGACTTGGAGCATGGATACCACCATGCCAGAGAAATTGCAGAGAGGGACCATAGAGACCCAGTAGGCTCAGTCCCGGCCACGCAAGTATTCCCAGTCCATGGGCCAGATATGTGAGCAAAGCAGCCTTTGAGTTGGCCCCAAATCCAGTAATATCTGAGATCTTGAGTCAGAACCATCCAAACAGACCCAGAATGCTGGATCCACAAACGATGAAAGAGAAAACAGGTGAATGCTATTTTTCGGTGACTAATTCTGAAGGTGATTTGTTTCACAACAATAGATTAGTGGAAATGTCTTGGTACTTAGAAGCAAGGCATTGCCGTAGTGGAAGTTAAAACATGTGGCACTGGTTTGGGACCTGGGTGGGGGCTGGAGGGTGGAGATTAGAGGAGCTTTGGAGAGGCTGTGGGTGAAGGACTGAAGGAAAGTGAGGAAAGTATTGGCAGCTGGAGGAGAGAAGACTCTGGTCCTCAGGTGTAGGCAGTTTACACCAGTGGTAACATGGAAAATAGAAAATGTACCTAATGGATTCATGACCCAGTAAGGTTTCCAGACACAGTATTGAAGGTGCCTTCTGATCCTTCTATGAGAGGAGAGAGATGAAGTACAAAAAAAAAAAAAAAAAAAGCAAAACACTAAAAAACAAAAACAGTGTTAAGTAAAAGAGCCAAGACTGTAGGAGTTCAAAAAATAAGACTATTTCTCAGTTCCATCCTCTCCAGATGGCAGATGAGGCTAAAATTAAAATATGTAATTACCACCTAACGATGAAGGTAGCACTGTGACTTTAGAACCATTTGCTTAGACCTCACACAGATTGAAAGCAGTACTATTCTTTCAAATAGCCAAAAGTCCCTCTAAAAGGGCATGCCTTTTAGATGTCTCCATTAACAGAAATGTTTCTAAAAATCTTAAGGACACAGTTCCACGGTAGCCTTAGAGGGAGTCTAAGGTAGAAAAAAGCTTATCTCAGTGAGATTTGTAGATGTGTTTTTTTGTCTAATGAAGTGAATCTCAACAAGGTTGAGGGGAAATTTTTTTTTTTTTTTTTTTTTTTTAGAGAGAGAGAGAGAGACAGAGACAGAATGAGAGTGGGTTAGGGGCAGAGAGAGAGGGAGACACAGAATCTGAAGTAGGCTCCAGGCTCCGAGCTGTCAGCACAGAGCCCGATGCGGGGTTCGAACTCCCGAGCTGGGAGACCATGACCTGAGCCCAGGTGGGCGGCTCAACCAGCTGAGCCACCCAGGCGCCCCAAGGGGAAAAAACGTTTTAAAAAGACTTGTGCTAATGAAAACATTGCTAGCTCAGGCTAAAAGGGACAAGAGGTAGTATACAATGAAAAGAGGCTTTTGGGTTCCTAAAATTCTCTGGGAAAGAAGCAGGCTGAGAAAACTGCTCAGCTATAAAGATGGGGTACATTTTCTAGAACATCAAGAATAATTCAGAGGGAGGAACAACACTCAGCTGTAATCAAGGAACTTGGTTGGGGCACCTGGGTGGCTCAAGGTCTGACTCTTGATTTTTGGCTCAGATCATGATCTCGAGGTTCATGAGATGGAGTCTGTGTCAGGCTCTGAGTTGACAGCAAGGGGCCTTGCTTGGGATTCTTTCTCTCCCTCTCTCTCTCTGCCTCTCCTGAGTGCACACATCCATTCTTTCTCCCTCGCTGGATTTCAGAATTGCTATAGCCTGATTACCTGATTGACACAGATTTCTCAATGTCTATAGTGGTTAATCCATGCCTCTTACCAAAGTATGCTGGGTGGGGGAGCAATACCTTTTCACTTTAGTCCACAGATGTTCAGATCAAGAACAGGAGTCAGGAGGTTGTAACTGAAGATCTGCACCTACAGAGCAGCACCTGAACGTGATTTGGATGATGGGTGACCAGACCTTGAATCTGGGATGGATGCCTTCCGGATGAGAAATTTAGGGGTCTCAGGAGGGGTTGAGAGTATTTACATGTGGGATCAATATAAATAACTTTTGGCTAGAGGGCAGATTGTTATAATTTTAAAATGTGTCCACAATTTTTTGCCATTTTTTCCATTGGATGGTGGAATCTAATTCTCCTCCCTGCAAATATAGGCTGGCCTTACTGACTCGCTTCAACAAATAGAATACTAGGTCACAAAAAGCAATTGGGTTTCCACCTACTTGTCTTGGTGCATATTGTTTGGAGCCCTGAGCCACCATATAAAATGTCCAGCTAACCTGAGCCCCATGCTTAAGAGACCTTGTGGAGAAACCACATTAAGTTAGTGATGCTCTGTTCTAGCTGTTTCACCTCCTAGCTCTGGCATCAGATATGTGAGTGATGAGACTTTAAAGATGATTCCAGCTAAGCCACCATCTGACTGCAGACTCATGAGAAATCACAAGTCAGAACCACTCAGCCAAACTGCTCCTGAACTCCTGCCATAGAAATTGTGAGAGATGATAAATGGCTGTCATTTGAAGACACAGAATTTTAGGGCGATTTGCTATACAGCAATAGACAACTGGAACAAGGAGGGTACCAGTCACATTTCATTCTCTCTGAATGGGAACCCCTGGAGTTCTTCAGTAAGACTCTATCATAGGAGTCTGTGCAGACTCAGTAGTAAGTGTTGGCCAGCATCTCCGGGCTTTGTCCATATTACTTGGTCCTCACTTTTTCTCTCCTACTCTCTGGTTTTCTACTTCCGTTTGATACTATGCCTTAACTTCACCTGATATGAAGCTTCAAGGTTAGTCCTTAAGAATCTGGTGCCCTGGCTTGGCTAATCTCTTTTGAGTATTCTAGTTTACCCTGGGAGTTCCCCTTAATGCCACCCTGATATCAAAAAGACAGCACATGGAGGCCCCTTCTCAGCACATCCCACATTCTTTCTGCATTGCGGGGAAGGTGGGGCACCACACATCCAAGTTCCATTTTCACCATGTGCAAACAGCTGCCTGTCTACTCCTCAGTATGGAACAAGGCTCTCCTCCAGGTTTTCCAGCTGAACCCTGTACCCAACCGAGCCACTAATGATAGGACCTCAGTCACCAGCCAATGACTTCCATGCAAAGGCAGAAACATTTTAGTCAAGATGCACCTGTACTCTTGGGGTCTGTTTACTGGCTCACAGAATGAGATTAACAAAAATAGCATGATTCTGATAATAAACTTATAAATAAATTTGGTCATGAAGTGACATGGGATGAACAGTAATGGGGATCCTTAAATGACATTTATAGAGTACCATGTTTGGTTTTTAATGTTGGTAAAAACTGAAAGCATACAACCTCACCTGGATGTTAATGACCAACAGCAGAAAGAAAAATATTACTTTCTTCAGCCTACTGTGAATTCTCTGGTACGCATGGCAGACAATTGTGCAGAGACTGAAGGGTAATATAGCCCCCTCCCCCAGGGTGTGGCTCTCCTCTGCAATCAGTAAGACAAGCAGATCAGAACACATGTTGTAACTCTGGTGTCCATGTGAGAGGTACATGGATTCAGTATGCTCTCACTACTTTACAAAACATGGGAAAGACATGGGAATTTCAGTTTTAGCTTTGTGAAGATATAGGAAATAACTTGCCAATAGGCTCCCCTCAAATTGAGTGTCTTTCAAATGATTTGCAATTTGAATAGAATCTTCAGGTGGAGAGGGTGGAGGAGAAGTCAGAGGCAAACAGACCAGATAGAGTGTTACGCACCTAAACTTTCCTCCAGAGCGGTTCACTGTCATGGCTGAACATTGGAATCACTTGAGGAGATTTTAATTTGTTTTTACAGTTTATTTATTTATTTGAGGGAGAGAGAAAGGGGGTGGGGGGAGAGCGATAAGAGAAGGGCAGGGAGAGGGAGAGAGAAAGAGAATCCCAAGCAGGCTCTGTATGCTGTGCTGAGCCCAACATGGGACTGGATCTCATGATTGTGAGATCATGACCTACGCGGAAATCAAGAGATGGATGCCTAAGTAACTGAGCCATCCAGGTGCCTTTTTAATTTTTTTTTAATTTTTAAAAATATTTATTTAATTTTCAGACAGAGAGAGAGAGAGAGAGTGAGCACGTGAGCGTGGGAGGGGCAGAGAGAGGAGAGAGAGGATCTGAAGTGGGCTCCATGCTGACAGTGTGGAGCCTGATGTGGGGCTCAAACTCATGAACTGTAGGATCATGACCTGAGCTGAAGTTGGATGCTTAACTGACTGAGCCACCCAGGTACCCCAAGTTAAAACAATTTTTTTTTTTAATTTTAGAGAGAGGAGAGAAAGAGCACAAGTAGGGAGAAGGGCAGAGGAAGAGAGAGAATCCAAGCAATCTCCATGCTCAGTGAGCACAGAGCCCACCACCCTAGGATCACAACCTGAGCCAAAATCAAGAGTCAGATGCTCTACCAACTGAGCCACCCAGGTGCCCCTGAGGAGATTTAAAAAGTACACACACCTAGACTGTCACCTTGGAGACTATGATTCAGTAGGAATGTTTAGAAAGTTCCCCAGGTGTAGGAACCCCTGCCTCTGTGAGCTCCTGAAGACAACCTGAAATCTTTCCTCTTTGGCTTCTATTTCTTCCACAGAGCCAGGTTCGTGTAGAGTCACACATAGTATACACGCAGTATGTTCATGTGGTTTGCAGGATTCTAAAAACTTTCTTAGGAAGGTAAACAATATTCCATTCCACTCTTGTTTTATCTGTATTATCCTTTAAAAACTGATTTATTAAAAAAATTGTTAAGCACTGGGCCTTGGTCACCATTGTCAGTCTTGAAGGCAAAGAGATTGAAAAAAGACTTGTATTGTTACTATTTTCAATGTGATGTGGGGACTTGGAAGAAGGGGGAATTGTTTTGAGAGGAGTACTGGAATGTTTTTCAAGGGACTTTTTGAACAGGGTCTTAAAAGGATTAATAGGTATTTGGCTGCTAGAAAAACAGGAAAAGGCATTCTCATCAGAGGGAACAGTGTGTGCAGAAGAACAGGGCCATGAGAAGGTCTGGAACGTCCAGGGATCACTGGGAAGGTGAGCACGGTACAGATGGAGGATGTGTGCGTGGAGACGTGGGAAGTGAGCCTGCAGAGAAAGGGGAAAACATAAAAAAAAAAAAAAAAAAGACCTGATTTGTAGAGTTTGCCCATTTCTGTAGTGTATATACTCCCATCTGATTTCAGGTTATCAGTGATTTAAGTACTGACTCAAAAAATTCCTACATATAAAACAGTCGGTTTTTGTGAACTGGTACCAGCTGTTTCCAGTACATGACTGACAGGAGGCCAGATCCTTTAATTCCAAGAGATAGGCTAAAACAAGTTTCTGCCCTTTTGTCACAATGGTTCTGCTTCACATTATGAGGCCCACTTCTATGGGTTTGGAGTAGAGAGGGTCAATGAAATAAATGCACAAAAGACTTGAAAACCCTGGAACTAATTCTCAGGCTCTTATCACCATCAGCATTACCCTTAAACGCAGGCAAGAGGGGCTTCTGTTCTTTTTTTTTTTTCCCCCTGTTCTGGTTCCCATCTTTAAAGGGTCTGGCTCTGATGTTCTGCAGGCATAGTACTCCCACCCCCCACCCGAGAATGAGGACTTCACGGTACAATGCCCAACAGGAACTTACCTCCCCCACTCCTACTCCATGCACTCCAGACATCTGGGACTCTGGAATTCTCTCCGTATATGGAGGTCTTCTCCCAAACCTCCTTCCCTGAGGATTAGCACCTGATCCCCAAGGCCTGGCCAAGGAAGAACTGCTTGCCAAGGTAGGGCAGAATACGGATGTGGGGCTGGCTAGGGGGTGTCCATACACGTGCATGTGTAGCCCCTCCCTCTGGATACACACTCCTAGAGCGATAGGAGTGGGAAGTGTAAAGCACAGAGAAGGCTTAGGCCAGGTTGTCCTCATGCTGACACGGTTTGGTGAAGAACTTCAAGGAATTCTTAAGTGCAACCCTGACTTTCTAGGTTAGTATGAACACACATTTGTCAGGGTAAGAGAATAGAATATATTTGACAATTTGTTAGTTGGATTTATATTTTTAAAGATTTAGAGATAAGGTATGTGGGCCTCCATTTTGACTCTATCCTGGGCCCAGCAAATGCCAGGAATGGGTTCCCTGTTACCTCCCTGTTACCACGGCTATATATATATACATTTTTCCCCCCACGGCTATATTTTAAGTCAAGGTAAGCAAGCTAGAGACCCCAGGCAAATTCTTGCCCACTGTATGTTTTTATAGACGCTGTGAGCTAAAAATGGGTTTTGCATTTACAAATAGTGTTTAAAAATCAAAAGAAAAATGTTTCATGATTTGTGAAAATCATATGCAATTCAAACTTCAGTGCCCATGAATTGTTTGGCACACAGCCAAACTCATTCATATGTGTGTATTGTGCACGGCTGCTTTCATGCTATGACAGCAGACCAAGAAGTTGTGACAGAGACTGTAGGGCCTGGAAAGCTGAATATATTTACTGTGTGGTTCTTGGAGTAAATGTCTGCCTACTCTACCCTTAGAGTAGCCACAGACAGGAGGAAAGAAGAGTGCAGTCGTCCTTACATGGCTCTGCTCAACAGAGTCACCTGTTGGGTTTCCCAAACAGACCAATGCCAGGGCCCCACTCTCAATATTTTTAGGATAAATTGGTCTGGGGTTCAGGTGTTTTTGAGACATCCCCATGATTCTAATGAGAGCCAGGCTGTGAGCCACTGGGCTCAGAGAATGGGTGCGTGAGGATCTGAGTTCCCCAAATGTAAGGCAGAATAAGGTTGCGAGAATTGTGCCTGGTTTCCCCAAGGACCAGAGCGGACTACAGCCTTTCTTTGAGGACACAAGTTCCCCAGTTATCTGATTAGGCTGAAGGTGGAGCGAGGGAGAAGGGTCATTGTTTCGCACTGTGCTATGACATATAAAGTTAAGTTTCATTTCTACTTCTCGAAATCCTTAGGCTGTAGCTCAAACACACATCCCTGGGTTAGCCCAGGACTGTGTGCCTCTGTCAGGCAGGCCCACCTTGGATTGTGGTGGCACACACCTTTGCAGAGGCCCCTGCTGGGTCACTTCTCAGGATACACTCCAGTAGGGAACCTTTACCCCATCTTTGCAGCGTGCCCTCCATAATTATTGGTGGTCTCGCAGGGAAGGAGAAAAAAGACAACTCTATCAGAATCCCATTCTCCACCAGCACACTCAGAACCATTGGCAGAGGCTGGCTCTGGGGCTGCAAGGCTGCTCCGAGCTATTATTGTGCCTGGCTCTCTCTCAGCAGGACTCGACGCAGACAATATAGTACACCGAGAGCATGGGGGATGAACAGTAAATACGAGGCCTTGGATTTTTTTTTAATCTTGTCAGTTTTCCCCTGATTTGTGTCCTTTATCCTAGCCCCCTCTGCTGTATAAGCTTCTCAAAGCTAATGCCCATAACGCCACCACCCACTGGTAGCAGCAGGCTGCTGGGCCGCTGTGGGGTTCTCATTGCGGAGATTTACAATGCCCACCATTATTCAGCAACTGTACGTGTTAACCTAGTGGCAAAGGGTTGCTCCAACACCTTCCCCTCTGGTTTCTCTTTACTCTGGGGGCCAACGGCAACTCTAGGAGTGCCGCCCTCCTGACTCGAAACTGCTTGCCTCAGCCAGCACACATCACATCCTCCAACCTGGCAGGGCTAGAATAGCTCTGCAGAAAAAGAAGAGAACGTTGGGCAATTATGGAGCTGAGAGAAGACTGTCATCTCGACTGCCACATTTAAAAAGTTAAAAATATTTCTCAAAGCCATTCCTTTGGCCTCTTGTAGATACTAGCCCTCTTCCTCCTTCTTTCTTTTATTAAGAGCTCATAGGACTAAATCACACGGTGAAGCTCTAAAACGTGAGCCCACTGCTGAGGCTTGTGGCAATGGCCTCAACAGTGGGCATGTGTGCTCCCGTCACTGTTGGAAGCAGGACGGTGGCATACATTTTACTGCCTTGAAACAACTTCCAGAAACAAGTTATTCTTTTGATGCTTCTGTAATTCTAATCAGCTTCCAGAGTGATTTACATGGCTCCCATTTAAGGGAGAAATTCACCTATTATCTCTGCCTTGGCTACGATGAAGTCTGCCTTTACACAATCTCTTGTCTCAGAATCCACTGGTGGTGCCAGGACCATGTGCAAATGCACATGTCCTTGACATCAGTGACTTGCTGCTTCAGGGGAAACAGCAGGGGCAGGGGGGGCTGAAGATGTGGTGGCCCCATGAGCTTTTCTGGAATGGAACATGCATCAGCTGAGGACACTTACTTTTTGGTTTTGTGAGAATGTTAAGCTTGTGAAGGGCTTACAAACTGAAATCACAGAAGTGGTAGGAGAGGAGCAAGAGAAGGAAAACCTGAAGCGGCTGCTGCTGGTGAGTGAGGGTCTCTTTCCGGGAGAAAGCCAGGGGCCCTGAGGCATCCTAATATAAAACTTGAACCTCGGTTTTTGTCTTGAAGGGTAAACATTTTAAAATCACCAAATACCATATCTATAAATTGATGACCGTACCTGGCACAAACACTGTTAGCAGTTTATGAAACCATTAGGGGTTTGTCTGTGGTTTTGAAGCTGACAGATCCGACAAGGAGGAGGAGGTGATGACATCAATGTGACTGGCTTCCTGAGGTGGCATTGTCAATCAAAGTGGAGGCCCTAAAGCCCTGCCCATTCAGGTGCAGGCACCCACTGGATGGTGTTCAGGGAAGTGTGCTCAGCCCAGGGAAAGATGCTTTGGTAGAATGTGGGCATGTTATGGCTTTCATTTGTATTCGGAGGAGGGTAGCCTACTCACCTCATCTTAGAATATGTACAAAATAATTGAGAAAGAGGCAATCAAAGATAAATAGGATGGTCATTAAGCAAAACCAGATACACAACACGTGTGGTGGATGTCATTCAGGAGCTGTGGTATTGCAAAGATCATGGAACTCACAGACTTATTTTACATAGCCTCCACCCTTTTACCGAAGTTTGACATAGCATGTCAAAAAAAGGGAGGGTTTGGGGTGCCTGGCTGGCTCAGTGGGTGGAGCATGCAACTCTTGACCTCAGGGTTGCAGGTGGGAGCCCCACATTGGGTGTAAAAATTACTTAAAAAATAAAAATCTTAAAAAAAAGCAGGGGGGGGGTGTAGGGTTTAACACACTCCTAGAACATTCCAGGTAACTCACTCCTTCCCACATCCAAGAGCCTTATGGGTTTCTTCTCTCATTTCATTCTCAGAATGACTGTGTCTAGTTTTTAAGACAATGTTTCTTTGACACAGTACTGTGGTGTTATTTGGCACCCACCAAGAACATGTAGCAAGAAAATGTACAGAGATTCTGCTATACTTTATTCCATATCATGTTACAAGAAAACAACAGTGACAGCTGACAAACCATTACATCTTTCATAATACAGACAAATTACACTTGGTAACAAATATGCAACATTATTCCATTCTCCTTACTATGTTTCATTTTGGAGTATAATAGTTTTCTGAATGATGCTAACACATTTCTTAGGTACCGACCTCCTGCTAGAAAGTACACATCTCAGTGTATCATACAAAAAAAAAGATAAAAGAAAAATTAAAAAAGTCCACTTCCAACTAGAGAATGCCAATTTTGTATGTGCCTCTAAAATATGCTGCTGTGGGAAGGGGGATGAAAATAGGAGATTGGTTATTTTACTTGAGACATTTTTTGGTTGTTTTTGGTGTATGAGAAATTTGCAAGGCAGTAACATATATGGTTTCCTCTGCCTATAAGCCAATAAGAGAGATAAAAGTTATGTGCAATTATGCAGCATATTCCTACAGATGGGGGGGGGGTAGGCAATAATCTACCCCAGTATGTACAGCCTAAACATCCTCTTATGTAACAAAGATTACAAAACCAGTATTATTCACAGATGAGTCTCTCAAATAGACACATAAGCTAGGGTATTAATTACACTGGCTGTCATGTACACACTGAGGAGAGGATACCAAGAGGCTTTGCTCTCTCTGCAAACCTGGAGGCTACCCTGGAAACTTTTCTTATCACTCTTGGGAGGTAGAAATAACTTCTCACCCTTATATCAGTGGATGGACAGCCACCCTTGTCTTATGCCCCTTGTTTTTTCTTTGAGCACTGCAAAACATTTTTGCATGTCCTATGTATCTTGCATTTTTAAGTCAACCAAACTGTTCCTTTAAGGAAATGAAGTCCCAATTTTTCTTTCAGATACTATGTGTGCATTGATGTTGCATTCATACCGTCACCATGCTAATGTGTTCCTACTATTCCAGCTGTACGAATTCAAGCTAATCCTTCATATAAAAATAATCTCACAAAACATTCCATTGCTTTCTCAATAGAATAATAAATCTGCTAATGAACATGTTCTGTAATGATTTTCATGGCTGCCCTCAGTGGGAGAAGGCAGGGGAGAGGAGGAGGGAGGATGGATTGCCAATAGGAGAGGAAAGGGGAGAGAGACAAAGCAAACTTTGGATTTCCTGTACTGATAACAAGGACGGGGAACTACAAACCTCCTAAATGAGACCTTCTGAGACATACATCTCTGTAAAAAACAGATACCTCCCAATACTGAGTATTATGCTTCAATTCCAGAGAGAAGCTGCTTATATATCTCTGAATGATGCTAACATTCCTAATTGAAGTCTTTTTTAATATTAAATATTTTCAAATGTTCCAATTAGAAAGCTTATTAAATAGCAAGATTTAATCATTAGCTGCTCTTGATTTAAAGTTAGTAAAATACAAAAGTTATGCCTCTCCCCCAAATAAATAATTCAAAACAAACCACAGACAAGGCCATTCTTGATTGCATGTAAAATTTTCTCCCCATATTTATCTTAAGGAATCCTAATTTCAGCACATGTTAAAATACAGCCAAAGACTTCCAATGGATGGACTGTCTGAAAGAAGAATGGGAAAGATTTCTAGGTAGCAACTAGTAAACATTCTAGTCTTGGGTAACTTTTGCTCTCTTTAAAATTAATTAGCAAACAATTCCTTGCTTTGCACCTATAAGTTTTCAATGAATGCCACTTCTGAATAGGCTGGATTGTGACCTTGGCATGTTACGTCCCACTCCAGGGAAGGTACCCTTTTAACGCTTAGAAGTTCTGGGTCCAATTTCTTAGGAATGCTGGCTTTGACTGTCGAGAACCTTTCCCCTCACATGACTCTCAGAAGATGCCTTTGTCAAACTGGCTCATAATTCCTAGTCTCGATCCTAAAAAAGTGCGACACATTTCAAATTCTCAGTCTCTCCTTCTTTCTGACCAATAGAAAAATGTAGAACGACATACATGGAAGTATTTCCATAGGAATTGGTGTTCTGAGGGGCTAGGTTTCATGCTTTATATGAAGTTTCCTAACTGCTCACTTGGCCTCAGTATTATTTGGGGTTATGCAGTGAGGCCGGCCCCACTGGGAGAAGGCCTACATCAGGCATGTCTCCCTCTGCATCAAAGCACAACGTGTGCCCAGTCCACTTTTCCCTCCTTGTCACATACATGCCTTCATCCTTCAAGGTCCCTCATCATCTTAACAAGGGAAGCTGGGCCTTTCTTTTTCCCTTGCCATCTTGAAAGCAAGACTCCCACATGGGTTCTGCAACCTGTGTTCAAGCAGTTTTTCCAGGAGACTGTTTAAAGTTAAGGTCCCCAATGGTGTCTTCCAATCAGCTTGGAATGTTTTAAAAAATGTAATTTAAAGGTGCTTTGGTGTAAGTGAGCAAATTTTTAACTCTGGATAACTTTGTAATTTGCTTTTTTAACTGTTAACTAGCCAAGATGGCTTTCAGGGCTCATCCAGCAGAGACAATTCATTTGCACCCAGGTTTTAAGCATTCTGTTCCTCACTCTTTTCTCTTCCATTTAGAAAACACTCCTGAAGCATAACAGAGTGGATGGAAAATATAAGATGTTGACAAGACCCAGAAAACATGTAAAAGGTTACCTCCATTTCCAGAGGTTGAAAAGTAAGCAATTTATCCCTGTCTTTGTTCTGAACGCTTGATATTAGTTTCTTTACTTCCAACCTACTTGGAAAACAGTCATGCTATGTGGCTTAAAATGCTAAGCAGATTCCGATATCCTATATACACGTGCAGTTATTTCCAAGAGAAAACCACATTTGCAAATGTCCTCAAAAGGTAAGCAACAAGTGGGGCCCCACAGCCAGGGACCAAGTTGTCAAGTCGGTCTGAGAACATGGGTTTGCTGTAGCTAAAAATTTCCTTCCTAGTGGTTGCAAAATGTGCACTGCTCTCAAAGAAAACACACAATGTTTTATGCCACTATGTGGCTTTCAAGTACAGACATTACTGAAGAAGTGTGAACACCAAATGTGTTGTCTTAATGTATTTAAGACATGGCTGGTGAAAGCATAAAAACCTTTACAGAGACGCTGCGCTGCAGAGGGAAATCAAACAAAATCAAACACAAAAGACTGAAAAGAATACATGCCATGTATCAGTAAGCAAAGCTTAATCTTCACATAGTTCTTGGAAATCACAAGGTATCCAAATGCGTGCAAGGTTTTAAATAAATTGCAGAGAAAACAGGGTCTTGCCAGCTTCAATTTTCTTGTAAGTGAAATCCACCACAGGGAGGGGAAGGAAAGTGATCCGTGATTCCCTTCGTATTATTGGCCACTTCATTAATGTTTTTTTTTTCTTCCCAGAATGATGACAACTTAATCCTGGAAGGAGGAAAAGAGAAAATTGCTATATGTAAAAAAAAAAAACAAAAAAACAAAAACTTACATCATTCATTTTTTCTAAATTACATGAGACATCAAAATTGGCCAGGCCAAAGTGAGCCTATCCGTTTTCTCCACAGCTACCCTGAGCACACATTTCAGAGGCAGAGTACTCTCCTTCACCAAAACAGCTCTTATAATATGATAAACAAATGTTCTGACTACACTTTTTCCCTTAAAATAACTTAACTCCATGAATGTAAATGGTCTAACTTCTTCTTGGATTATTTAGAGAAAAAGAAATTCAGCAAATTTCCTTCCCCAAATCATTAGTAGTGATACTGGTCTTAATTAAGTGCCTGTAGTATCATACAGACCATTAAAAGGACATATCCTCATGTTCATTTTTATGAACATGAAATAGAAAAATGGATCACATACATGCTTTAAAAAAATCCAGCTGTATATAATTCCTTGGTTGCCTATTATCAGACCTACTTTCAGCAGAATGAAAATTGGCCAGTATGACCTGAATTGCCAGTCTCTTCCCAACATACTGCCTATGACTGTGTGTTTCCAATGGTGCCTGCTTAAGCTCGGTAACTACTTCCGTGTGAACAGTTCAAGAAGAAAGAAGGAATGTTCCCTCTGTTCCTCTTCACATTTCTCTTTGGTCCTTAAACATTTTCATGGAGTCATAGGATGGGAAAGAAATGTCTTGCGAGGAAGGATGAAAAGGAACACTCCCAGGATCATGTCACACAGCCCAGGGATTCCAGCTCCACTGAATTCCAGAACCAACTCATCATCTCCATTTAGAAGCTCAAGGTCACCGAGGCCTGGTCAGGCCTGCTTGTCCCCTTCTATAGTGCCACATGGTCATCCTCCCAAGCAGAGAAGGAACCTTGATCTTTTGTTGAGACCTCACCGCACAGCTGTCCTCCTGCTGCACATGCAGGCTGTTCGTGCCAAGAACTTCACTGATGTGTGGTGCTACTCTGACCAAGAGAGCAGAAAGTTCCAGCCTCACAGTTAGGAACAGCACACTCCTGACTCTCTACTCATTTCCTCCACTTAGTATGGAAGGGTAACCTTCCATCTTTTCTTTTTCATTGAGATGAAATTCATAGAACATAAAATTAACCATTTTAAAGCATATGATGTAGTGGCATTTTGGACACTCACAATGTTATGCAAACATCACCTCTATCTAGTTCCAAAACATTTTTGCTACCCTCAAAGCAGTCCTCATATTCTTGAAGCAGTCACTCCCATTCTCCTCTTGCCCCAGCCCCGGCAACCATTAACCTGCTTTCAGTCTTTATGTATTCACCTGTTCTGGATATTTCATACAAACAGAATCCTACAATACGTGACCTGTTGTGTTGGACTTCTTCCACTTAGCACAATCCATCCATGTTGGAGCATGTATCAGTACTCCATTCTTTTTTATGGCCAATAATATTCCATTTTGTTCATCCATTCATGAGCTGATGTGTATATGGACTGTTTTTGCCTTTTTGCTATTATGAATAGTGCTGCTATGAACATTCATGGACAAGTATTTAAACACCTGTTGTCTATTCTTTTGGGTAAATACCCAGGGGTGGAATTGCTGTGTCATATGGAAATTTTATATTTAACTTTTTGAGAATTGGAAAACTATTTTCCACAGTGGCTGCATCACTTTTTATTCCTACCAGTGATACACTAAAGTTCCAATTTCTCTACAACACCCTTGCCAATATTTGTTATTTTGTTTTTGCCTTTTTTTTTTTTTGGATTATAGACATCTTAGTGGGGTGAACTGGTACCTCATTATGGTTCTGATTTGCATTTACCTAATGATGAGTTAGGTTGAGCACCTTTTCATGTGCTTGATGAACATTTGTATGTCTTCTTTGGAGAATATATATTCCAGGTCCTTTGCCCATTTTTAAATTAGGTTGTCTTTTTGTGTTGAGTTGTAGGACTCTTTATATATTTTGGATGTTAATCCCTTGATTTGCAAATATTTACTCCCATTTTGTGGATTATCTTTTTACTGTGTTGATAGTGTTCTTTCATGCACAAAAAAATTTTAATTAGGATGAAGTCCAATTTATCCATTTTTTTCTTTTGTTGCTTGTGGTTTTGGTGTCATATCTAAAAATCCAATGTCAAATCTAAGGTTATGAATACTTCTGCTTTCTTCTAATAGTTTTAATTATTACATTTAGATCTTCAATCCATTTTGAGTTAAACTTTGTTTATGGTATTAGATAGAGGTAACATTCCATTCTTAAGAGTTCCCTATCCTCAGTGACTGACACAAATGTAAACAAAAGCCCTTACCTTAAGTTTCTGGGAGAGACCTGGGGGTGGAGTGAGAAGCCTGGTTGGATGGATATCACACATAGGCCCTTTGCTATCACTAAGTCAAAACTCCTCAGGTATTTTCTCAAATACTTGCTGCTTGTGGCTCACTTGGCCAGCCCTCACCCCTGCCAGGTTGCCCAGATATGCCTTTATCAAATCTTTTTTTAAACAAAAATATTTATTTTTGAGAGATAGAGCATGAGCAGGGGAGGGGCAGAGAGAGAAGGAGACACAGAATCTGAAGCAGGCTCCAGGCTCTGAGCTGTCAGCATAGAGCCCCACACAAGGTTCAAACTCACAAACTGCAAGACTATGACCTGAGCCCAAGTCCTGTGCTTAACCGACTGAGCCACCCAGGCCCCCCAAACCTCTCTCTCTCTCTCTTTTTTAAATGTTTATTTATATATTTTGAGAGAGAGAGAGAGTGAGCAGGGGGAGAGAGAGAGAGAGAGAAAGGATAGAGAGACAATCCCAAGGAGGTTCCGTGCTGTCAGCACTGAGTTCAATACGGGGCTCAATCTTAGAAACTGTGAAATCATAACCCAAGCTGAAATCAAGAGTCGGACGGTTAACTGACTGAGCCACCCAGGCACCCTGATCAAACCTTTTCTTAAATAAGTCACCACCCTAGCAAAAATAACTAAATGAGAACAACTGCGTTTGTCCCATACCACCTTGTTCTTCCAGGGAAATGAAGTAAATCCATCTTTTGTTCTACCTGTTGCTCCCACATAATCATGCATTCTGACTTGTGCACTGACATCTTTCCTGAGGTCCATGACATCAAAGACAGAGAGCACTTGTCCCCGCAGCATTTCAAACACACCTGTCCACAGGCATCTTCAGGTGGTACCCAACCCTGCTACCAAACTTGACATTTTTATTAAGCAGATGAAAAAAATGCTCTTTGTCTTCCATGTTGCTTCGACAGAGATTTCATCTCTTCCAGGAAGCCTGCCCACCTTGGACAAATGGGAGAGTGGTGGGTTTGTCTTAACATGAGCTTACCTAGGCATGGAGTTCCTACAACCACACACAAATGATATATAGTTGACTCTTGAACAACGTAGGGATTGGGGCACTGGCTCCATGCACAGCTGAAAATCTGCATAGAACTTTTGACTCCCCCAAAAGTAACTACTAACTGCCTACTGTTGATTGGAAGATATACTGGTAACATGAACAGTTGATTAACACATATTTTGTATATGCATTATGCACCGTATTCCCACAATATGGTAAGCTAGAGAAGAGGAAATGTTATCAGGAAAACCGTAAGGAAGAGAAAATACATTTACAGTAGTGTTCTACATTTATCAAAAAAAATCAGCAAGGAAATAGACTTGAGTAGTTCAAACTCGTGTTGTTCAAGGGCCAACTGCTGCCAATGGCTGGCTTTCCTCCATTCTACCACTTTCATCAACTGAATGCAGACCTGGTTCCCAGGCTGACCTCCTAAACGAGTGACTTAATTTAGTCCCTCCAGGGTGGGGACATTTCCTGTGAGGGAGCAAGTAAGGAGGCAGGTGGCATCATTATGTTTCTGATTAAGCTTGGTTTTGTTAACTACTGTGTCCCTACAGTAGAGCCAAGAAACTCTGCTCAGATATTCAGTAAACCGCTGCTGAACGAACAGGAAAGGAGAGGGTAGAATCTGAAAATTTGGGAGTGGAATATATTTTTAGGTGTAGAGTTCCCTCATGGCACATTGACTGAGGGCAAACGCTGTGCCTGTACTCTTACTGAAAGAGCACAGTGCTGGGTACAGAGTCAGACATCGGCAGATACATCACTGGCCAAGAAAGGTGGGTCTTGTGGGACAAACTTTTTTTTTTTAACCTCATGACATTCTGTTTGAATGATCTGATTTTCAGTATATCTGATCTGACATAATAATAAACTATGTAGTCACCATGAGCCAGGGCATGTTACTATCCTGTTTGGTTGATATGCAACTTTTTTTTTTTGGCCATTGCTGGTGTTTGTCTTTGCCTTTGTCCTGATTCTTCGAGTGTAATTTCTAGAAGAATAGCATGTGCCTAACCCAGGGCATAAGCAGAATTGTATATTAAAGGATAATGCATAATAGTAATTGGATAATAAATGGTGAACATGGTGATTATGGATAAGTCCATTACTTATGTTTGGGCTCAGACATTTAATGAAAAGAGCCAGTAATAAAAAAGAAGGGCAGTGCCAATGAGAGCTAGCCTCTTTTCCATCTCTGTGAGATGACTCTGTAGACCAAATTGTGCCAAGTATCCTGCCTGACACTGTTCATCAGCGGCATGGGACAGCCTTTCTCCCTCCTTGGGCAGCATCAGCATCAGTTTCAATTTTCAAGGACTATATATAAGGTGCATCAATTTACTGCTAGAAAAATTCTTCAAGATGTAAATGTAATCATACATTTGACATGTGGGGAGGTAGGTGGAAGGAGTGATGGTAAACGACATTCACAGAGAAGCAAAATATAATAGCAACATAAATCCTTCCCTTACATTTAATTGATTATTAAAATAGACCACATATGCAACACAAATGAACAGTGACTATAACTTACAAGCTCAACTAAGTGCGCATCAACATATAAGTCTATATATCATCAGATTAATGGGTGCCATTTTTACCTTGCTTTCTGCTTCTGCAATGTTCTTTCTCTAGAAATGAATGTTTTAAACAAGAAATTGGATTTTATTGATAAAATCCCTATTCAGAAATATCTACATAGAGCTTCTCAGCTATAAATATTAATTAATTGGATCGCTGGTACCCATAATGCAACTTTGTTCTGACCCATGTGCCCTATGAACTAGATATTTTTTGGATTCAATTTTCTTAAAACCAACTGTCAGCATCATGTGATGGAGGAGATGAAAAATGAAAATGAGCAGTCCCGCTGTGCAGGTGGGTGACCTGTGGGAGAGAGTCTGCCTGGTAGGATTTTTACACGAACCATCAGACACAGACCAATTGATTAGATCATCTCATACCCGCCACCAACTAGGCTCAAGAGACTAATTAGAGAGAGTACTGCCTGCGCAGGCACCCCATTGACACCTAATTTGCTCAGCCAAAGCCTTTGGGGAAAATGTATTATCTCTGCAGCTGCACTTCATGCATTTCTGATTTGAGGCATAAGCAAGGAGTGCTTCATCACTCTTTTGAGCAAACTGAATGTAGAAGCCCTTAAGTGCTAAATGCAAGCAAACAGACCCAAATTAAAAACGGGCCAGGCTCTTTCTAATTCCCTCTGTGCTCCCCATTAAATCTCTGTGTGTACATACACACACACCCCTCCACATACACATGCAGTTTACACGCCGGCGGGACCATACAGCTGAAGACCCCAGCTCAGGGTGCTTCTATGTGATCAGATGGCCTTTCTTCCACTAGCCTATTTACCCACTCTAAGGTTTTGTGTTTGTTTTATTGTCTTTTTTTGTCCCCCCTGCTGCATTACCTCTCTGCGAAGTATTCTTCTTTTTTTCTACAGGAAGACTCTGGCCCATTTTTTTCTCCTCTAAGCCTCACTGGAGAGAAGCGATTATTTTGATTCCAAATTAAAACAACTGTAGGTTTTCCTTTCATCGCCTAAATTGTGAACAGGATATTCACCAGGATGTATGTGAAACTGTAGGGTAATCCGCTCATTTCTGTTTGAGAGACTCTTTGTTAAGATGCTAACAGAGAGGGAAGAATTATTAAAATTTAACAGAAGGAAAGCTGCCTCACAATGGCAAAGATGGTATAGAATTATGAAATAATTATCTTCAAGAAAAAACAATTTATGTCATTTGACCAAGTTTAGCTTTTATCTGTTTATCTGAAATAAAACCAATTCCAATCTTCTTTTCAAATGTAGAAACCAAACCACTGGTACAGGAGTCATTTAAAGATAGATAGGTAATTAATTACATGCTTTTAAAAAAAAAGGAATAAAAATTAAAAATTCAGACAATGTGGAAAAATTAGGTTAGCTTTGTGCCAAATCTAGTTACTAATTTTATGCCTTTCTATTCACATGTTAGAAAAATTATTTTACCCACATGTTCTGGTAAATTACAATTCTGCTTTGTAATTTTTACACTTATCTTATTCTTAAGAACTCAATAAAGATATTTTAGCTAGCTACTTTTCTTTTTTAAGTTTATTTATTTATTTTGAGAGAGTGTGTGTGCAAGCAGGGGAGGATGCAGAGAGAGAATCCCAAGCATGGAGCCCCCATGCGGGGCTTGACCCCGTGAAATCTGAGATCATGACCTGAGCCAAAATTAAGAGTTGGACACTTAATCTGACTGAGTCACCCGCCCCTTAGTTGTCTACTTTTATACCAGCATTCAAAACTGGCCTAAATTGTCAAATGATAGTCAAAGGATTATAGTGGCCACCTTAGTGAATATCTTTCTGAAGGCAAATGGAAAGTGGTTATAGGGGAGATGTCTGAAAATAGTTAGAAAAGCAGGGCCTTAGCTAACACATATAACTGTCTATAGAATTTATTCTGATATTATGGAAAACATAGTCCAGAAAGCTCCCCCTCCTCAAGTACCACATTAAAAAGATTTCATGTGTAAAATATCCAGGAAAGTAAAAACCTACCAGGCTGTGCTGCCTTGAGTTTAATTTTGCTTAAAATACTAAGAAAAACAATGAAATTAATCTTTTGTACTTAATTCACCTTCAAGCAGCATTCACTACTTATAGAAAATTAACTCCAGAAATAAGCCTGCTAAACCCTAAGCAATAGGCAAGCATGGATCTCTCTGAAGTAAATATGTGCATATATATATATACACATATATATACACGCACACATATACATACATATATATATGTATATATATGAATGAATATATATGGCACATATATTCATTTTTATATATAGAACACATATACTCAAGTTTTATACTGTAGATTCTACATAAATGTTAGACTCAAAATGGTTAAGTTTTAATCTTTATACTGATTTCAGAAAGTCTGGGGACAGCTTAATTTCTTCGTTGTTTTGAGTGACTTTAATTATGTCATGATTTGGCTAGAAATATAGTTTTCTTGCAGAAAATTTGAAATCAGTGGTTTCCAGTTCTCTGACATTGCATTGAAGCTCCTTGGGAGCTTCCTGAAGGAAGTAGAAAATCAGTCAAACCTACTTCTGTAACTTATTTCTGACTTATGATAATCATGTTTCTTCCCCATCCCTCCACCCCCCAGAAGAGAACACATCTTTGAGACCAGCAAGAGAATATTAATTAAAATGAATGCAGAGATAGACAGGCTTTGTTTTAAGCTTAACAGAAGGTCCATCATTCAAAATAGCTCAAATCCTTTAAGTTGAAAGCCGTTTAGTAACATCCATATGGATGCACAAGGCACTAATTGCAGTGACTTTGCACATTTTAAGCTTCATGCCAAAGCGGAGATTTTAATTAAAAAATTTTAGGCAAAGCTATAAGTCTCACATTTCAAACAGAGCATTTCTCACACAAGGAAACTTAACATATCATTTTAATAATCATCACTATCAGTGAACATTTATTGAAATCCCCATTAAAAACCAGGCATTGTATGATGTATAATTAGTGGTAACTGAAAAGAATGCTGGTGTGACTGTTTATTAAATCAGATTTATGTAAATGTAAAAGACTAGTCATATTTTAGACCCATGTGGATGGCAATTCTAGGAGCATGTCCTGTCTCAATGAAGGTCAAGAGAAGTGCAGGGAGACAAGGAAAGTACTGATCTGGATCTTCTAAGAGCATCCAAGACACAAACCGTCTTTTACAAAATCTTTTATAAAATCGTATCTATATAATCATGTGTCCACATATACAAATACATAACTGTGAGGTTTGAAATAGCTCATTGAAATAATTTTAATGACAAAATTAAGAATAGAAGACCCTTTACCAAATGGGACTTGTTCTTTCCAAGGATTTCACATTTGAAGCTTTATTTGCTCAGCATACCTTTATAACTGACTGGCTGCCAAGTGGGATAAGTTAATTAAACAGGATTCAGACTTTCACCTTCCTTATATATTACAGTCCTACTAAACTATATTTAAATAAACCAAATACAAAGCTATATAGACAAGCAGTGTGCAAATTTTTTACAACTTAAAACAAACACACACAAATATAAAACTACTTCTAAGTATTTAGCAGTCAGAGAAAGACAAGGATTCATGTCTGACTTTCATTAAAAGATCTGAGAGGAGATCTGAGACTTCATTTTGGGTGGAATTTTTTCTTTCAAATGAAAACCTGCCTAGTACTATTATCCAAAGTGTTGAAGAAGAAGAAGTTTTCATGCTAAGGGTTTTGAATTCAATTTAATATGATCACCTACAATGTCATTCTATCTAGTGAACCATTGTATTGCAGAAATCTGCAAAGCTAAAACATAAATTTCTGTGGTCGAAGTTAGATTACAAAGGATGGATAAAGAACGGTGTCAGCAGAAACCAGAAGTCAGATGGTTTCATGTGAGAGATGTAGATTTACTGTTGAAGTTTTGAGCCACCAAGTCACGGCAGCCACATGTCAGAGACATAAAAACAGTTGCACGTGAGTTGAAGAGGGGCATGGTACCCTACCTACCATCCACTTACCCACATGCTTCTGCTTGGCTTGGCTTGGCCACATGCTCTGGCTTGGAATTCACTGTTTACTGCACATGTCTTCTTGATATTAGCACATTTTGCTCTGCCATCCAAAATTCTATATCTTTAACCCTTCCATCAATCTTCTTTCACCTGTAAGCTATGCTAGTATTTTTATTAGTGTTTTTACTGCTTTTGTGAGTTCTATGTGCTTTAGACCGAATGTTTGTATGCTCCCCAAATTCATATGTTGAAACCTAATCCCCAGTGTGATGGTATTTCCAGATGGAATCTTTGGGAGGTGATTAGATCACAAGGGTGGAACTCACATGAATGGGATTAGTGCCCTTATTAAAGAGACCCTAGAGAGCTCTCTCACCCCTTCATCATGTGAAGACACAGGAAAGAAGTGAAAGAGGGTCCAGACATGAATCTGCTGGTGCCATGGACTTCCAGCCTCCTGAATGGTGGGAAATAAATTTCTGTTGTTTATAAAGCCCCCATTCTGTGGTATTCTGTTATAGCAGCCTTAATAGACTGAGACATTATGGTTACCAAATTGAAAAAAAAATTCTTACTCTGTTTTTTTTCCATAAGTCATATAATTTTTACTGAGGTATTCTGCTGAACACAGGTAGGAAAATGGACATCATATTCTAGCCGAAACATCTATTCTTGTGGAGCACATTCTGATATTGTCACAGAACGACACATCGTAGACACTATCATAGCAACATTTTTTTCCTGAGAAGGGTCCAAACAAGGACGGGGGGATGCGGATGCTGGACAGCCAGCTCACTGGGCACCGACCCCTGCCCACGTATCAGCCTCACAATGTGAACAGTGCCAATGAACAACTTCCCGATGAAGACCAAGGACAAATCACTAAGTGCTGAGTCATGGAAACTAAGATGATCTACATGTAAAGTCATCTGATATGCATCTCCACAAAATTACAACCAAAGTATTTTGGTACTGGTTATACTGTTATAACTAGTTACTATATCTTTTTTTTTAAGATTTTGTTTTTAAGTAATCTTCACCCCCAATGTGGGGCTTGAACTCACAGCTCCGAGATTAAGAGTTGCATGCTCTATCGACTGAGCCAGCCTGGCGCTCCATAAGTTGCTATATCTAATAGCCAAGATGAGCTCTGAGAGAGAGAATTACAGAACACATGTCATGAGAAATAAATACTAGCATTTTGTGCTCAGGTAGCATCTTCTCTCAAAGTATATTTCCATTAATTCTCTCATTAAATGAAAGTGCCTTAAAAAATAGGACCACGACCATAAGAACAGATTTTATAAAATGGAGTTGTGTGTGTGTGTGTGTGTGTGTGTGTGTGTGTTTAAGTTCTACTCCTTTAGTCACTGGCTCAATGTCCTCTGGCATAGCTGCAGCAGGAGGTTATGTTCCAGGTTTAAATCCCTCTGCATTCACTAGAGGAGCCACAGCATTTCGAAGAATGAGGGGGTACCAACTGTGATGTGGCTTGCCAGGACTGAGGAGGGTTTCTAGGATGGAGGACTCTCAGTTTTAAAACTGGAGCAAATCACAATGAATTGGTCACCCTCACAGAAACAACAGGGTTGACAAGTTGCTACTTCCAACTTTATAAAAACAGAGCCAGCAAACTCGGCACTTTAGTACACAAACTAAGACATGCTGACGCTCTGGTCTCAAAACGTGTGTCACAAAGTGTTACAAATGCTAAACACGGAGAGTGGCAAAAGATCTGCTGAAAAGAGGGTGGGATCTGGACCTTCCTTCTCTCAGCCTCCAAGGGATTTTTCATCTCTCCTTGAGTGTTTTAGACCTTCCTCTGTAAGTTCTTTTTTTTTTTTTTTTTACTGAAGCCATGGTAGGTCCAATTCTGCTCTAATGCGGTTGTTGAATTCAAACCCATCAGCTTGTTCTCTACCATAATTCTCAGTTGTACTTTCAATAAATTCATCTTTTAAATTCACACATGCCTGAGCAGGATGGCTCGGAGGAGGAGGCTAAGACTGCCATTCTCAAATGACAAGAAGTGCAAATACTGCCCGATACTCTGCTGCACAGGACACCCCTTCCCCACCCCCATATCAATCACTACCCACCAGAAAGATGCCTTAGGTACTCATTAAATAGTTTGCTCACTTGTGTCTTTATATTTGCATATGCATTTAAAAGGAAAAGACAAAACAAATGTGCACTAACTCCTAGCTTCACTGCTCTGCTGTCCTTTGTAAGTCGAACATGATTTACTGTTTTTGATTAGCCCATGACCTCAGACAGACTTTCAAATTGCAGCATTTGGAGCTCTGAAATACTGTCATATCTTTTAAAGAGCAACCGCAATAAATTAGAAAACATCATCACTATGCTCTTTCCTTGATTCACTGTGGTTGCACATCGTGGACTAGGAGTTTCAGCTCATTAAAAATGTGAAGGCTGTAATGTCTGATGAATAAGACACTCACATCAACACAACTGGTTTCCTCCTAGTATAAAACAATTAAAGTGCCAACAGCTCAGTGGCTCAGCGGCAGAGCAAAGAACAGCACTTGCAGGGCTGGGTCAATCTCTCCCTTCCAATGGTAACAGAGCTGGAGAATGCAGGGACAGTAGCTGGCACACACAGGCTCATGGGATTAGAGGATGCTTCATGCTTTTTTAGTGGCCACTTGTGGTGGACTGAAACAAAAGCACCAATGGAATTAGGGGAATCGAGCTCTTACTGTGGGAGGCAATGCAACACTTTTTCACCTTGTCCTAAACCAGAATCCCACACACAGTGGTTAAGTCAGGAATGTGACATCCTCCCTTCCACACCTGTGAGCAGAGCACATCCAGAAAGATCTTATTTCCTCTTCACACAGATGCTAAAGAACAGAGTCATGCCTTGTCTGTTTGTTTTCCAGTCTGCTGGCATTAAAATTGTACCTAAGCACCTATCACGTCTCATGATGCTCTGTTAAGTCCTTTCAAAAGTTCTGACTTTGAACACTGGGGCCATTTGGAAAAACAAAAACAAAAACAAAAACAAACACTGATCTAGTGACTTTGTTGCTTTCAGGGGGTAAAATCATTCCAGTTCCATTTTCAACGTAATAATTAAATAGATGTACATTGTAAGAAATATAAAAATGTGGGGGAAAAACACACCCACCCTCATTAGCTTCACTAAGCTGTTTTGGTTATGTGTCTCTTGCAATTCTTCCATTTGGCGGCTCTGCATGAGATGTCATGCACAATGAGCAGGGCCTGAGATGCTAAAATGGAAAAGCTCTTTTGTTTTCTAATTACTGACCTCCAGAGTTTTAGTGCTAGAGTTTATATAATCAATTACATAGGGCCAGAGTTCTCATAATTAATTATTGAGTACCTCGGTGCAAGCAGGATGTAAAACCACTCATACTTGGATTAACATGGTAAAGTAAAATCTTGTCTTTCTCAGTACTTTCTTAAGAAAAATTATAATGTATTGATTTTAGGCATAAAGCAGAGAGAAATTACTAGGAATAATGGTGTGAAATGAAGCAAAGAAATATTTAGAGAGACTAGGAAACAATTAATGGCAACAAGAACTTTCTGTTAGAAAAGTATGCATGCAATCACAGTCACTGTTTGGAGGGCTATCTTTCTAAGCACTACACATATATCACAGTAATCCGTCTTGATATAAAATCTTTTCACTTGAAATTTGAAAATATGTACATTTACTTCTAGGTACTAATGAATTGCCTCCAAATTATTTATTTATTCAATTTTTAGAAGTAGGCTCCACATCCAACATGGGGCTTGAACTCACAACCCTGAGATCGAGAGTCACATTCTCTACTGACTGAGCCAGCCAGGTTCCCCTAAGAATTGCCTCCAAATTGAATCAATAAATATCTAAGTTGTAAAATCAACTTAGATAAAATCTGTAAAATCAGATTTTGTAAAATTTTGTGAAATCAAAATTCACTCCTTTTCACTCTTATTCTGTCTGTGGTGCTTTTACAATTGTGTGTACTCTAAATATTATGATTATATACTTATTACAATTTTATTAAAATTTTCAAACACAGTTGCATGCATTCTAAATATCATGATCACATATTTTTTCAAACCTACAGAAAAACAAAAGAATTATGCAGTGAATATCCACATATCCACTATATAGATCCTGCAATAAACATTTTGACATATTTGCCTTGTAATATATCTATTCATCTGCCTATGGTTCTAGCCATCCATTAATCCATCCTATTATTTATCAGTACACTTCACCTCTAAATGTACATGTAATTAATTACACCCTTATATATATTTATGTTTTTAAGGTAAATCTTACAATAAAATGCAAAAAACTTAACTGCATCATTTTATGAGTTTTTAACGAGATTACACAGGAAATGTCACATTTCTATGTAACAGAAAATATCAGTTTTTTAAAAAATTTTTTTAAATGTTTATTATTTTGAGAGAAAGAGAGATAGACACAGTGTGAGTGGGGGACGGGCAGGGAAAGAGGGAGACACAGAATCCAAAGCAGGCTTCAGGCTCTGAGCCATCAGCACAGAGCCTGACACGGGGCTCGAACTCATGAGCTGTGAGATCATGACCTGAGCCCAAGTTGGACGCTCAACCGACTGAGCCACCCAGGTGTCCCAGAAAACATCAGTTTTAATTCAGAATCTGAGATTATGATGTTTCTCACCAACAAAAAAAATTTCTTTAATGTACCTCCTCTTTCCTACTCTCACCAATTCCTCAGTGGGCAAAACACTGATAAATGCAACTGCCAGTAGGAGAACAGGCACAGAGTACTTGGACTGTGATGATTCTTAAAACTTTGTGAGTCACTGCCAAACTGAAGAACCGGGTGAACACCAAGAATTCTCTCTAGAAAACGACAATCTTTATAATTACAGTCAGTTTTTTTTCCATACAGTCTAAGTTGGCTCACCAACTTTGTGAATTCCATTAGTAGGTCCAGGGACCCCAGTCAAGGATCTCAGGATTAGACTGTCAGAATGTTGAACCATCAAGGAGCATTTCCACCATCTAGCCACAATTTTAGAGCATACTGCAGAGGAAATAGCTTCTGTGAAAGTTAAGTACTTGAAGGTAATTCCTTTTGGACAACTGGCACAGTCTAGGGAGACTTCTATTAAGGGGGAAAAGGCTTACATGATTTCCTACACTCTCCCTCGATGATCAAAATACAACCAACCAACCCAAACAAAACAAAACAAAACAAAACAAAAATCTCATTCAGTCTATGGGTTGTGTTCCTTCAAGAAAGATGGAACCTGGACCATTCTATCTGATGAAGGCAACTGCTGCAAGAGAAGCATAACTGGGAGGTGTGGATCCCAGCATAGGGATCTAAATAGATGATCCTCAGAAACATGAGGAGCTGAATCAAAGATTCTTTCCTCCGACATAATCCTTCATTCTTCTCTTCTTTTCTTCTTTATTAAAGTCATTATCAGTGATGTACCAACATTAATGCAGGATAACAGATAAATAGAAATGAATTCCATTGTACCCATTCTTCACTTTATTTCATATGCCGTATTTATTTTATCATTGTGAAAATAAACATTATTGAGAGCTTCTCATAGCTTTGTCAATGACCCTGAACTCTTATTTTTCCTTTTAAGGTAAAAAATAGTATCAGCCAAGAATTTGCAATTGTTTCTAATATGGCCACCTACGTTTTCCCTCTCAGAGAGGCCTGCAGACAATGATCCTCTCTCAGGACTCACCTGAGCAGTTAGAGAGGATTTATTGTGCCTCTGGCCCCCCACCTGCAAAAGGCAGGCATTTTATATTTTATGGTTGAGAAAGCTGCAGCTGTTAGAGAAATATTTCATATTCTTATGTTCTGGACAAAGTTTTGTTTTTCTTACCAATCACAGTGTTTTTTCTTATCATCAGAAGACCAACCCATGGTCTCCTGTATCTGCTTTTACAGACTGATCTGCCTTCTGTGGTCTTACTTTGGTTTTGTCATTTCAGAATTGTGGCATAACAGAACTTGGTCTGGAAGCTTGGCATACTAATGACTCTTGCTCAGTTTCATCTTCTTGGTTAAACTCTACTACACTTGTACCCTATTCATCCTAGGCACATGAATTATTTGCTCCTTCTTTCCTAAGAGACAAGAAAGGTTTATGGTTTATAGTGTCTCTCTGGGACCTGGGGTGGTCTGCAGGTGTGGAAGAGCCTGAAGATCTTCAGGAGCCCATTAAGGAGAGAAAAGGAAAGTGTGGAATCAGGGATGACTCTTCTCCCAGTTAGCACAAGGTCACCATGGCAAGCACACCTAAATCTCCTTCTACCTTGCTCTTTCCCATTGATCTGCTTGCTGGTTTGGGTGCCCAGGGGAATTTGCACAGAAATGCTTTAGTTCTCTGATCCACATAATTTTACTTTTATTCAACTTAATTTAAACCATTTCTTTCCTTGAGTGATAATAAAGAAGGGAGTAAGAGCTTCAAATTCAAAGTATCCATACATTTTGACCACAGTTTTGTACCTGATCAGATGCAACAAGGCCATTCCTCATTTCTCCTTCTTGAAGCTTTGCATTTCTTTTTCCTTTGATCTCCCTCTCCTCAATGCACTCATACACACATGCACACCATTTGAATGACAACTGGTGGTATTCTTGAGGGAACATTCTGAAGAGAAATTCTAAACATATAGAAGGGATCCCAAGCATCTTGCAAACTCATAACACTTCTACAATTAAGCCAAAGTAGAGGAAGTTTAAGGAAAAACTGGATTCGGCATAATGAAATCTAAACTTTTTTCATTTATATGAAAAGTATAAATAATAGGGAGATTCACTTCCTTTACTTTTAAGCAACAAGAAAACAGGATGTTCTTCAGAGGTTCTGAGAGAATGGAGGGATAGAAAACCTTGCTATGATTGTTTTAGTGGCTTGTGAAGTCTCAACAAAAGCCAAAACAAGAACACGATGCCAACAGTGAGACCAGACACCAACCAGTGAGACCAGTTCCTACTACCAGGAGCTGAGCACAAAGGTGGAGTCCAGGGGCTATGAAGCCATCTGCATGGGGCAGACATACTACATGTGATGATGTACAGAGGACTGTGGAGGAGTTCACTCGGGCTGCAGTTTGCAACCCTCTTCAGACCCAGAAGCATGGGGCTTGATCTCAAGACACACGTGAGACCCAGCTGGTTTCACTTTGACACCATCTCTTCCCTCACTTTCTTTTCTTATTGAAATCCTTGACCTATGTTCCTTTCCATGCTTGACACTCACACAAGGCTCTCATTTTTGCCCCCAGACTTGTTTTCCTCCCTTGGGATTTTTTTTTGAATATCTCTGGGATCTAAGGAAATAACAGGAATGACTTTTCATCCTTCCCTAGAAATACTTTATGTTATCTCTAATGTTTGCTAACATTTCTGTGGCAGTCATTAGTGCACTATGTACTAATTTCCAGTTCTCTGTCTTCTGTACCTTCAGTGGAATACCCTTCCTATCTTCTCTGGAAGTTAGGCATGGACACTCAACATGCTCTGACCAATGAACTGTACACATCCGCGTGGCTGCTTCATTTTGGGCCAGTAATCATCTTGTCACATTTCTTTCCCCTGCCAAGGTGACTGAGGAGGGACATATGGAGATGTAGCCTCTGTTAGCTTGTGTCTCTTACAGAGCCCCCGATGACTCATATTAGATATAAAATGTGAGTAAGAAATAAACATCTGTTATGGTAAGCCATAGCAAAACCTAGCCTATCCTGAAAGATACATGCCCATGATGTATAATTTGGATCATAAGTCCTTGGATAAAAACTGCAACTTATCAATTCTTTAAAACAATCCTAGTGAAGTGGTTGGTTTTGCCATCTTTATTCCAATAGGGAAAAGGAACGGTGGAGAATACACATAATTTACTTAAGGACTCACAACTAGTAAGTGGCAAAGTTGGAACCTGCACCCAGATTTTCTTACTCCAAATCCCATACTCTTTCCAACTCCACTGTGATGGCATTTAGCTCTTAAATGATATAGACGGGAGAGAAGATTCACTTCTGAAAAGTAATAGAACAGAATTTGAGAAGGTAATGAGAAAGATACTATAAGTCATATAAGAAAACCCATGATTTTATGCTAAATGAATAGTGTTGGGTACATCTGTCAAGCTTTATAGTGTTTTATTTTTGCTTGTGTTTCTTCCTTCTGGCAAGAGAAAAATTTCCAGGTATCTGGTGAAAAAATTGGGATTCTCATATGAATACCATTCTCAATTGGGGAAATGGAACTTAAGATAATTGAAGCTTTGCTAAATATCCTTATGTTTAAGAGAAAATTGTTTAGAAAAAAGGAAGAAGTAAGATATGTTTCATGCTGAACACTGTGTATTCAAATGAATTATTTTGGTAATGATATCTATTCAAGGCATTAGTGATGAACTGAAATTATAAAGAGGAAATAGAGAGATAGGACATCAAAGCAGAAATAATCATGAGTGTCAAATATGACTCAACTTCTTTAACTACAAACACATAAAACACATGTATGAAAAAAGAAAATAAAATAACTGCATACTTTAAGGCACTTTGGTCATTACTAAAGTAAAGATGAACCCTTTAAATTTAACATGCTCTTACTGACATCCTCTTGTTTACAGAAAGGAAAGTAGGCTTGAATCTCTTATCTCTAAAGTGATCAACAATTATACAACATAATGATATTCTGTTGTTCCATAGTTATACCTTATTTTGAGGTATGAGGCAATAAGGCAATGGAATTCTTGTCTTCATCCAATGACTATTTATTTATAACCATATTCTATAATGAGCACCAAGTCAAAGTATTTGGACTTGGGAATTTTTATTTAAAACTTTAACTAGAGATTCTGAAATTCTTATTCTAAACATGATAATGGTATGATTCCTATGTCATTTCTATGATATTGCTTTCAGTTGCTTAGTTTGGGAAGAGATAAACAGTAGTCTCTACTACTTCTCAAGTCTATAAAGAGTTGATTAACACTTCCATTTTGTTACATTGTTCATCATCAGTAATCATAGGTATGAGTTTAAATACATAAAAGAAATTCAAGTGTGACTCTTTAAAATCTTCATTTCATTATGGGAAACAAAATTTCTTTAAAAAATTACAATCTGAGACAATAAATCTCAGAATTCAGGGATCACTCGATAGATGTTGGTTCACTTACTCTTTCTGATGTGAAAATTATGACAATCTTTAACAAATGAAGGTGATATTTCAAATAAAAAGGAGAAGAATTATGGGGTTAATGGTGAAAGGAACATTACCTTGTTCATAAATATGTTTGGAAGAAGTTGCTAACTGTCTTAAGAGATTTCCACATACTCTTTGTGACATTTGCCCTTACTAAAGTTTGGGTTTAGAACTAACACTGAAGTAGCTGTTATTGATTCTCATGCATCTTAATTGCAATATGAAAAAAGAGAGGGATGTCTTAATTGGGACATATGGCAAAGAGCTTACCAGAGGAGTACTTAACAGTATTTAACTATATTTTCAAATAAAAATGGAGCAAGTTATTACAAGGACCAAGAGTATTATTATTATTTAAAAGAATTATGTTTAAAAGATTTAGAAAGTTTATTTATTTGCACTACCAAAGCAGATTTATGTATTTATTTATTTATTATATGAAATTTATTGCCAAATTGGTTGCCCACCCCCCATCAACCCCTCAGTTTGTACTCAGTATTTAAGAGTCACTGATGGTTTGCCTCCTTCCCTCTCTGTAACTTTTTTTCCCCTTCCCCTTACCCCTGGTCTTCTGTTGAGTTTCTCAGGATCCACATATGAGTGAAAATATATGGTATCTGTCTTTCTCTGCCTGACTTATTTTACTTAGCATAACACTCTCCAGTTCCATCCACGTTGCTTCAAATGGCCAGATTTCATTCTTTCTCATTGCCAAGTAGTATTCTATTGCATATATAAACCACATCTTCTTTACCCATTCATCAGTTGATGAACATTTAGGCTCTTTCCATAATTTGGCTATTGTTGAGAGTGCCGCTATAAACATTGGGGTACAGGTGCCCCTATGCATCAGCACTCCTGTATCCCTTGGGTAAATTCCTAGCAGTGCTATTGCTGGGTCATAGGGTAGATCTAGTTTTAATTTTTTGAGGAACCTCCACACTGTTTTCCAGATCAGCTGCACCAGTTTGCATTCCCACCAACAGTGCAAGAGGGTTCCCGTTTCTCCACATCCTCTCCAGCATCTATAGCCTCCTCCTGATTTGTTCATTTTAGCCACTCTGACTGGCGTGAGGTGGTATCAGTGGGGTTTTGATTTGTATTTCCCTGATGAGGAGTGACTTTGAGCATCTTTTCTTGTGCCTGTTGGCCATATGGATGTCTTCTTTAGACAAGTGTCTATTCATGTCTTCTGCCCATTTCTTCACTGGATTATTTGTTATTTTTTTGGGTGTGGAGTTCGGTGAGTTCTTTATCGATTTTGGATACTAGCCCTTTATTCAAAATGTCACTTGCAAATATCTCTTCCCATTCCATTGGTTGCCTTTTAGTTTTGTTGATTGTTCCCTTTGCAGTGCAGAAGATTTTTATCTTGATGAGGTCCCAATAGTTCATTTTTGCTTTTAATTCCCTTGCCTTTGGAGATGGGTCAAGTAAGAAATTGCTGATACTGAGGTCAGAAATATTTTTTCCTGCTTTCTCCTCTAGGGTTTTGGTGGTTTCCTGTCTCACATTCAGGTCTTTCATCCATTTTGAGTTTATCTTTGTGAATGTTGTAAGAAAGTGGTCTAGTTTCATTCTTCTGCATGTTGCTGTCCAGCTCTCCCAGCACCATTTGTTAAAGAGACTGTCTTTTTTCCATTGGATATTTTTTCCTGCTTTGTCAAAGATTAGTTGGCCATACATTTGTGGGTCCAATTCTGGAGTCCCTATTCCATTGGTCTATGTGTCTGTTTTTGTGCCAATACCATGCTGTCTTGATGATTACAGCTTTGTAGTAGAGGCTAAAGTCTGGGATTGTGATGCCTCCCGCTTTGGTCTTATTCTTCAAAATTACTTTGGCTATTTGGGGCCTTTTGTGGTTCCATACAAATTTGAGGATTGCTTGTTCTAGCTTTGAGAAGAATGCTGGTGCAATTTTGATTGGGATTGTATTGAATGTGTAGATTGCTTTTGGTAGTATTGACATTTTAACAATATTTATTCTTCTAATCCATGAGCATGGAATGTTTTTCCATTTCTTTGTATCAATTTCCTTCATAAGTTTTCTATGGTTTTCAGTGTACAGATCTTTTACATCTTTGGTTAGGTTTATTCCTAGCTATTTTATGCTTCTTGGTGCAATTATGAATGGTATCAGTTTCTTTGTCTTTCTGCTGCTTACTAGTGTATTAGAATGCAACTGATTTCTGTACATTAATTTTGTATCCTGCGACTTTGCTGAATTCATGTATCATTTTTAGCTGATTTTTGGTGGATTTAAAGAGATGTGATGACATAGACATAATTATGTACTGTTTTTAATAATTTAACTGTTCTCTACCAATGTGTCATTTAATCCTGATCCCATTCTCATGCTTTAATTGAGCCAATATTTCACCTTTAACCTGCTTTTGAAAGTATTTCCTCCTGCAGCCTTATTGTACTTCTGTTTTTTTTTTTTTTTCAGGAGTGTTAAATCTTCAGTAATATAAAATCTCATGTGCATATTTTTCCCTTAAAGGATATAACCAACTAACCTTCAAAGATAATATTTTAATTATCACAGATTCTATGGGGTCAGTAATAGTCCAGGACTCTTGATATCTAAATTCTGGCTCTTTCTCTGTCTCAGAATTTAAAGAAAACACACACACACAAAATCACCTTTGGATTTGTGTGATTGCTGAAAGAAAGACTATAGTCAAATATGTCCCTCTGGTGAGGAACATTAATCCATACAAATGTTTTTTTTTTTCCCAAAGAGAAGGATTCACTCAAAAGCAGTTTTTCAGACTTTACCATAAACTTGGAAGACAAAACTTTTATATACAGTGTACAATGAACGGACAATTAGCAGCTATCCAGCCTACCCGAGAGCCTTCTATTCCAGGGTAGAGGCTGCTCCTTCTTTCAAAGGAACCCTGTGAAAATGTGGAGGAACTGGAATCCTCATACACTGCTGGTGGGAATGTTAAATAATGCAGCCACTTTAATGTTCATAGCAACATTATTCATAATAGCCAAAAAGTGGAAACAACCCAAACGTCTGTCAACTGAAGAATGGAGAAATAAAATGTCGTTTAAGAATAGAATGGAGTATTACTTTGAAAACAAAAAAGAAAAGACAGAAGGAGAATACTGATGCATGCTGCAACACGGTGAACCCTGAAAACATTATGCTGAGTGAAAGAAACCAGTCACAAAAGACCACATATTGTATGATTCCATTGATGTGAAATGTCTAGAATTTCAAATCCACAGAAACAGCAAGTAGATTAGTGGCTGTCTGGGGTAATGGGGGTTGTAGGGATATGTGAATGTGGAGTGACAGCTAATGGCTACATGGTTTCTTTTTAGGGTGATGAAAATGTTCTGGAATTAAGATTGTGGTGATATTTGCACAACTCTGCGAATATACTAAAAACCACTGAACTGCATACTTTAAATGGGTGAATTTTATGCTCTGTGAAATATATTTCAATGAAGTTGTAATACAGAATTCTGTGCCCTTTCCAGGTACAAAGTCTAAAACCATAACTTTGGAAGTAATTTGCCCATTTTATAATGATGAAGATGAGGAGGATGATGACAATGATATATCGGTAGTTGTACAGAAGTAATATATAAGACTTTCCATTATACTAATACTAACAGAAAGTGGTTATATTTAGCGAGTGAGATTATGGAGTATATTCTCTTTACGTTATGTACTTTCATCATTTTTAAATTTGTATATTGAACATATGTTATTTCTGTAATGAGAAAAAAAGTTGAGTATCAGAGTTTTTAAGAAAAGTTTTAAACTAGGAGCTCTGGGGAAGGGGCTATTGCTGGGGAAGATGGCTAAAACTGAACTGGGATTTATAGGGTGGGTAGAATTGGATGGAGAAAGGCCAAGGGGAGGGCAACAGCTTTCTAAGTAGTTCTTTGATTTCTAACATCACTGCTTACTTTCTCTGGACTCTGAGGGTGGAGATGTGTCTGTCTTACTTACCACTGAATCCTCAAGATCTATAATGGTGTCTAGAATATAGGAAGTGCTCAATGAATGTTAACTGAATCCACGAACAAATATCTATTGCTAGAGTCCTTTTCTTAAAATACAGAGGGCAATTGGGGTTACCACATGCAATATCGGTGTGCCTTTACACAAATTAGAAAAAAGATGTTCCCTTCTCCTAGTTCCTCTCTAGAACTTATGTCTTGGAAAGTCAGTCATGAATTCACCCATGACCTGCTTGAACCCTGCTTCTTGGCTAACCTCCTTTCTTGTGGCCCCACCCCCAACTGCATATAGGATAAAATGAACGTGCCTGGAACAGGCAATCAAAACTCTTCTCAGTAACAACCCAACTTTTCTGCCTCATCATAACCCTTTCCAACACCTATTTTGTGCTTAAGCCACAGTAATCCAATGCTTCCCTGTGTTGGTTCTCATTACTGCCTTCATCCCAACAATTCAGTGTTTCTATGCCAAATACCTACCATTTAATAAAGATGAGCCCTCCACATTTTGACACTACTCTCAGTGACTGTCCAACACCTGCCCTTTTGTCCTCACATGTTCCCATTCTGACTCTCCTTCCATTTGACTCTACACTCCTTTTTCATTTGAAGTTTTATTCCTGTTCATGGGATTTAGATCAGGTTTTGAGTGTGAGGTAGGCACACCAGTTTTTGACTTTGAGCTTTCTCCTTTCTTTGGTCTGGTCTTGGTCCCCTCTGGACAAACTGTCAGCTTGCCTCAGGTGGAATCTGCAGTCACTTCCTTCTCTCTAACTTACCCAGCACATTGTACAAACCATTATGAAACTGTGACCATATCATGTTATATTTTTCCCTGTCATATTTCCAACCTTTAGACTTTTGGAACTTCTAATGGAAGGAACTATATCTTAATATTAGGCACTTAGCATTATGCCTGGCATATATATATAGCAGGTGTTTAATGAATTAGTGTGGAGAACATGAATAAATGAAACATGGAGACAGAGAATGGTCTCAGGAAAGAAAGTGGGACTTTTGGGATCTAGGAAGATGGAGTCAGACTGTGAAGGATGTTGAAATCCAAACAGAAGAGGCTAGACTGGTGATAGAAAGAAATAAAGGGTTACTTTAGAACACTGAGAAGGGAAATGACATGATGCAAACAGCATTTTGGAAGACTTATTATGTGTCACCTTCAGGGTGGAAGGGAACAAGGGGGAGCCTGTAGTTGTGGCAAGCACTCAATAAATGTTTGTTGTTTGGTTGGTGGCGCCCAGAGACACACTTCCAGAAATACAGGTGTGAGGTGAGAGAATGAAGAAAAGCACAGAAATTCAAGAGACCATTCAAAGCAGACATGAGGGTCTCACAGGCTTATAGGAAATGCAGAGCAAAGAAGAGTAGAGCCACTGCGAGCAGAGCAGAGCTGGACCACAGACCAGGAAAGAAAAGCTGGGAGGGGAAACCAGCTTGGAAAGGGGAGAGCCCAGCTTTGAGTATCTGCAGTTGTGGCGGCTGGTCTGTGTGCACACGTGTGTTTATGTGACTGTGTAGTAAGGCACGTCTGTGACACAAACCTCTTGCTGTTCCAGTAAGTCCTCCCTCCCACTGTGCACCACCCCCATACTGGGTTTTGTTTTCAGCCAAGAAAAACAAAATTACTCATAAAATTAATGGAAACAATCTGCCTTTTCCTTGCCATAGAGGGATTTTTTTTCTTAATTACTTTTTTTTATGCCTTTGAATCATATATCCTGTAGCTTGATTAAATCCCTTAGAAGTCAACTAAGCATTAGAGGTTTGCAGCGTGAACCTCAGAGCTGGTGTTTACTTGTCACGTATAAACAGATACGCTGTGGAAAGCTGCACTTCAGTGAGGGTAATGCATGCACGCTTTCCCTCTCTGGTGCAAAACTTATTCCTCAGTCTTTTCAGGGAAATAAGATCTGGTTAAAATGTCAGTAAAAACTGAGTCTCTGGATAATCTCTCAATGTAAAGTTAGATTTTCTAATGTGATCTCTTATATTTCTATAGGTCTTTCCTTGAAAAAAAAAGTGCATTCCATCTACATTTTTTCCTTTTGGTTCTCTCAAATTCTCCTTAAGGAGGCATGACAGGTGGCACAATCCTCATCTGAAAGATATTTCCTGATAGAAACTGAGGACATTAAGGAACTTTCCAGCCCCAGTTTGTGGGGCTGAAGCCAGGTCTTAACTGTAAGACCAAGTTCTCTCTATTCCAACCTCCTACCTCCTAAGCCCCTGAGTGCAAAAGTGATGACATATTTTTCAGCAATTGGGAAAACTAAGGGAAATCTTGGACAGAGGCTGCAGATAATAGGGCACTAGGGTCGTAAATATAGACCCTAACTTGGCTGCCATTAGGCACTTGCCAAGGCCCAAGTGCATGCCACATGAAAGCTTCATGACAGATGGTTCATGTCTGTCTCCAGTCCCTCCTGGATTCTCAGAAAAAATGGACTTGGTTGCCAGTGAACACTTGACTAATCAGGTTCTCCCATTTGTCTTCACAGTCTGTTCTTTTGTTCACAGCCCATAGCTTCATACCTAAAACCTCTGTCATCTCCAGGCCTGATGACAACAGCTTTATTATTAAAAGGATCTCCTCATTGTAGAAGTTACAAAGGAACAAAAAAGCAATGAAACTCATCCATAATTCTACTTGATCTAGAGAAAAACACTGTTAACGTTTTGCTTATATTTTTCTGTCTTATTTCCATGCATATAGAGTATATTTTAGATATTGAAATGCAGTTGTACTATACATAGCTGCTTTGCAACTTGTTTCTATCACTTAAAGGCATAGAATAAATAATAAATAAAGTAATAAGTCCTACTTTAATGACTATTTAAAAGCTATAGCATGAACTGCGTTATTATTTAAACTTTTCATCAAAACTAAGTAAACTCCTTGAAGGCAGGAGAGCTGTGGATTTATAATGCATTTTGCATTGCAAGCATCTAGCAAAGCACCTTTTATGATAACACCTATGATGTTTACTAGAGGGGGTCATCTGGTTGAATTAATCATATGGTTGTATTTTGGTATCTTAGCTGACAAGGAGAATCTGAAGACTGGATCCATTCCAAATGATCCTATTACATATTTAATTAAATGGTCATGAACTCTTGGTATTTGAGTACAATAAAAACAATTCAAGGGTATAAAGTTGTATATTTAATGACAATGTTGGATACTACTGATTTCTCAAATATATAATTCTAAATCCAAATCACACTGAACCCTTGCCCCAGTCTCTTTCATGCTAGGTCAGCAGCAAGGACAGGAATTAATAAAGTTGGGAAAGCACATAAGAAATCCAGTAAGTTCTGCATCCACTGGGCATCAGTGAGGTCCTTTGGCTTAGGCCCAGCTACAGGGATGTGCAGAATACCTATGTCCTAGATGGTCACTGATTAGCCTTTGGATAATACTTATTGTTTGGCATAACTGGGAGGAAAGAAAATTTGCCTAAACACTAAAATAACACTAAAATAAAATAACAGTAAACAACAACAACAACAAAATCAAAAACACTTTTAAGGGTCTAAGGGGTCAACATTCCATACATTTGTGTTGCATTTCTAGGATTGAAATCTGATCATTTTAATAGCCTTCATCCTTTTTTTTTGCTTGACCACTCCATAAATGCTTTTGTTAAACTACATATTCCTCTGCACATTTTAAAGTTGAAATAGTATATTTTTATCATAAATTTCTTTTTAAAAATGTTTATTTATTTTGAGGGGGGAGGGGACAGAGAGACAGAGGGAGAGAGAGAATCCCAAGCAGGCTCTGCAATGTCAGTGCAGAGCCCAACGCAGGGCTCGATTCCACGAACTGTGAGATCATGACCTGAGCTGAAATCAAGAGTCCAATACCTAACTGACTGAGCCACCCAGGCGCCCCATCATAAATTTCAATGGTAGAAAAGGATGTAATGTTTGGCTTATTGAAAATATTGACATTTTAAGCTAAAGATTCTACATCATTCTTTAAAGTGGGTCCAGTGGAATATAACTATATTGGATCTACCATACTTCATTAAAAAGTACATGAATAAATTATTCTTTAACAGTTGGAAATTTTACATCACACATTTTTCTCATTATCTTGTACTTCCATTGCACTTTCCTAATAGAATTTTATCCTAATATAATTCATTCTTATCCTAGAATGTCTTTATCACTCTATCATACTCTATAACATAAATATGTACAGGAATTTTAATTTATTTAAAATTTCTCAAGAAAACTGATCAAAGTGATACAATATAAAAACATTGAAAATAATTATTAAAAATAAAACTAAACTTTTATTGGAAATGCATCTCTTAGTAAGGCAGATGAGGGTGGTGTCCCTTTCCCTAAGTCAGCTGGTGTATCCCTAGAAGAATAGTATTTATTATTAGAATGAAGCAGCAGGTGTTCTCAAGAAGATGGATTTAGGACAGAATAGGAAATTAGGAAAAAGTCTGCGTGTAGAGGGGCAGATTCATCCTACTTTGAGAAGCAGGAATGATCAATCAGGGCCAGATTATGTAGGGCTCCACATTCTCCAGCCAGTGGGACTGACTGGAGAAGGGAGTGACTGACCAGATTGGTGTTTTGGAAAGAAAACTCTCTTAGTTGTGAGGAAGATGGGTGGTGGTGAGAAATAGGAGTAGGAGTAACTAGAGACAGAGAAACAATTACGGAAGCAGAGGAGGAAGAAAGAGGGCCTCAACTAAGGCTAGAAGACAAGGAGTATAGAAAAGCAAATGGACTTTAAGACAATATTTAGAAAGGACTGACAGACCTTGGTGGCTAACACCATATCTGGTTAAGAGACAGGGCACGTTACGGAGGGTGCTGAGCTTTCCAGCACTGATGGTGACAGAATTGTCATTGATAGTGACAGAATTACTGGATGGAAAAGGGAATATAGAATCTTCCACTGAAGGGAGTTCTCACTGTCTCACTCATGTTTGTTTCTACACCACCTAACAGTGAATAAATGAAAAAGTTTGTCAGTGCATTTGTCCTCACTAACTCCAAGTTCAATAATAAGATGGTACATCTAAGCAGGATTTAAAGTTTATTTTATGATAAAATTTGTAGGCTGTATGTAACTGACTCTTAATAATAAAACAACAACCTAAAATCTAGGCCACTTGTTGAAAATAATCGTATGCATTAAGAAAAAAACTAAAAATATTTTTAAGAGACAATATAAAATGAAGTTAGTAAAAGATTAAAATTAGGCAGTTTGGCTATAATTAGACACAGCATCAAGGAAGTTAATTCCATGTGTCATTATGTATTTACATTTCAAAGGAGACTATAGTTTAAAGTGACATCAAAAAAAAAAAAGGTTTTGGGGGGCATGGGTGGCTCAGTTAAGTGTCTGATTTCAGCTCAGGTCATGATCCCGTGGTTCATGGGTTTGAGCCCTGAGTCGGGCTCTGTGCTGACATCTCAGAGCCTGAAGCCTGTTTTGGATTCTGTGTCTCCCTCTCTTTCTGCCTCTCCTTCACTCACGCTCTGTCTCTCTGTCTCAAAAATAAATAAATATTTTTAAAAAGATTGAAAAAATTATTCCATTTGCTCAAAAAAATCACCTTTTAGCTCATATAACACTAGTCATGGTAGCTACGGAGAGAAAGTCTGCTTCAGTTGGGAAGCTACCTAAAAAAAAAAAGAGTTCTGGAGATGGATGGTGGTAATGGTTTGTGAATATATTTTATACCACTGAACTGTACACTTAAAAGTGGGCAAGTAGGTAAATTTTACATTATGTGTATTTCACCACAATAAAAAAAAAAGATGGGAAAAAATTGGATTGAAAACTGTGGAATTCAAAAACCAGTTTTTTTAAAAAAGTTATTTGGTTATAATATACTACCTAAAATCATTTTCCCTTTTTATTTGGTATATTCTTCATTATAAAAAATCAAATACAACTCCTTCCCAGCTGTCCCTCAAATAAATATCTGTATTTCTCTCTTTCAAAAAAAATACAAACACAAGCAACTAAAATGATTTTTTAATTAACAAATCAATTTTCACTAAAGTGAAATGATCTAATTGTATCTTTCCACTTAAAAACTGTCTTCCTATGTGGACAGTATTAATATTATGTTCTTTAAACTATTCTAAATGTTATTTTATATTAGAAAACCTGCAAATTTATAATGCATATGGTCTTTTACACACACACACACACACACACACACAGTCATTTATTTGCATTGTCATCAGAACTAAAGGGCAAATTTTGGCACACTTACCCGAATCATTCATGAGACTGAACAATAAAACACTTAAGAGCAAATATTTTCTCTGTATATAAAACTAATACGTAGGTACATAGCTGTAAAGCACCACAGGTTTGTGGGGAGAAATATACTAAAATAAGCATTTATCCTTATTTTTAGGCCTATGATGAAGTTTGACTCCAGTCTTTTCCATACCTGTGAACACACAGGGAACAACTTATCATAACATCACCATCTGACCTCTAAGGAACAGCGCATGTCACCACAGAGCAAAAGTGCTGGCGAAACATTTATCTAGATGAAAGACCTCAAGCAGTTAACCTGCTCAGCAGAGGCAATGCAACCAGGCAACAGGATAATGACCTCTATCCAAATGTGGAAGGTACATCAATTTAATACCCTGACAGCTTGACAAAAGATGATGGCAGCTCAGCAGGAAAACATTAGCCATGATAATGCAGGGTACTGTATGTGAAAAGAATAAATTATAAAGCACAATGCTATTTGGGCCGAGTAGGGATTTTTTTTTTTTAACCAACTTTATATTTAGGATGGTAGTCATGACTAAAGCCTCCTTCCATTCTTTTCTACCTGAAGAATATCCTGATAAAAGGAAAAAGGCAGTGTGGATTAAATTGATAGCTTAAAAACAAATCGAATTTCCTAACTAACCCAGGAGGCTCTGCACATCATTTCTGGCAGGCTTGTTACTTTTCAGAGTGGAAAAATCCGGGTAATGGCAAACCGGCTTAATCCATTTGAAAAAGACAGGTAACTAACTCAAATGAGTGTGGACAAGACCAGGCTTCCTGTGTGTGTTATTTTATTTTACTTTTAAAGGGGAGAAGGTACTTGGCACACTTCGGGGGTGCTACTGATCTTCAGCTCTAAAATTTCCCCGCTGCAAATTCAGTTTTTAAAAAAGCAGTTTAATTCTAGAGTGGTAGCATGATCATGCTTGTATGTTTATTCAAGGACCTTTACTCTGTGACAGGGGTTCAGCCTGTGAGGTTTTCTCTACACATGGCAGGCAGCTGTCAGAACCAGTGTGAGGGGTGAAAGGGCAGCCCGGCTGCTCTGTTAAATCACGGGGTTCCATCAACATCTCAGAATTCCTGCCGAGTGGGAGCTGGGAGACCACAGATTAGAGTACACTGGAGTGTGTATATTAGGTCACTCAGTGTCTATCAAAGCGATATCACGCCGGTGAGCTGTACAATAGATTTTACTGTGTTCTGTTCAAAGAAAATGTAAGGAAAGTGGACATGTGTGTAGCAGACCACAGCTGAACACTGAATTCTTCTTGTCTTTAAATGGAAGGATTTATTATCCACAAGATGAACGAAGAAGAGGGGCACAATCAATAACTGTGGAAATCGTGCAAAGCTGGTGGTTTTATTCAGCTCTTGGAAATGACTGCTTAGCAGATGTGTGATGGAGCAGTCCAGGGGCTGTGATGGAGGCCCAGCCCAGTCGAGGTCTGGGTTATGACTGTGGCCTTGGAGTATGAACTTGCTTTACGATCTTGGATGGTCACTTCACCTCAGTTTCATAAAACTTCAGTGTCCTCATTTGTAAATTGGAAATAATAACAATACCTATGCTATCTACCTCCCAAAATCGGTAAACAAAAAATAGATTCGTAAATGAGAAAGGACTTTTCAAAAGTTGAAAGGAATATGGCATGATGGTATAATGTATGTATTTTAAAAATGAAATGTAACTTGTATTAATGGATATTTGGTCTACATATAAAAATGGAAAATACCTACTCCTTCAATACTTATTGCTTAATTCCTTTTTTTAATAATTTTTTTTAACATTTATTTATTATTGAGAGATAGGGGGACACAGAACGTGAGCAGGGGAGGGGCAGAGAGAGAGGGAGACACAGAGTCTGAAGCAGGCTCCAGGCTCTGAGCTGTCAGCACAGAGCCTGACGTGGGGTTTCAACTCACCAAATCGCAAGATCATAATCTGAGCTGAAGTCGGACGCTTAACCAACTGAGCCACCCAGGCACCCCTGCTTAATTCCTTTTTTTAAAAAAGCTTATTTATTTTGAGAAAGAGAGAGTGCAAGTGGGGGAGAGGCATAGAGAGAGGGAGAATCTCAAGCAGCTCCATGCTGTCAGCACAGAGCCCAACGTGGGGCTCAGACTCAAGAAACTGTGAGATCATGACCTGAGCTGAAATCAAGAGTCGAATGCTTAGCTGACTGAGCCACCCAGGCACCCCTCTTAATTCCTTTCTAACAGAGAAAACTTCTATGTTCCTCAAGAAATCATGTCTTTAACAAGATAACGGATATAAGGTGAATGGCACCATGCCTGACAGGTAAAGTGAAATTTTAAAGAGCTTAAACATTTTGTTTAATATTTTATTTCTCAATTAGGACTTCTGCAAAGGCCTCCTCTACTGTAATAAGCAACCACGTGAGTTTATATTAATAACAACAGCTAACACAAACAAAATGTTTACTATGTACTAGGTACTGTTCTAACCACTTTATGAAAGTTAATTTACTTAATTCACATAAGCATGTATAAAGTGGCCCCAATTATCAGCTTGGAGGCTCGATCACCTGATCTTACAAAAAATATTAAGTTCTGCACTATGATCTCCTTTTGGGCCAAGTACATTTTCTAATCTTGTAAAGTGTGAAAAGCCAACAACCTTCTACAAAATGGCTTTGTTTCTTACCTAAGAAATAGATACTATTTTTTCAACATTTTTTTAGAGACGAGAAGAGTATACCCCAAGAAGTTAAAGTGCTTTGCAAAGCAACCCACTAGCTGACCCAGGATTCACACACTGTGCTGCCTCTCTTTGCATCAGAGGAGCCCAAAGCCCCTGTTACCTGGGGGGCAATGTCATCATGGCCACTTGGTCAGTTTAGAACCCAAAACTGAGACATCAGATTGAGACCTAATTAGTTACCTAGGAAATAGCCCAAAAGGAAACACAGCATTGAGAGTGGGTTCATAGCCTTGTCTACATTATAGCAATTGGTTGGGTAGTGAGTTGCTTCAGTGTGAATTCAGCAATGGTCACCATGTCACAAATGCACCTCCCAGACAAGGGAGTTGAAAAGATCCTTATGGCCTTATGTCTACATTCACCTAGGTGAAATGTACTTCTAACATTTGCCATTCTGAATGCAGAAAAGATACCATGTAATGAGGCAAATGTGGGGATCTCTGTCTTTTCTTTTTTCAATTAGAAAATTTTTTTCACCATTATTTGGAAACAAATCCTTGAAAATCTTTAAAAGACAGTAAAGAAATTCTTAGATTGAATTCCATTTTGTCTGTTTGTTACTGGATGACAAAAGGGTGTGAAATACAAACAGGCATCTATAGAGCTGCATGGAATAGCTTTGTAGCTTTCCCTTCAATAAATTCAGAGATTGTCTTTGTATCCAGTGACCTTTTAGGGGGAATTTAAAATAAAAAAAAATCAAAAGACACAGTACAATTTGTCTATACCAAAGACCCAATTATAATTCTCAGCCTCATCTTTTATGGTTACCTCTCAAAATTGAGCTTCAGTGAGCAAGAACTGAGAACTATTCCTCTTTTCTGAATTATATTCTCAAGTGAAATAAGGATCTGGGTGCTTCCTTTCCAGCCCTTGTGGATGAATGCCCTCATTGGTGATTGATTCTTTAATGAGCTTCACCAGCAGGTCCAGGAGAACAGACGCTGCCCAGCTCTCTAAATTTTAATAAGTAATCATTTCAGATGCAGATTGGGCTGTGTTGTTGGAACAGGTTGGAGAAACCAGTGAGTATGAACGACATAAACTGAAATTGAGATGCATTTACAAACACATTCCCATGTTCTCAGAGACCTTATAAACCAAAAGGGAAAATGCCAAATGACTTGGATGGTAAAACCAGCCCCAACCATCAGCTTCTAGGCTGGATCAGCATCTGGTTAAAAAATATAAGGCTCTGTGTTATGATCCTATTATTGGTTAAATTTATTTTTTTTTAATGTTTATTTATTTTTGAGAGAGACAGAGCACAAGCAGGGGAGGGGCGGAGACAGAAAGGGAGGTACAGAATCTGAAGGAGGCTCCAGGCTCTGAGCTGTCAGCACTGAGCCTGACGCAGGGCTTGACTGAACTCAAGAACCGTGAGATCGTGACCTGAGCCAAAGTCGGACGCTTAACCAACTGAGCCACCCAGGCGCCCCAGGGTTAAATTCATTTTCTAATCTTGCAAAATGTAAATGGAAAGGCATCCAACCGCATTCTACAAAACAATTTCATCTCATAGATTTTGTCATCAGGAGGGCAGCTAAAGCCTGCTGCATTGCTTTAAAAATATTAATTAACAGGCACTTCAAGTTCAGCCACTTCGCAAGGCCATCCTATTTATTCATAAATTTTATTAATTCTGAAGTCAGTTGCTCCTCAATGGTGTATTTATGTTCAACTAGGTCAGGTCCACTGGGATGATATTTGGTCTTTCACAGCAGACACACAGGGCCTGTATGGGCAGCAGGCTCAAGCTACCAAACACACTTCCTTTCCTAAGGTATGACTACATGAATTTGTTAGACTTTTGTGAAAAAATTCTGTATGGAAACCCAGATATGTATTTCACGAGACTCTACATGAGACCTTCTACACACAAGGCTGTCACTGACATGTTGCCTCCTGGTTAGGGAAACAGGCATTTGGCAAACAGTTCATTTGTGATGGTTTGTGGGGCTCAGTAGAGTTAACAGTGAAGGGTACCGACAAGGAAACAGTGAAAACCGCTCTTTGCGTTACATTAGTTTGCTCAAAAAGTATGCACTTGTTGGCCAAACCTACAAACCACACATTTTCAAGCATGTTGCAACAGAATAAAATTTAGTAAAGACTTAGGTGAGATAAAAAAGAAAAAATCATGCTTATATTCCTCAATAATGCCATGACTAACTGACTAACTTTGAGCATGATATAGAGAGTTGAACTATATATGATATAGAGAGTTGAGCTATAGAGAGACCTTTAAAAATCAAAACAATGCATAGGCAACGGACATTTAAAATGTTCAAATGCACGTTAAGAGTCTCATTTCTCCTTTCAGTAAAAGGGGTGCATGGCTTACTTTGAGAACTATTCAAGCCATCCCCAGTCGATGGGTAAACATTTATAAGCCTTTGGGATCTCCACTTTCTTGGTCTTCCTGCTCTCTGATTTTACTTAGAGGAATATGTGAACGCTATTCCCTCTTGAAGCTGTTATTAGCCAGAACTCACTGATAATGATTTAGCACAGAATATTAGAGTTGAAAGGGGCTTCCAGAGACCAAAACTCTATCCTTATTTTAGAGAAAGGGAGCCAGAGGCTTCACAGAGATTAGGTGACATGCTCAAAGTCACAGCTAGTATGTGATGAGATTAGAGTTAGTCCAAAACCCATGTCTTTGGGCTCCTAATATGATACTCATTCACCCTATCACCCTCAGTGTGATGAAAGACAGATAAATGACACCAATTCCTTACAGTTTCTAAGTCAGCACATGATTATTAGATACTGTTGACTCTGTGAGTTCTCTGAGGTTAGAAGAAATGCAATGCATCCTAAATGTCACAGGCCTGGAAGTAATCAAAAGGAAGCTGAATGTTAGTTGCTACTCTACATAATGCTTGCAACATATCTGTGGTCGGTTGCAATATATTATTAGAGCTTGGGTTTTGTTGTGACTGTATGAACCAAGCCACACAGGGAATGCTGAAGAGTGATCACAAAAATACCTTTCTTTCCCTACTGTCCCTCAAGCAGCAGGGATCAAATAACTGTTTCTCAGCTGTCTGTCGTTTAAACAAAAATATCTCCTTCACTCTACATGTATCTGTGGCAACTTGGTGTTGCTTCCTCTTCTCTGTTCTATTTTTTAGACCCCAACCTTGGATCACCAGGGGATACTGGGACTAGAAAAGACCTGACATGATGTTTTACAAATTTATCTCAGATTCCTTCAGTGCGTCACAGTTTGTGTTCAATAACGGCAGGCAGCGTAGAGCAGGCAGGCAGAGAGTGGCCTGCAACTGGATTTTGGGCTTGCAGAATCCTCGACCTCCAAGCTTGATGCTCGAAGGGCTTTTCACTCCAAGTACAGCAGTTTCCATCTGTATTTTGGGCCAGCTGCTTACGCCAACATTGCAATAATGTGTTTTATTCATCTGCAGCATAGTCAAGCCTTTCTACAGTTGTCTAGGAAATCACAGATGAGACTTGGAGGGGCCATATTGAGTCCATGCTACTTCCTAAGTGCACACAAATCCCCCAGTTCTTCTCCCCTGACTCTGGCCTGGCCACTTACTAACCCAGCATGTTTCTTTTCTTCTCTCTCTTTAAAAATTTTTTTTTTTATTTTAGAGAGAGAGCGAGAGCATGTGCGTAAGGGGAGAGAGGCAGAGAAAGAGAGAGAAAATCTTAAGTAGGCTCCACGTTCAGCATAGAGCCTGATCCCACAACCCTGGGATGGTGACCTGAGCAGCAATCGAGTCAGAGGTTCAACCAACTGAGCCACCCAGGTGCCCCTAGCTGGGCATGTTTCTTAATCTAACTTTGCCTGAGTGGCCTCATGTGTAAAATGAATATAGACAATAACAGTAGTTCTCCTTTAGGGTTGTTCTGGGGATTTAATAAGTAATTAAAGTGCATGACTTACACAGGGTCTGGCATCTAAACTTTATATAAATATTAGTTATAATTATTATTTCTACTCCACAAAGTTAAGACTTCCTTATAGTTTTGGATCTCAGTTGGCTGTGATTACTTTTACATCTGTAAAGGAATGGCTTGTTAAACTAACGAACATCATACAGCTATACCATAATTGATTCAACCATTCACCTGTTATTGGACATTTAGTGTGTTTCCAATGTTCTGCTATGTAGATAATGTTGTATACTAGCTGCACTTCTAGGAATCTATGCTTACAGCTTCCCTATGAGGTAGATGTCTTAATACTGCCATTTCCCAAATAAGGGAACTGAGACTTAGACAATATAAATACAATATGATCACACAACTAGTTAAGTGTTACATGTAAGACTCGAGCCCATGTTTCTGGATTTCAAAACCTTAATGAACTCCTTATGCATGTTCTTATCCAAATGGTTATAATAGCAACTAGTTTGTGCACCTAAAGTTGCAAGCCTCATTTATCTAAATTTTTTCTTATATTGACCATCTCATTCCTCAATAATTCAGAATAACTGCAGTGTTATTTTCCTTTTCAGCCTAAACTCCTCAACTTTATTTATTTATTTATTTGAAGTTTATTCATTTTGAGAGAGAGAGAGAGAGAGAGAGAGAGAGAGCATGGGGGAGGGGCAGAGAGAGAGAGAGAGAGAGAGAGACAGAGACAGAGACAGAGACAGAGAGAGAGACTCCCAAGCAGGCTATGCACTGTAAGCACAGAACCCGATGTGGGGGTTGAATCCACAAACTGTAAGATCATGACCGAACCAAAACCAAGAGTCAGATACTCAATTGGCTGAGATACCCAGGTGTCCCTAAACTCCTCAATTTTGAACACTCAACTTATTATTAGGAATGCTTATGTTGCAAAACCACCAGCAGCTTCACAAAACCTTGTTCTGGCTTCTAAAGGACCTGAACACTTCCTTGCACCAATTTATTCCAGACTCTCTGGACCAGCAAGACATGGGGTGGACATGAAGAGCAATTTCAGGGACTCAAAAGAGACAATATAGTTACATTCCAGCAAGGAGATAAGGAGAATCTTCTTTGCTACTTGCACTGGCCACAGGCTTATACAGCAGACTTAATACAACCTGACCAGCTACCTTGTTAGGGGGAAGTTCCTGCCATTGCTATGGGAGCAGTGTGAACAAATCCCGTGGGTGCTACTTTTAGGAACATGCAGATACATCTGGTTTTTTTGAAAACGGAGATATTAATTGGGGAACAATTATGTAAGTATGCTGAAGACATAATTTGTATAATTGTATGCACAACGTTTCCCAGAGAAAGGAGACTGGAATGGCTTTGACAATGCTATACATCCCAACTGAGACTGTCCACTCGGACTACATGTCTCTTCTCCTAAGAGGACTTATAACCATAATAATGGGTAAAATTTATAGATCACTTACTATGTGCCTGACAATATTCTAAGTACTTTATATGTCTTAACTCCATTTCACTCTCATGACAACCCTATGTGGTAGATAGTTATTATTACTATTATTTTCTCCATTTTATACATGAGGAACCAGAGGTGTGAAGAGGGTAAATAACTTATCCAGGTTACACAGTCAGTAAGTCTAAGGCTGGGATTTGAACCTGGCAGTCTGACCCTGGGGCCTTTGCTCTTTGTCACTACCCTAGGCCAATGGGTGCTCTTGGTCCCTGGCTCCCTTGTCCCCTGCCCTTCCAACCCAGTTCACAGTAACTTGCTCTCATTCACCCTTCCAGTCTGCTCCTCAACTGGTGCCTTCACAGGGCCACACTCTAGAGCTTGGACTCCCTGGGCTCCTGCCTCCCACCTCTCCCTTCCTCTCCAAAAGTCTTTCTACCCCTCCCATGAGGCTGTCCCTCACATGGAAAAGAATGTAAAGGTTTCACTGAACTAACAACAAAACCACTTCCCTTTAACATAAGGCTTGAATGATTTGCTAGGATTGCATGGAGAAGAAACATTTAGTAAAAAAAAAAAATGAAAAGGTACTTATTAAATCAAATACATCATTTTAGAGAAAATGGTGCTTAAAGAGAACGCTGTACCCAGTGCAATTTCTTGTACACACACAAGGCAAGAAATAAATATGTATGGAGTAACTGAATGAATGAAGTCAACTTGGGACTCTGGGATTTGAACAGAAGTTTTTGAAAACTTAAACTTGGATGTTTTTGTTGGATTGCTTTAAGAAGATGCTCTGGTGCCCGAAAGACCATTTTGTCAGAATATATATAATCTAATGTTTCCATATGTTATAAAGTCCTCCATTGAGGGTTTTCCAGCAAGTCTGTCCAGGCTAATGCCACTTGCCTGCCAAAGAAGGCAGTGACTGTGCTCTTTTATGTGTCTCTCTTTCACGAGTTTTAAAAAAAATAACAAACATTTCAGACACCACGAGAAAAATTAATCTTTCTTAAGTATCAAGCTTGGAGAAGGCAGAATAGCTAATTTGCTTCTCAACTTCTTCAGTGGAGATTTTCTGACTTCAGTGCTACATGAAAAATGTAGTTATAGTTCATGTTGGCATGCCATTTTTGAACTGTTAATAGAAATTATTGACACAAAAATTAAAAAAAATAAGACCAATATTTTATTTCTTATGTTCTAGCTATGCGCTGAAAGCTAAGAAGACTTACCAGTATCTATAGCTTTATTGTTTTACTATTCAGCTTAACTATTTATTTTCCAATCATAGGTTGGATTTTAAAAGCCATCTTAAGCTCATTGTGTGTGTGTGTGTGTGTGTGTGTGTGTGTATGTGTGTGTGTGTGTGTGTCTGCCTCAAGGTGTTTTGAAACAGTAAAGGCCAGGATTTATTGATAAGAGAGTATAATTAAAATAATAAAGAGGTAGACTGACTCAGTTGTCAAAGTTTGATTTTGGTACCTTTGCTCCACAGCTGTTTTAATTAGTCCCTCACAAAAAAATAGCTTGAGCTGTTATCTTGAATGAAAATACAAACTTATTTCTCATTCTGCTCTGGTGTTGTAGAAAAATGCACTGCTTTGAGCAACAAACCTTGCATTTCAAGAATCTCACCACTAAGGCTTTTCTCAGGATATACTGTAAATTATACAGCAAATGTCTTAATTTCTAAAAGAAGTAAATTCAGATTTTCAGCATCATGTTCTACTCTTTCTAAGAAACCTGCCCTCTCACCATCTGCCTGTGCTGCCCTGTGCATACACATACCCTGACTGCCCCACCACGGACTCTGTGCTGGGGCAGCTCCTGCCTGAGCCCTGTCCCCCCACCCTCTTCCAACCCACAATATCCATAAACCTACCAACACATCTAGATTCAGATCAAACCCTACCTCCATTAGGAGTGTTCCAGCCAGGAGCAGTGTCTCCCCAACCAGAGTGTCCACACTGATCAGACTTGTCTTTCCATGGTTTATGTGGGACTCCATCTCCCTTCCCAATTAGAGACTGTAAACCCCCTGGGATCAGGGCTCTGGGGAAAGTCAATAATTTATCTTTTGTATTATGTATAAATTTGTAAACTGCCCTCAATCACAAGGCAAATGAACTGTGGCATGAATACATAATGTCTATGATAGGATTCATACGGATTTGTTATGTGTAGCTTATCAGAGTAATCATATTATTGTGTAGTGATAACTTATGCTCTGGAAAACACATTAACATCCACGTACATAGGTGGAGTTGACAAATACATTACAGTAAAGGGAATGAAGAAAGGAAATAGTAAGTATGGAATATACCGAACGGGCCTGAAATAAAGAAAATCTTTAAAAATGTACACAGTATATGGTAAACATTTGATTACCTATAAACCTGGACAAGTAAAATGAATGGAGAACTAGGAACTCAATGTGGACTATAGGTTTCAGTCATCTGTTGCACTAAAGATTTCCACACAAGTATTTATGGGCCACAAGTTGCTTATTTGAATTTATTGCCCCTCCCTGTCATAATACACCTTTATATGTATATTACCCAGGTGGTAGCTGGAAGCTTTTCTTTAGATCTGGGTAAAACAGGCAATTCCTCAGCCCACGAGAGTCCACAATTCCCAAGATTTCTGTAAATTCCAGGGACGGGGGTGATGCTTATGCTGCTATGGCCCAGGGCTCCAGGGCTCTCCCACCTGCTGGGACGTGTACACTGAAACTCAGCTCACAACAGATGCGGTTAGAGGAATCTGCTGAAGATCTGGGGAAGGCCGAGCCAAGAACACATGGTCTTATGCCACTCAGATGGCTCTTTTCTCCCTATTCTGCTTTTTTCCCCTTTTCATATTCTCCATCCTGGATAAAGTAATTCAGATATTTTAGAGAAAATCTTGGCACCATCCCATTCGTCCAACTGAGGTAGATCTTGTTTCTAAATATAACCTCTAATCAATATTTCTTCAGATAACAGTAGAGTCCTTCTTGAGAGCCATTTTGATCCTGGCTGTAAACATTGCAAACATGTCTTCCTATTACACTCATGTATTAAAAAAGTAGGATATGATCAAAAAGCTCGAAACTAGAGGGGAACCAGGGGCACATCTAACCCCACTGCTCTATCTCTGAAGCTCCCTTACCATTTGTGACTGAAGTCACAGTTGTCCTATAAACTCCAACATAGGCATATTCTAGACTCTATCATCAAGTGGAATTGGGAACGTCCCATCCTATACTGGTAATTCTGATTTTGTGCTATTTTTTTTTATTGTTGTTAGATGCACAACTCAGCTTTACATGCAATTTTGTTTCCTTCCCTCTCTGCTTGAGGCCACCATGCTTTCCAACCCATGGGACAGTTTCACTTTTTCCTTGCCCCTGCACAGTGTCTGCTCCCATGCGTACAGACAGCAAAGTTGGGACACAGCTTTAGATAATATGGGCTTTGAATAGCTGGCCTACACGTGTAATGGATAATTAGATCTGCTTTAGATTTCAGATTATTTCCAAATTTCCAAGTGTTCAGGATTCTCATGATGCTGAGTTATTCACCTCTACAGAAAGCTCTCTTTTTCACCACTGAAGGAGTGAAGAGAATAGGTAGAAAGGCAGTAAGTGACTACACCTCAGAAAATAACAGCAGATAATAGCATTACCATGCTGAACGGTTCAGCCAGCAAATCAATCTATGGCTGCGATGCTGTTAGATATGAGCACCTGAAGTAGCCCATTCCATACCTTCTAACCACCTTCATTGTTTCTTGGCAACACTGTCCTCACAATTTGTTTTTACTTAAAAAACACAGTATCCCGTAGTCATGACACCAAGCCAACGTTTTCTGTTTCCAGTTAAGGGAAATATAAAGATGCCAGAAAATATTTGTCCAAACAGGGCTGTTTTTCATTAGAAGGGTAGTTTTAGAGCCCTGTTACTGCAATATCAACTCTGTATTGTTCTATGACCATGAAGCACACAACTGAAATTGGCGGGTTTTTTTTTTCTATTAGCAGCATATCACATTTGTTGGGTATTAAAGAAAGTGTTCACAGATATTAAAAGTTTTTCTCCTCCTGGGAAACGCACATCATTGAAAATGCAACATAATTTCCATTCTCTTTTGGAGTCCTTAAGTTTAAGACTGAAATTTTTTGGAGGTACTTCAAGTTAGCCAGCATATTAAATATCTGTTCCTCACCCTTTATACCTCATGCATAACCTGACTTTATCGAAGCTGGAGAAAGATGTTAACCCTTTGCCCATCAGTTCTTTACCTCTGACAGGGCAGAAAGATCACTCACTATATACACCTGCTCTAGAGTGGACTCTCATGGTCCTCTTCTTCTATAGCATTTTTCAATATCATGTAACTAATCTTGGAAAGGACAGGTTACTTTGCAGAGAATACCACTTAGGAATTAGATAATGTTCCACATTAAAGGAAATCGGTATGTAAGTTGTGACCAATTCCACATTTCCAATGTAACAAGTCTGGAAGTGCCATGCCCAACTGGAATGTCAGAAACTTCTAAGTTTGGCAAATGGCTATTGTGAAAGAAACAGGAAGTTTCTTGGGAGCTGTGGAATTCATCATGGCTTTGGAGAAAAATAGTAGCATCACAGATGGTAAGTGCCAGACCAGATGCTTCTGTGGCCATGATGAACTCCAGAGTGATGAGCCAGGCAGTCAAATCGAGAGTGCTCATGGTGAAGTGGAGCTCCACATTGAATTACTTTCGGATGACAAGGACAGTAGCACTACTTATTGTTTGTTCATGGCATTAGAATCAGACATTAACTCCCATCTGTCCAACCATCCTGCCAGGTCAGCATATAAGAGTGTCAAGCACTTTCCTTGAACCAGGCAAGTACTAGTCCAAGTGCCTTACACGGGTCACTTCAGTCACTCCTCATCACAAGTCACGAGGTATGATTATGGTTACTATCACTGTCTAGATGGAGAAGTGGCTCTGTTCCCAAGGCCACAGTCAATAAGTGTCAGAACCTGAACAACTGGTTCTGAAACCAGAACTCCTAATGGCCATGCTGCAGTGCCTTGATGCCTCTCAGGTAATATGAGGCACTTGACTTCCCTCCTCTCAATGAATTTTCCAACAGCTTTGTGAGGTCAGTATTAACTATCCTTACTTGGATAAAGAAATGATAGTTCTTTAGAAAGAGAAAACAAACAAAGAAAACAAACCTCTAAGAGACTTTGGGACTTGCCCCTGGACACACAGTGAGAAATGATGCTTTTGGGATTTGAATCCAGGTCTGTATGAATCTCAAGTACAACTAGAAGCACTATGTGTCTCACATGCCATAGTGAGCCTGTTGCTTGTCATGGATAAAAACTGACGGTAGCTGGAGTTTAGGTGGTCACATGTCAAAATCTCAGGGGAACATGAGATCTTTTCAGCTAGAAACTGCTTTTCATACTTATACACATCTTTTCTTCTTATAGAGAAAACATGAAACATGTGATCCAGCAATTTCTCCAATGAACATTATCTTCCACTGTAGGCTGGACCCAAATTCAAAATTCTCTGTCCACATGTTTCATTGTTTGAAATGTTTTTGAGCACTTAAGATACCTAAGTCACATGGGTAGAAATTAATCAATGGAGACATGTAATGCACAAAATATGGAAATAATAGCTGCTTAAATTAAAATATAGGTTGCATCATCCAAATGAAGGCCGATCCAAAAATGGCATGTCAAACCACTAACATTTCTTTAACTGCTATTTATTTGCATGTTCTCTAGTTTTGTCTACAGTGTTTTCATGGATTTGCTCATGCTCCAGTGCTGGGCGAGCCAAGAGCTCAGTGCTGTATAAATAGTTTCAAATGCACAGAATGTGATGGAAATCTCATTTGAAACCATATGGCCTTTCACAAATGCTCCAAATGGCCACTACTCAAAGGTACAAGATTTAAAAAGTAATCCTGCCACCATTAAAAATATATGAATAAATAAACGATGGCAATGACTTCCTTTTCCCTACTGGATTTGTGGACGGGTTAGGGAGTATGAATTGCTTCTGCTCTGTGGCTGATTTTCAGTTCAGATAACTCATCTTTATTCATTTCCTTTCAGTCGTGATGAGCCATATTGAGAGCAGCTGTAGGCAAGAAAAAAAAAAAAAAGGATCTCCTCACTCCCTCCTTTAAATCCTTGTCAAGCAGCCGTTATAAAGAATCCATCTGGGCTCAGTGCTTTGCTGGGCACCCAAGAAATAATAGAAAACAGGAGAAACAAAAAGTTTAAGCTGAATCTAACAAAGAGATTTAAAAATTACCCAAACACATGTTTTGGGGAAAAATCAACCTCAGGATGATTTAATGCAAAGTTGGGTAGACCAGGCCTAAAGGAAAAGCACACTTTAAATTAAATTCAAAACCAGACCAAACCAAAGTGTACTTGGAAGGTGATGGGAAACACCAATAGGCAGGTAACTAGTAAGGAGAAGTCTGGTGGCCAATTCTAGTGAGAGTTACTTATAAAGTTAGAAGGTGATAGGTGAGTGTCAATAAGCCAAGCTCTAAAATGTAATAAGAGTGAAATGATTATGGGGAAACAACTTGCACAAAGTGGAATGAAATAAGAAATGATTTACTTTAATAATTGAGATTTTATATCAGAAAAAGTCTTTCCAGGTTTAAGCGGCAAATGAATCGGGGATCAAAACTCGTTTTTTTTAAATTTTGGATAAATGATGAATATTTTTTTGGATCTGAGGTAGAAAGCAAATGCTTTTGACATTTTACTTAAAATGATTTCATCTGTTTTAATACATAAACCCAAAAGAAATCTTGTTTATGGATCATTCTACTATACTTCAATGACACAAAAATGGCTTCAGTTTCAAAGGGGAGAGTTGGCAAGTGATTACTGCATAAAATATCGCAGTCTTGTTTGTTTTACAGCATTTTTGTTCATGCGTTTTTAATGGTTACATGAACCAAATGCTTAGGCAGCTGTGCTGAAGATGGAATGAATGAGAAACAAAGATCTGCTAGAGGGCAAGCTGGAAGACTAACTGCTTTGCAGGTTTTCTTGAAATATAACTAACAGAGCAAGGAAGAATTCTAAGTAGTGTTTGAAAATGACCAAGAAAGCACAGTGACTAAAATTCGCAAAACAAGTTTTAAGAAGCTAGAAGGAAAAGTCAACAGAAGAACTGTCAGAATACACAAAGAAAATCCAAACTCTCTTGCTTTCCATTTATTAGCTAGAATTAGCAATGGTTTTTACTTCCCATCATCTCTGAACTCTGCCATTTTGGCACTGCTGAGTCCTCTCTCCCTTGTGACCTTAACTCTTCCATGGCTCCTACAATTTGCTTCTCTATCTACCTCTGCAATCTTCTCCATCTCTGTGGCTGGATCGGTTTTCTATCTGGCTTCTTTCCATCTCCACTTACCTCCTACAGTCCAGGGTCCTAAGCCTTGCTCTCTCCTGGGGGTCTCTTTATTTCTATATCACCATGTCACTTCTGATCATTCCTAAAATCTACATGGCCTTCCTCAATATCCACTCTGCAACCTACAGACACCAGCCTCTGTCCCTCTGCCACTGTGTCAACTTCAGTATGGTCAGAGTCAACCTCCATCACTAAGAGATCCATCCTCCAGGCTTAAAAATTGTGACTCACTTTTTTTTTTAAACTTTTTTCTCTCCCTTGGTCAGTATATACAATCAGTCCTACTGATTCATCAAAAATTTATCTCTGTATTTTTCCTTTCAGTAATGGAACTTAGGCTCTCACCAATTCACACCTAAATTATTTCCACAATAATACTAATAACAACTCAGTAGTGTCAACTTTCATGAGCCAAGCATTGCTCTGAATGCTTCATATGAATTATATCATTGTACAGGAAGAAACTAAGCACAGAGATGAATTTATCTGCCTGAGGTAACACAACAAAGCAGAGCCACTATTTGAACCAAAGCTGTCTAATCATAACATTCTTTAGCACTCTGTTGAATGGTTTCTCATAGAATCTCTCATCCAAGCCATGTTGCACACTACATCCACTTTATTTTTCTAAAATAGTGTCTAAGGGGCACCTGGATGGCTCAGTAGGTACAGCACAGGAATCTCAATCTCAGGGTCATGAGTTCAAGCCTTACATTGGTTGTGGAGCCTACTTAAAAAACAAATAAAATAAAAATAAAATTGTGTTTTAAATGCAGTTATCTGTATTAGCAACCTCAATTATCCATACCCATGGGCTCAAAATTTGAGTTAAATTTTATGGAAACTTATCTTAAGGAAATAATTACTTGTGTACAGGAAGATTTATATACATGGATCTTCACTGCAACATGATTTACAACAGTTCAAAATTGGAAACACCTTTAATGTTCAATGGCTGGTTAAACAGAATTGTGGCGCATTTATATGAGGAAACACACAGTATTAAAAATGACATTGCAGAAGAGTATTTGGTGACACGGGAAAATGTTTAAGATTTACTCAGTGGAAAAAAATAGGTTATAGAAGTTATATAGAGTATGAATCCAATTTTGTGGGGGGGAAAAAGGCAAAACAAAAACAAAACAAAAAACCAAATACACCAAATGTTAACCAAAATTGTTTTGAGGTATTGGGACTGTAAGGGATTTATTTTCATGATTCTCCAACATTTTATAATGAATATATGATATATTATAATCAGAGATCCCTCCCATGGTAAATGTTATTTAAAAAACAATATTTATATCTCATGACTACAGTGTCATTCCCTTGCTCAAGGACAAAACAGTAAATACTTACTGTCTGTTATAGTAGGTTGAAAATCTCCATGCCTTTAATGAAGCCCCCTTGTCTAAGGCATCTTAGTTCTTGAATCCCAACCTCTATGTCTTTCCAGGAGAATGACTCCAGCCATATAGGATTTCATTAGGCTTCCTTTTTGCATGCCCACCAACTCTGCAATTGGTCAAAGCCCAGCCAGGGCCTCACATCACTCACTCCTGACCAATGCAGATGCACCCACCCATCCTGGATTCTTAGACTATAACTTGGATTTATTTATAAACGTTTGGTATTTCTTTCTAGTTTTACCATGTCTGGAAAATGGCACTCAACCTGTAGGCCACGTAGTCATTATAAAAGTCATCATTACCATACACAAGTCAGGCAAGTGGTAAAAATGTTTCCTCCATTTAGTGCTTTAGTTTTATTATTTACATGCTGGCTTTAGCTGCTATTCTCTGTCTCCTGCACCATGTTTTTCACACTCGGGCTATGGTACTTCCTACCTAAATTAAAGTGATATATTTACATGTATGTTTCCCTTGTTCAATTGTCAGTTCCTTGAATGCAGTAAAAATACATAATCGAGTTTTACTGCCCCAGCACATAACATTTAGTAGTACTTAATAAACATTTATTGAATGAATGGCAGATTAGCAGAAATAGGTAAATCTGTATCTAAAATAAATATAAGTTGTTTGAGGAAAATACTGAGAGCAACTTTCCCATGATTTATGATTGGACTATAATACCAGCACCAGAAATGATTAAAATATTCATGAATGAAATTGTTAAAGGTAAAAAATAATTCCTATCTCCAGTTAGCTTTGCCAGATACCTAAGAGATGCATAAAAGTGAACATGAAAATAAAATGTAAGACTTACACATCATTCTGATTTTTTATACCAGAAGACTGTTCCTATCTAGAGATTTAGCGATAAAATGGGTGGGAGGAGGAGGAGGAAAAAATAATTTTCACTGATTATGAAACTTATCAAATGGCAACTCCAGTTGCCACTTTTTTCCACTATATTCTAAATTACTCTAAACTTGCCATGTATCTGTGGAGACCGAAAGATCATACCACAATTCACAAGACATAACACTGTATGAATAAGTGGTCTATATATGGGGAACTATAATTTTTCTGTGGAACTTTGGAGAAGTTGCAACCACACAAGGAAAGTCTGATTGGTTAATATGGCCAATCAAGCCACTGGTTGTGTTTCAGAATACCATAATCCCAAACACACAGGCGTGGTTTTATATAATACATGGGTATAACTCCAACAGGGTCTGCATGCTCTAAGGATTCTCCCATCTCTTGTTGGCCCTAATTTCCATTTCTTTAGACTACTTCACTTCTCTTTGAGCTCAACAGGCCATAACATTACATCATAAGTGGGTAACACTGAGACTCATCTTTCCATCTTGGCGACCATATAAAGTAGATATTTAACTACCAGTGGATTCTGTCATCCTGGATCAAAGGAAGAATATGCAGGGAAAAAAAAAGAGGGAAGCATTTTTCCTCTTCTTCATCTATGGGATAATGAACAAAAGTGCCCTTTGAGATCAAATGAGGAACACCAAGAGGAAAGCCATTACAAACTAGTTGTTATTTATATTGTAAAAACATGGCAAAAGTTATTAAAATAGAACTGCTAAGAAATCAACCAGAGAAATAAAAATCAGGGAATTAAAAAATTTATAGTTTTAAACGGAACCCCAGTATAACGTTAAATTTAGGGAAAGTTTGTCCCCCCCCCCCACACTTTATAGGCTAAGCACATTCTCTCAGGCTTTTACCAGGTGAAGGTAACGTTTTATGTTTTGCGTGCACGAGAGCATAATGAGATCCACAGTTATCTGGATTTGAATTACAATGAGCCACTTTTAATAGGTCCATTCTGTATCAGGAATATGATGTGAAACAAATGGGACTCTGGGAATGAGGAGACTCCCATTGGACCTATAACTGTCGGCAAATCAGACTCACTTTAGAACTGAGAATTTGAGTTCTTTGCTTGGTACTGTGAGATAGCCTGAAGACCCGTGTTTGGGTGAGGAGGGTGTAAGGGCAGGGGCAGAACGCTAGAGCAGAAGCCAATGGAATAGCCTCCACAAAGGAACTCTAGTTTTAAGAACAAATTATGCCTGCTTAATGGGATATACAATCCTTGGGACATTGCAGGCATTCAATACCAATTATTAATAGTGATACTCTGTCCTTTAGTGGAGAGTTTTCCATATAAACAAAATTAAAAAAAATACTTTATGCATTAATGAGGCAAATAATCAAGGAATATGAATCTTATGTTTATTATACTAAAATCTATTTGGATTAATGTCCTAAAAGCCATAGGTGCACCAAAACCTAAATTCTAACACTCTATTTAAAGAGATACAATTGAGGGTGCCTGGGTGGCTCAATTAGTTAAGTGTCAGACTTTTGATCTCAGCTCAGGTCATGATATGATTTGTGGGATCAAGCTCCACATTGGGGTCTGCCTTGACAGCATGGAACCTGCTTTAGATTCTGTGTCTCCCTCACTCTCTGCCCCTCCCCTGCTCATGTGCTCTCTCTCAAACTAAATAAATAAACATGAAAAAAATAAAAAAAAAATAAAGAGACACAATTGTATTATCTTTTAGTATGCAGAAACTAGAAGAGGGCTAATTTTATCAAGCAGAGGTCCTTCACTGGTTCACTTGAACTTAGCACATTAACAGTGGTTTCGACATGCTTGAAAACTGGTTTTTAAATAGGATAAATACTGTCCTTGATGTTCCTCTTCAGAAACCTTTACTGACTTAGTAAACTACTTTTCATGGATGGAGGAAAAGCCAAATTCACTAGGCCATTTCACTTACCAAAAATTAAAACACACACACACACACACACACACACACACACACACACCCAGTACATAAACATTAAGCTTTTCTAGTATTTTAGATCAACATGTAAAAAAAAAAAAGAATCACTGTCTGAAAAAGAATGTAAATATATTACATTCCTGTAGGATAGAGTAGCAAAAATAAATAGATTGACTACATTTCACCTAAATACATAATTAATAAGTTGATCTAATATATTTTGATTTAAAGGGAAACTTAGGGGAATTGCATTTAAGGAAATGCTTTAAACACAAAGTGTCTCCTCGTAAACAAGTAGCAGGCAGGAGGTCTTACATCTATGGCATTAAACGGGTTAAGTGCACGATCCCAACTGGAGGATGTTGTAATTTTTTAGATTTATGAATTGGCCAGGCCACTTAGCATCTTGAACGCAATGGACACTATCTAGATCTGTCCCTTACCTGCTGGGAAGAGACAATTCCCCTCACACTTGGAACCCCGAAGCCCGTTAAGCTGCCTGCTCTGTAACCTTGGCAGCTGGACCCTACACAATTCTTCATCTCCTGCCACTGGGCCTCACTAAATAAAAACTATGGTGCCTTGTTAGCCAACAACTGAGCGTGAAATCACTACACTGCAATCCTCTACTCTCTGAGTCAATCAATTCTTCCTGCCATTATGGATCTGGATGCATCGGGTCAATAAAGAGAGGGGGAGAAAATGGAGCGGAATAAAAATAGGGGGACGGAAACACACCCAAACAGCATAATTCCATATAGTGAAATTAGTTAGTGCATTCATATAAAACAGTTTAGAGCTGGCTAACAAAACCAAGGCATGTGCTATTTAATGTCGTCATCAGGCTTTGAACTTGCCCAGGACACAGAATGGGGAAAACTATGGAGACAGATATGCGGCAAAGAAACAAGCTTTTGTCAGGTCTAAATTGCTAACAGATTAGAGCGTGTTTGACAAGGCACTGAGATTGTAACATATGTTCTTTTTAAGAAGTATTAACATTTCATGCATTAGCTACATGCTAACTGAGAAAGCCTGAACCACTAAGAACTATTAGATGTCATTTGCAGTAGTCAGCAGCTCTCCATGCTTGGAATCCTGTGTGAGCCTGCACCAGGGGACAGAGGATGCAGGGAAAGTGGCGAGGAGGGGAGGAAAGTCAGAAAGGACAGAATGCAAAGAAAGAGGCTGTACCACGTGCTGAAAGTGGTGCTAACTTTTTTCTTGAAGAAGCTCCCAAATGTTCAGAAGAGGGGTGCAGAAGAGGGAAGGAATATTTTGACATAAAGTTCTTTTCAGCATTTTATCCCACTTAAATAACATCTCCTACCTATTACTACTTTCTTAGTTGGAGAGCTGTTCATTCCATATCCTGAAATGGCCCTTTGGCTCACATTTCCCAAAATGGTTCTTTTTCTGGAGGGCAAAACTGTTTTATGGCAGAAATCAGAGTGCTGAATAAATATTATTATTAAAAACGAGCTAGGACTACTGGTCCATCCAGAGCACTCAAAAATCATTAGGCCTTTACTACAGGGCCCAGGCTTCCTAATTGTAAAGTTTCACATATAGTGTGTTATGGTTGCTTTTACAGAAAATTTCAACAACTTTTGCTGTTAGTCTATAGGCCCCTTATGGATAGCAGCTATATCTTGTCTGCACAATGCCTGGCAAATAGTAAGGACTGGATGAACATTTGTTGACTTGTATTGATATGAAGGGAATGGAAAACATAAAATAATACCTCTAAGCAAGGAGTCCTACCAGCAGCACTGTCTACCCATCCCTCTTCCATGGTCCTACCGTCCTCCTGGCCATGGTCTGTTGCACTCCCGGGCATAACTAACTGACTGCAGTTCTCATTATCGGGCAAGGCTCACTGATTGCTCTTGTCTTCCCTAGAAGACTGCAGTATCCCTAAGGTTGGGCACTAAGACTTACTTGACTTTGTAGCCTAAACATCCAGAACAGGGGCATACTGATAGGGCACCAAAACTAATTATTACCTGACAAACTTCATACCCGCCAGACGAGTTACCATCCTATTTTATTAAAGGAGCTGGAAATGGAGAACTCCTATCTCAGTAAAATGTAATTATGTGCACATCATTATCTGATTTGAAAATTCTTTTAAAATGAGTTCTTATTTTGTATCATACAGCTTAATTTTATTATTCACATGTTATTCAGAATCCAGGGATTGTTACTGATCATATTTGTACATGTGTGTACATATTTGTTGTATATGTAGATAGAAAGGTATTCAAAGAGATATGGAGATAACAAACTTTAAGCCCCAGGTCCCTTTTCACTTCTTGACTGACTCCCTGAAGCTGATTTTAATGTTAAACATGCTCCTTTTAAAGTTAAACAGAATTCTAAACATAGCTTAGAAGGAATAAAAGCTATGAAGTATTATCATACCAAAAGAGAAATAATTTCAGAGTTGGTTGTTATTTTGGATTATTTATGCACCTATCCAGATTTTTATGGGAAAAAAAGAGTTTGATTTTGATCCTGGGACTCATAATCTGACTTCATTGATAGCAAATTAGTACAATCTAGGATATGGTAGAAGATATTTATCATATATGCAAACATAATCTGTTAGGAGAAAAGCAATGTGGCTTATATATAGAGAGAGGGCATGACTCTTCAGTCATTGTGAGTTATTTGAGAAGGTAAATAAGCAGGGCACATCATTTATTTAAACCTTTAAAGCCCTTTGACAAGGTTCCACATCAAAGATGGTTTATAAAAACGGAGTGAACATGGGATTGGGAAAGTGTTTTCTCATGGAGAGAGGAGTTGATTTAAGATGGGAAATAATGAGAAGAACCAACCTTTTTCATCAGAGAAGTGTCATATGTAACTGACAGACAGCATTAGCTGGATTTTCTTTTTAATATTAAAAGTTATCTTGGAGAGAGAAGCACACTGAAAGAAAGAAGGAAGGAAAGAAAGAAAAGAGAAGAAAAGCAAAGAGAAAAGAAAAAAGAAAAAAGAAAAGGAATGAAGGAGGGAAGGTAGATCTGCATGACGTATCTGCCTCTTTCGTGTGATAAAACCATGGGAAGATTGTGTGTGTGTGTGTGTGTGTGTGAGAGAGAGAGAGAGAGAGAGAGAGAGAGAGAGAGAGAGAGAGGAAAGAGACAAGAGGAGAGAGAAGAGCTGCTGGAGGTGGGGTGGAGGGTGACAAGCAGATGACGCTCTTATCAACGCACCGAACTGGCATAACTGCTCCCACCCAACATGGACAAGTTTGATGACTATGTCCTACAAGACATCTGATTAGAAAAGTCTGGTGAAACTGAGGAAATAAAATATTCTAAGTATTATTTTTAAAAATGGAGGGAAAAAAATCTCATTGGTGTGTGTGTGTGTAATGAAAGAACAATGGAGGCAGACAGAGATAGAAAAATTGTTCAGCAAGGAAAAAACACAAGTTGAGAGGAGTGACTGGAAAAGTTTATAGTCACAGAGGATTTACAGGGGGCGGGCGGGGGTGGTATCCCCTATGCTCACTGTCTGAATAGTAAGGGGGGTGGTATCACTATGCTCACTGTCTGAAGAGTAAAGCCAGGTAAACCCCTTTGAAGTTTAAAAGGCTCTTTTAGGACACCCGATAGGATGTGCTTAGATTTACACAATAGGTGGCTCTTCAAGAGAAAGCATCCAGGGAAAATGTGAAATACGCTTAAGAAGTTTGAGATATTTGGGAGGCTAGATTCTTAACAGGTTAACAAAGCAAATGAGGAGCTTCTAGCTGCACCCCCAGCTTTTGAACTTCCCCTCCTCTCCCTTCCACAGAAAGAGGAAGAGTGGCAGGCCTGGAAGAGCCATGGCTTCCATTCTCTCGATTTAATGCAGAAAATTGAGCATGGATTGTGAATGTTGCATCAGGATTACTGTTATCAACCTTAGTCACTAATGACCCAATTTGGGAGCAAGAGGAGTAGAGGGGAGAAGGTTCCAGTCAAACAACAGTACTGTCTGAAGATGCAAAATATCTTTTTTGAGGTAATTAAAAAAATTTTTTTGGCGACTTTAAAGACTGGTTTCTTATGTGCAGTGCAGCATAGAACAGCTTGTAGGCTGCAGATCAATAAATTCCAGTTAACTTTCAAGTCATGTCGGCATGCAGCCCTGACTGGTTTATTAATTTAAATTTCAGCCCTCTAAAAAGGTATGTCTAAAGAAATGAGGCACTATGAGGATGGTACTGAGATTGCTCAATCATAACAGGCCTTTGCATATATTGGTTATCCACATCAACAGGAAATCTTAAACCACTGAAGAGAATAGATCACCCCTCCCTCTGTCTCATTTGGTTAGTGTTTTTCATAGGAACCCCGAGAATCGTTTCTTTTTGTTTTTAACAGTACTTGATCTCTGAACAACAAATACCTTATGGCTTTCCTCACGCGCACTTCAGCAACTAGTTAAGAACAAAAAAGGTGAAAACGAAGAGAGTAACACTATCTCAAGGTTTAAATCTCTTCGTAGGGAGGGAGGAAGGTCTGCCAGAGTCTCCTTTCTCTCTTCCCTGCCACGATGTCCCTGGAATGGACCAAACAGTAAGGATTTGGCCTAGAAGTGAAAAGTGAGGAACAGCTTATGCTTTTGCTACAATCGTCTCTTCCTTGCTTTCTTACCTTTGATTCTTCACTTTGTTTGCTTTTGCTACACATTTTTTAAAAGCCCTCAAATATCTGTCAGTGGATGATCCCTTTTGTGGACTTGCTCCAGGCATCAGGACATTCTGGAATCCCTGCTCCAAAATGACTAGTATTTTAAGAGGTACAGACTAATTTTACTGTGCCCCAAATTATTATGATAGCACAGCTGCGGTTCAAACAATGCATCCTCAAACTAAATGGCTTCTGGATGATCTGTGTTCGCTTTTCCCTTACACTGACATAAATAAGAACAAGCTGCTGGAATCCATGAAAACTGGTCAGAGACAAAGGCTGCACAAGAATTCTGCACCTACAAGATTTTTATTGTGAAAGAAGTATTTACGAAATGCTAATACCATTTGAATTTGGCCCATGTAATAGTATCTTAAGTATATGTTTAAAAAAACAAGTGTTATGATGTGACTCTTGATCCTGGGGTCACTGAGTTTGAGCCCCACATTGGGTATAGAGCTTACACAAATTACAAATAATAAGTAAACTTAAAAAAATAACACACAACCCCCCAAAACCCACAAGTGCTTACATAGAAATCCTAGATGTTTTCAGATCAATTGGGCCTTCATGAGATTTATATAGAACATTACTATCATTTTACTAATAATTGTGATATGTATTTTAAGAGCTAACTGAAACAATATGGAACTTACGGCAAATTTTCTTGTTGAGAAATTTAGACTAAAGACAGATTTACACTTTTTTATTTCTGACTGCATTCAGTTTTAATCAAGGTTTCTAGAGCTTCTCACTAACAGTGAAATTGTATTTAAATAGGGCCTTTAGGGTTTTTGAGTTACAGATTAATTAACTCAATTTGGACAGGGTTTTGGGGGCAACTGTAGCTCTCGCGTCTCTAATTTTATCTCCAGAGGTAGTCAATGTTCCTCTAGACATTAGCAACTAAATAATTGCATAGGCTTAGACGGATTATGATTGAAACGTCTCAAGTAAAGCAGACTTGTTAGAAGTCAGAATAAGACCAGTGTTGAGTACAAGGATAGCATGCTATTATTTCACATTTCTAGCACCTTGCTGATCTGGGCTGTGAATGCAACTGTACCACTCAGCTGGGGGATGTGGGGGATATGAATGAATGGCTCATGTATGTTTCCCCCTCTGTAAACTGGGGATGAGAACACCTAAGTCACAAGGCAGTTGTGAGGACTAAGTGAGAGTATTTGTGTAAAGTGTCCACCATTGATGCCTGGCACACAGTGAGTGTTCAGTAAGTCAAAGGCTGTCACTATTACTATTATAAACCTGAGTACCATGTTTTATTGTGCATAGCAAAGTTTTCTAGAAATAAAAGGCAAAGACAAAGGATCAGGAAAAGAGTAGCACATGCTTGTTTAGACAATACAATGAATACTCTTTGATCAGATTTTCTTTCATGCCTTTCTCCAGGTACCCATGCACCCATTCATGCATGTTGTTGAGGCCATTACATTGCTTGCGCCTTCATACATAACCTGGACTTTTTAGGTTCTCTGCGCCTTTAAATCCCCCTCTCTGGAAGCCTGTTTCTGACTATAACTATCCTACCTAGTCTTCAAGCCTTAGCTCACATAATATCTTCTCCATGAAGCATTCCCTGACTCAGTGAGGTCTGTCCCTGCTGTTTTCCTCGCCCTGAATTTACATTTGTATAATTATACTTTTTGTATTTTACCTTGAGCTAGTTAGTAGTCATCTATATCTTATGTCATTTAATGCACTTAAGCCACTTGACAATAAGGAACCACTGTCATAGATTGAATGGTTTATGTTACTCAAAATTCATATATAGAAGTCCTAACATCCAATGTGATGGCATTTGGGGTTGGGGCCTTTGGGAGGTAATTAGGTGAGATGAGTTCATGAGGGTGGGGCCCCATGATGACAGTAGTGTCCTTACAGGAGAGGAAGAGAGACCAGAGCTCTCCCTCTTGCTTTCTCCACCATGTGAGGACACAGTGTGAAGGTGGACGCCTATAAGCCAGGAAGAGAGTTCTCTCACCAGGAACCAAATATGTCAGAACCTTACTCTTGGACTTTCTATGCTTCCAGAACAGTGAGAAATAAGTGCCTGGTGTTTAAACCCACCCATTCTGTGGTATTTTGTTATGGCAGCCTGAGCAAACATAACCGTGTCATTATATAGCTCACACATCTATATGTGATTTGTTAGCATTTAATAAATGTTTGCGAATTGTCTTCTGGTTCTCATTCATCTGGGCCATTTATTTCCATGAATATCTTTCTTCACTGGAAACTTGTATTCTTTTCAGTTTGCTCCTGGTTCCCCAGCAACTAAATGCAAATATTTCACCCTGTGTACAACACTCTGCTAAATGCTATGGAATATATCAACCTTACCTCAAAAAAGCTTTATGGTCCCCTTGGAAATGGAAGATAAGCACATATAATGGTAAAATAAATCTGACTAATTATCACACAGAAAAGATTCTAAGACAGGCCCAATAAGGGCCAAAGAGGTAACCTTTGTGAGTGAAGCATGCTACATTAAATTTTTTATGGCTTTTTAAAAAAAGTATATTTATTTATTTTTAGAGAGAGAGAAACAAAGCACACAAGTAGGGGAGGGGTAGAGAGAGAGGGAGAGAGAGAGAATCCCAAGCAGGCTCTGCAGTGCCAGCACAGTGCCTGATGTGGGGCTCAAACTCACAAACCATGAGACTATGACCTGAGCTGAAGTCAAAAGCTGGACGCTTAACCAACTGAGCCACCCAGATGCCCCTACATTAATTTATATAAAGAAATATGCTCTCACCAATTTTTCTTCAACAAAAAGCCCCTCTGGCTAATTTAAAATTTTGGCCATTAGTACAGAAACATGGTTATATGTTTCACTTGTCTTTTACTTCTACTGTAAGAAGAACAATAGCAAAAAGGCGAGGGTAAGAATCACGTGCTTCCTAGCCTCATTGGCAGAAGGACAGGCTGCAGTGGCAGAGGTTGTGGCAAACTTCAGAGCATGGCCTCTTCTAAAGAAGGTGCTGCTCAGCCCCAGCTATTCACTGCAGTTAGAGAATGCCTGGAGTGGCTCGATCTTCCTTTTCTTTTTAATGAGACACAGAAAAAAATGGATTTTTATGTAAAATCCATGTAGTTTTAATCACTGGATCTTAATTTTAAACATTTAAACACACTGTTTTAAGCAAATACGTGTATGGCCGATGTCTACTAAAGGCTTTCACGTTACAGCCCCCATGGTGTTTTGGAAAATCAGAGAAAGACAAACAACTTGCAGTGTGGAACTCTGCACAGAAAAGAGGTCTGGAGAAGATTGCGACTGGGACACACCTACAACTTATTTCTGCTTTTTCTGACCTCTCTCTCTGTTGTCTTTACCCAGAGTGCAGTAACAGTGATCCCATTTTTGAACTTTTATGTTGACCTCATCAGAGCACCATCTTGCTGCAGGCACCCAAATCTCTGATTCCGCCTTTAATTGCCCACTTTCAAATGATACGCCAACCTAAACTGAAGCACACTTTTACTTTCCATGCCCAGACGTGGTCTCACTCTCCCCACCTACTGCCTGTCCCTCCAGAGTTTTTCCAGGCCACCAGGGAAGGTACCACGTGGTCAATGCTCTAGTCTCACAATGTGGGAGGCAATTCTAATTTTTCTCGTCTATCTCCTCCAACTCCAACCACATGACTACATCACATTAACGATTTTTTTTTAATGTTTATTTATTTTTGAGAGAGCGAGACAGAAACAGAGCAAGAGCTGGAGAGGGCAGAGAGAAAGGGAGACACAGAATCCGAAGCAGGCTCCAGGCTCCTAGCTGTCAGCACACAGCCCTGATATGGGGATTGAACCCACGGACCTCTAGATCATGACCTGAGCCAAAGTCGGAACTCAACCGACTGAGCCACACAGGGGCCCCGACATTAACGATTTCTTTGGAATGATTTTGAACAACCCCTTATTGAGGGTCATGAAACTTAAATAATCGTCCTTAAAGACTGTTTCCACTTTATTGAGTTCTTTGCTTCGCTCAAGTAAATTCCTGCCATCCTCTGCATGCAACACGTTCCCTTCTACTTTCGTCTTCTGCTGATAACAAAAAAGAGTCTCTTGAATATCTCTTCCCAATTTCCACTAATCCCCTTTCTTCATCTACATTAAAACTATCATACCAAACTGAACCCTGATTTGTTCTTCCTTTTGTCACGATCATGTAGGATTTGTGCCAAGAAATATGTTGCATTGTAAGGATTTCTAGATTTTTGTTTTGTTTTAGTAAAAGAAATGGAAAGACAACAAATAATTATCATAGAAGAGTTCAAGTAAATATGTGTTTTGTTTTATCACAGACTTCATGGAATTTGGGATTCATGAAAGCTATGGAACACTTGTTACAAATCAAGCAAGGCACTGTGCTAAATGCTTGACATTTATCATCCCATTTGATCTCAAGTCCCTGATAAAATAGGCACTATTCTTAGTCCTGATTGACAGATGGGAAAAACTGAGGCTTAGTAGGTTAAGACTTAGCTCAGGTCACAGAGCTGGTGAGTAGTGCAGTAAAGCCTCAAGGCCCAGGCTCTCCAAGGCCCAGGTCTCCAAGGCAAAGACCCTACTAAGCCCTACTTTACACGGCTTCCCTGAGTCACAAGAGCTGCCTGTACCGAGTGAAGTCTACTGCTAACAGGCTGATATTTTTTTTCATTAAATTTTTTTTTTTTTACATTTTAATTTATTTTTGAGAGACAGAGCACAAGTGGGGGGGAGGGGCAGAGAGAGAATGAGACATAGAATCTGAAGCAGGCTTCAGGAGCTCAGAGGAGCTCAGCACAGAGCCTGATGTGGGGTTCGAACTGACAAAGTGTGAGATCATGACCTGAGCAGAAGTCGGACGCTTAACCAACTGAGCCACCCAGGCACGCTCTAACAGGCTGATATTAAGATTAATGCAATGAATGACTGATAAAATGTCCACTAACATAAGGTTAAAAGAAAGGAAGCCCATAATTGTTTCACATATTTTTGCATATAGGCAAAACAGAACTCATAATTAAACACCAGAGTGCAACCTTAGATCCCAGCTTTCAGGACACTGTGTGTCAATCATGTCAAAGGTAGAAAAAGTGCCTGCTAAACCTATTCTAACTCTCCAAAGGAAGTCAAATAAAATGCACTTTTAGGGAAGTCCATTTTTTTTTAATTATTTATTTCTATTAAAGATACTGGGTCTCCCCTCAACACTCAGTTCTCCAAGGACCTTTTTTGGGCATGCAAGGCTGCCTGGCTCCTTCTCACTCATGTCACCAAAGCTCACTTATGCCTTTGGTCCCTCCCTAATGAATCAGACAGGAAACGTGCAGGGAGAAGGACTCGTTGCTTTTCCCTTTTTAAACTGTAAGACTGTTTAAAATCCATTCTGATTTAGTGTTGTCCTGGTTATATGCTAAGTCTCAGAGTTTTCTATGGGATTAAGTAGGGAAACTGCATTTCAACTTTAGAAAGAAAAAAAAAAATAAAAAAAAACCAACCCAAGCAACTGAAGGCTGGATGATTTCCCAAGTCCTCCTTAGAACAGAAAAGCAAAATAATGCCTGATCTGGCCCTGGCAGCTACTGTACTTAGCTCTAAAAAATCCCAAGAAGGGACCTGGGAAATCATTTATTCAAACTTTTGGCCACTGCATCCTTTGTTTAAAAGGTATCTTAGGAGAAAAACAGAACGAATGCAGCAGATTAAAGTGCAGCTACTTTGATGGAGAGAGTGATGGACTTGGAGTCCTGCCCAGTGTCAACCCCCTTCCCCCTCTGCCTCCCAAGAAAAACCTCGAAGGGGATCAGAGGAGCAGCCACTGGCTTTCAAACTTGTTTTGGCCACAACTCACTGCAAAAACACATTTTATTAAGTGACTCGTACAGGTGCATCTGAACACACACACAGCTGAGACAAAACTTCCATGACACAATACTCTTATCACTACCTGTGTCATCTGACATGCTTCTTTCTGATCTCATCTCTTCCATTTAAGAAACATGATTTCCAGTCCACTAGATGCTGTCTCTGCACGTTAAGGGAGTTGAAAAACACTGCATTCAATGACAACCTTAGAAATAATTCTATAGATTAGAAAATTTTGCTCTTGTATGCATTTTCCGTCTCTGAGGAACCAATGAGGAAAAAGTGCAGTAAGAAGTGGCAAGCGGAGGCACTAACATTGGGATGCAGGGCTAACTCACTTGATCCAAGAAGGGCAGATTCCCTTTGTAGGGAGTTGGGAATGCTGACCTACAGTGATGGCTGGTCTTTTTTCTCATGACACATCATGGGACAAGGCCACAGAGATTTCCACCACACGGACCAGAAAAGCAGGGAAAGTCAGAAGCTAGGCGACAAGAAAAAGGAAGAGAGACAGCGAGTCTGTGTTTGAGTCTCTGCTTCCAGTTTATGGCCAAGGCTCAGTTTTTTTTAAGATTTATTTTTAATGTTTATTTTATTTTTGACACAGAGACAGAGCATGAGCAGGAGAAGGGCAGAGAGGGAGGGAGACACAGAATCCAAAGCAGGCTCCAGGCTCTGAGCTGTCAGTACAGAGCCCGACACAGGGCTTGAACCCACAAACCATGAGACCATGACCTGAGCTGAAGTTGGACGCTTAACCGACTGAGCCACCCAGGCTTCCCAGTCAAGGCTCACTTTTATTTTTGTCCTTGATTCTATAAAACATCCGATATCTTGTAATTTACCATTTTATTTTTAAAAGAAGTAGAGAGGAAAAGAAATCACAGCACAGTCGTGACAGTTTGAAAATAAGTTGTCATTAATATACATCAAATCTGTTAATGCTACAAATCATCACCAACACAAGAAAATAACCCATCCCTTTAGAAGAACAACACAGAAGATATTTCTGGTGGATTTGAAAAAAGCGAAAGAGAATGCAAACATGTATTTGTGGAAAGAATTCCCAACATCTACTCCTTTTCCACCCTTAGGATTGTTGACTGACTAGGCCAATACAGTGGGAGCCACAGAATTCAAAGGTTTGATTGAACTTTCTTCACTAACTTGAAAGATCCATTTCAAATACTATTTATTTAAATGTGTGTCCTTTTTCATTTTTCATTTTAGCAAGAGGCTGCAGGAAATACACTTAAAAAAAAACAACCATCTAGACATGGTAAACTTACAACAAGGAAGGCTTCAGACATATGTACTTCCACACCAAATCACAAAATGGGCTTTTATAAATTTCTTTCTACAAAAATAAATAAGAGAAAGTAATAAAAAAAGATAAAGCCCTCATACAGAATTGCAGCAATTATATCCCCACAGCTACACTATAACCCAAAACTTTGCAAACGCTTTGATTATTGAACCATGGCTGAAGTGAATAATTTGCTTTTCACTAAGAAAACAAGCACATTCATTCTCACCACAATGGAGAGAGGCAGTTTTAATTAAACCTTATCAAAAGATGAATAAAGAATAAACTCAATACCCATTCCACAGAACTCTATTTTCATCTGTTTAGTTTAAGCTTGCCATGTTCGTGCAATAATTATCCACTGTCCAAGGAATGCTGGAGTTGTGTTAATGTTGGTAAAGATTTAATTAGCTCAATTATCTGGAGAGTATTGAAGTGAGGCTCAGCACAGTACAAATTTCTTCAGGCTTTATACATACCTCTGATCAAAATACATGAAACTGAAATCTAAGTGAACAAAAGACTCTTACTTCTACAGTTCTACTATTGAAACAGTTCCATACTTCATAATTTTATTACTCCAACTGAAAAAGAAAAAAAAAGAACCCTCAGTATAAGTCTTTAGAAGTACAACTCATAAGTAAAGGCTTATCTTGCGTGTGTGGGTGTGTGTGTGTGTGCGCGCACAGTTAACTTCCTAATCTGTAAATATGTTCTTAGGAAGTTAATTAAATTTGTCTTGCAGATAAATATTAATACCAAAGTCCAGTCCTTTTAAAAACTTTTTATCTTTCCACTGTAGCCTACATATATTATGCTTTTCCCAGAAAATGAAGCATTTAAAAAGTATTGAAAGTGTGGTAACACAGACAACTGTTTCAATCTGTCAGACACCAGGGACAGACAGTAGGGTTCATTTCAGAAAACAGATTGGCCCCCAGCGGCCTGACCTTCCTGGTGGGAAAGAGAACACAGCGCTGTGCTTGACAAGCTCAGCAACAAAGAGGTATATTCAGGTACCCCCCCCCCACACCGCCCCCTGCAATTCAGACACGCTTCTCACAGGGAAAAATGCAAAGCAGGAGAAAGAAATGCACCACTTTCAGCAAAGCAGAGTTTACTTAGTTCGGAGACAAGGATCTCAACAATAACAAAAAATAACGTACTTAGGAAAGTAGCAAGCAATGTTTTATCCACTCATCTATAACTTCAGAACGCTCTAATCTGGCCATTGCCAATGTCTTAACATCCAACCTCACCTGTAATCCACACTCACTGGCATTATAACATCAGTGAAAACCCGAACAGATGATTATCCTGATAAAAGCTTTCTTAATAACTTTACCAATGAAGAGGGCATAACTTTTCTCTCAGAAGCTGGCTCATACTAATTTCAAAGTAAGCTTTCTCTTTGTTTGTACATGTTACAGGTTTTGCCTTTATTTTGAAACTTAAACGAACATTTCCTTGTGTTGTAGACCCTCAAACAGATTTTTCATTGCTTTTTTTAATTTTGAATTTGTATAGGGTCTTCTATGCTTCTTCCTTCTCCAAAGGAGTCAAAATCCAGCAGAAGTGTCAACAACAATAAAAAAAAATTGATAAAGTAATGTTTTTAATAAAAAAAGTCTCAGGCTAAATTAGTTGCTGTATATTAATACACAGTTTTCCCCTAACCTCCAAGGTCAAGTTTTATTGCATATCCTGCTTAGTCAGCTAACAAGCCATGTTTAGTTTGTATGTTTTGAATTCTATATGTGGAGATATATACATATATATACACAGATACATATATATGTATACATACACACACATATATATACATATATATGTATACACACATATATACGCCTATATATATGTAAGATAAATTTAAAAGGCACTCACAACTGACCACATTATCCTTATAAACAAGTACATTGCTGTTTTTTTAAGCTTAGATTCTGTGTTTTAGTACATACTTTCCTTAACTGTAAGGATTATGAGCACTTAGGCTCAAATCAACTAGCGCAGTTGAAACAAGTCTTGATTTCTGACCCATAAATATCATGCTGATTTATCACATAAACAGGCATTGCAAATACACACTCCTCACTATGAACATGTGGACTATTAGAAAAACTTAACGCTGAAGATCAGACCATTGTATATATGGACTGTATAAGTCCATCACAGTTCATAAAAGAAGGCATAGTTTTGACAATTTGACACACACCACAATCATAAGCTCATGCTGCCGAGTAAAAGATAAGGTTTGTCAGGTGGTGAGAAAACTTTCTGCTTGGTAGTCCAAATAATTTGCCTCAACTTTAGACTTAAACACTTCAGTCTCAGAAAATTCTGTGAGGAAATGGAGCAAAAAAATGATTCATGGCAATCAAAACTTGTCTTTTTTTTGTCTGCCATGCTTTTCTGAGCCATCTTTTTTTGGGGGTTATGTTAAGGAGTTCTTTGAGCTGGCAAAGAAAGACACAAGTATTGGTTGGTTTTACCTTGTTTTCTAGCCTGCAAACACTTTTACGGTATGACTCACTCAGTGTGGCTCGAAAGACATCCTTGGAACTTCAGAGTATTTTGTACAAGAACAAAGGGGGCTTGGGTTCAGTTTGCAACACGAGTCATTTTTACCACACAAATTCCCTTCTTTTGTGCTGGCAAAGGGGGATACTTTGAGCCCTTCGGGTTTAGAAGATCTTCAAACGGACAATAGTGTGCAAACAACCCTCAAGAACATAACTTTACTAGAACAACCTCAAGGCTGAGACCAAGGCTTTGAGAAAGGCCCCTTCAGATTTCCTTCTGCTCTCCACCCGAACAAAGCCTGCCTGACAATACTGAAATCTCCTTCTTTCTTTGGATTAAACCCCCTTTGCAGGAAAAGTATGCAAATGCCATCCGTGGCTCCCTTGTCTGAGGCTACTCTCCCCCAGCTATCTTTGCTCTGTCTGGCTTCCCCAGCAGACCATCAACAGCCTGACGCAGACCAGCCTCCCAATTCACATCCTTCACAGCTCTGACAGTCTGCTCCCTGGGCCTGCCACTGCCTCTAAAAGGGGCTCATTTAGTCGTAATTAACTATTCCCTGCATATTTCCTAAGGTATGGTAATTGTGCTAAAAGCCAACAAGTGAGGCATTCATTCTAGTTCTCATTTAAATCTTTTTTTCCCCTCAGCAGTCTCCCTCCCTCTGCCTTCTTTCCACCCCACTCGGCCACCCTCTCTCCACTCGCCACACACATACACTTTTCTCTTTTCACCCCTCCCAGGGAATATTTCAAGTCAAGTGATGGAATGAAGGTAGAAATCAGAAACTATAGGAAAACAGTTCAAAAAGCAAAGCTTACTGAGTGGTGAAGCACCGCATGGGAAGTCACAAAGAAAGTGAGAAAGAAGTAAAAATGAAACAAATTGTTTAGTTGACACACATATATAAAATGTATAAATATAAAAATATATGTAGTGTATAGATATGATATAAAAATTCTACAAACACATTTTTCTTCCCCTATATATTTTCTTCTCAAAGTTTATTTTCACCCTGTATTACAGATAAAAGGTATAAAAAAAGGTAATGATTTTGTCTCCCCTGCCTTTCTTCTTTATCCTTAAGCTGTAGACAAGATAGAGATAAGGTCAACCAAGCAATTTCTGACCTCTTGCAAGCATTTCAGGTCCTGGCAAGTGGGCAGTGGACCACTGAACATTGTATTATGTTCTTGCAGGCAGACCAACATTATCATGATCAGGAGAAGTTTGGGGGATGAGGTGAGGTGGTAAATTATTTGCCTTGAAGACTCTCTATCAGCCATGAGCTGTTGACTTTTGTTAAATGGATTTAACTGGAAAACAGTCATGGCTTCCCTACAATATCTCCATCCTCTCAACACACAAAACAATGTTGTGCAATTAGTTTTGGCATAAAGAAGGAGGTAATGTTTCATTAAAAAAAGACTCAAAAAGCAGTCTTTTGAAAAATTTATTCAGATAAGCAATAAGTGCAGAATCTGGCATTCAAAATTTTTATTCTGATGTGAATACTTTAGCTCTTCTATTTGCTTTGGCTAAATTATGTTTCCATGCTGTTCCTTAATCATGTGGACACTGCTATTTCTAGTGTTAATTTACCAACATTTCTTAAGAGTAATAGAAAATACTTTAAATGTTAAATTATTAAATGCTCTGTTGTTATAAATGAGTTTATTTGGCTTGGCATTTGACTCTTCATCAGATACTACTATCTATAGAGGAAAGTCCAGTAATGAGAGAACATCAAAGAACTTGGACCCACTCAAGATGGCTCTGAGGTTGGAATTATAGTGAGAACTTACCATGGCTATAAGCTGTAAATTAACTAACTTTCTTAGTTAGGCAATAACATTTATAAATCCATTTTTCTCTGCTAAACCACGGATATGCCAGTTTAATGTATTTCTGTTGTCATTTTTCCTCACACATAAGTATTACATGTATAAGCAGCATATTCTACTTTTTTTACATTATCATATGTATTTCTCCATGTTTATTACCTTTATGACTATAATTTTTAAGATATTTATAATATCCCATCTAGTTTGGTATACTTTACTCACTAATATCCTTTAAAAATATTTAAGCCGTCAATTCTAAATAATTTATGTTTACTCTGTCTTATGTTAGTTGTTTTGACATTTTTTTTTCTTTGTCATCAGTGTCACCATGATCAAAAATGTTACTGAGTTACTAAATACTAGGGATTGAGGAAGGCACCTGTTGGGATGAGCACTGGGTGTTGTATGGAAACCAATTTGACAATAAGTTTCATTTAAAAAAATGTATTTCCTCATATTTATATAAAAAAGAAGTTGGTTAGACACACTTTAATATTTTCAAATACTTAACCGTTTATTTGGATTTAGGCAAAAATGGGCAGGAGAAGTCATGTTTCCTCTTACTGGGACTTAAAACTCATAAATACCAGTTTGAATATATTCATGAAAACAGCTGCTGAGTGTGGACCACATTACAAGTAAGACCATGATGACACTAAATTCTTAAACATTTCTTTCAGTTTTGAAAATTGTCTTTTTTTTAATTGAAATATAGTTGATAGGTAATATTAGATTAGTTTCAGGTATACAATATAGCAATTCCATAAATATATATTATACACATATATATATACATAAATACATGTATATATTTATAAACATATATTTATGAAATGCTCAGCTTGATAAGTATAGTTACCATCTGTCACCATACAAAATTATTACAATACTAAAAAAAAACAAACCAAAAAACTATGTTAAATTTTTATCCCTGGAAAACTAGTTATCTCACTTTTTAGTTTCTGCATTTCCCTTAAATGGAGTTAGTGTATCAATACTGAGATTCTACATATTCACAAAACTTAAATTAAGGGAGTCATTATTCATTTTACAAAAAGATATGTAAACAAAGAAGGCATATTGTTTCAACTAAAATAATTCCTGCATAACTTTCCAAGGAGTATATTCTGTACATGTTGGATATGTTGAATCATACCTATAGTAGATTCACAACATTTTAGGGCTAAACAATGAATAGGTTTTCAGTCAAAAAGAAGGTTAAGTATTGGTGTAATTTCTAATACTCTAATTTTATGTTAGATGTCAATGTGAATGGAATTTCATGCATTTTCTTTACTTATTTTCAAAACATGATTTACCATAATAAGAAGTTCAAAGAAAAGAAAAAAAAATACTACATCCTTTTCAAGTTGTTATATGATCCTTCAAGGATCTTCCCAGCTTTAAGATGTTTTGATTCTTCTGTGTCTGACCAGGAAGTCGTATATATTTCCCCGTGGGCAATCACATTAAAATCCAAACTCTTTAGCATCATTCCAGACCCTTCACAATCCAGCTTCAAATCTCATTTTCAGTCTTGTCCCTTCTCACTCCTCCTATCCACGCTCTTTAGCTTTACCAGACCATTACTTATGATGCTACACTTTGTGCCATGGCTTTGCTCTCAGTTTTCCTCTGCATGAAAACACACTTCTCCTTCATGCCCACGAAAAATATAATTCCTCCTTTGGCTCAAAATCTCTTCCTTTGTGAGACCATTCCAAGCTCTTCTGGCAGAATTAATTTTTACCTCATTTGTCCCCTCACATAGCTTCATGTAAATATCTACCATAGCCTTTATCATCCTGAAATATAATGTTCCTATATGTGTTTCTGAATTGTGAGGATCTTGAAACTAGAAACTCATTCACTACTTCCTAGCACCAACAGAATGGCTACTCAAAAAATATTTACTATAAGACAGGAGATCATGGTATGGTGTGTTAGTTGGAATATTCACTAATTCAGTCAACATTTTAAAAATATTTAATGATCTATAAAGAGCTCATCAAACTCCACACCCGAAAAACAAATAACCCAGTGAAGAAATGGGCAGAAAACATGAATAGACACTTCTCTAAAGAAGACATCCGGATGGCCAACAGGCACATGAAAAGATGTTCAACGTCGCTCCTCATCAGGGAAATACAAATCAAAACCACACTCAGATACCACCTCACGCCAGTCAGAGTGGCCAAAATGAAGAAATCAGGAGACTATAGATGCTGGAGAGGATGTGGAGAAACAGGAACCCTCTTGCACTGTTGGTGGGAATGCAAATTGGTGCAGCCGCTCTGGAAAGCAGTGTGGAGGTTCCTCAGAAAATTAAAAATAGACCTACCCTATGACCCAGCAATAGCACTGCTAGGAATTTATCCAAGGGATACAGGAGTACTGATGCATAGGGGCACCTGTACCCCAATGTTTATAGCGGCACTCTCAACAATAGCCAAATTATGGAAAGAGCCTAAATGTCCATCAACTGATGAATGGATAAAGAAATTGTGGTTTATATACACAATGGAATACTACGTGGCAATGAGAAAAAATGAAATATGGCCTTTTGTAGCAACATGGATGGAACTGGAGAGTGTGATGCTAAGTGAAATAAGCCATACAGAGAAAGACAGATACCATATGGTTTCACTCTTATGTGGATCCTGAGAAACATAACAGAAACCCATGGGGGAGGGGAAGGAAAAAAAAAAAAAAAGAGGTTAGAGTGGGAGAGAGCCAAAGCATAAGAGACTGTTAAAAACTGAGAACAAACTGAGGGTTGATGGGGGGTGGGAGGGAGGGCAGGGTGGGTGATGGGTATTGAGGAGGGCACCTTTTGGGATGAGCACTGGGTGTTGTATGGAAACCAATTTGACAGTAAATTTCATATATTAAAAAAAAAATATTTAATGAAACTATTTAATAAGAGATGCTTAAATACAGAGAACAAACTGAGGGTTGATGGTGGGGAGGGGAGAAGGGAAAATGGGTGATGGGCATTGAAGAGGGCACTTGCTGGGATGAGCACTGGATGTTGTATGTAAGCGATGAATCACGGGAATCTAGCCCCCAAACCAGGAGCACCCTGTAAACACTGTATGTTAGCTAATTTGACAATAAATTATGTAAAAAAAATTAATTAGCATAAATTACATGCCACACTAAGAAATGGAGATAAAATTGTGAAATGAAGATAAAATGTAAACAGATTCCTATATTGTGAGATTTAGATTCTAGTGGGGGAAGACAGACAAATCACAGGAGACTTCAGTATAGAGGGGCTGAAACTTTGGCCTTATTCCCAACATATGTAAAGTACCTATACATTTATTCATGTTCACAAAATATGTTTCATTCTCTGTCAGACATGTTGCTGAATTCTATCACTGATCATGAGTCAGAGGCTGGAACATTTCTGAATTCTTAACTCAGATACTGTCCTGTTAGTGACTCCTCTCCTCCATTTCTATCCATTTTCAATTAGAAGGTCTGAGCCTTGAGAGTAATTTTCCCCTTCTCTCCTAATTCTGACATAAGGCAGCTCTGTCCTCAGTTCAGTAACTCATCTTGAGTTCCTTCCATTTGATTGAGAACTTGTCCCAGACTTCCTGCATCTCTGACTTTACTTTCTGAGGGTCACATTGGCTTTAAAACCTTACTTATCTTAACTTAGTGATCAAGGTCAATGTGACTGGTGACAAGGCTGGTGATAAGTACATGTGGATATCATGTACTTCCTAACATGATGTGAGGAGAAGAGCCCTTCATCTGGGTGGTACTCTTCCCTGAAATCCATCACTGCGAGAAAACATCATGAGGGACATTCTACAAAATACCTGAAGAGTACAAAGTACTCTTCAAAACTATCAAGGTCATCAAAAATAAGAGAATATTGAGAAACTGTCACAGACCACATGAGAGTAAAGAGACATGATGATTAAATGCAATGTACTACTTGGATGGGATTCTGACCAGAAGGACAGGAATATGAAAACAGGTGAGCTACAAATACAGTTAAAACTTAGTTCATAGTATGGTACTGGCCTTAATTTCTTAAACTGATAAATGTACCATAGTTATAAAGGTTGTTAATATTAGAAGTTGGGTGAAGGGTATAGCTTTCTGCACTGGCTTTACAACTCTTCTGTAAATTTAAAATATTTCAAAATAAAGAGCTAAAAAAATACAACCATAATCTTACCACTACTCATGCTGAGTAGTTACTTTTAATTCTGAACCCCCCAAATGCACGCAGATTTCCAGAAGTTACCCAAATAGTAGTGGGCAGGGAAAGACCTGAGTCCATTCTTGTGGAAGAAGTTGAATTTACATCAAGTATGATCAGGGTACAGTACTGAAAGTCCTCCTAAGTCCTATAAACAAGCTATGTAAAATGGCTTGATACTTTAGTATCATTTTGTCAGAACCTCTCCATGCAAGGTCAAAACTAATGCACATAGGGGTGCCTGGGTGGCTAGTCAGTTAGGCATCCGACTTCAGCTCAGGTCATGATCTTGAGGTTCCCAAGTTTGAGCCCTGCATCAGGCTCTGTGCTGAGAGCTCAGAGTTTGGAGCCTGCTTCGAATTCTGTGTCTCCCTCTCTCTTTGACCCTCCCCTGCTCATGCTCTGTCTCTCTCTCTCTCAAAAATAAACAAAAATATTTAAAACAACAACAACAAAAAACTAATGCATATGAAAAAGGGAAATTTACAGTCCAAAAAACTAATATATAGAAAAATTCTCTTAAGAATTTGGCCTACTGGGGCACCCAAGTGGCTCAGTCAGTTAAGCATCCAACTCCTGGTTTCTTTTTTTTTTTTTAATATGGAGTTTATTGTCAATTTGGTTTCCATACAACACCCAGTGCTCATCCCAACAGGTGCCCTCTTCAATGCCCATCACCCACCCTCCCCTCCCTCCAACCCCCCATCAACCCACAGTTTATTCTGTTTTTAAGAGTCTCTGATGGTTTGGCTCTCTCCCTCTCTAACTTTTTTTTTCCTTTCCCCTCTCACATGGTCTTCTGTTAAGTTTCTCAGGATCCACATAAGAGTGAAAACATATGGTACCTTTCTCTGTACGACTTATTTCACTTAGCATAACACTCTCCAGTTCCATCTATGTTGCTACAAATGGCCAGATTTCATTCTTTCTCATTGCCAAGTAGTATTCCATTGTGTATATAAACCAGTTTCTTTATCTGTTCATCAGTTGATGGACATTTAGGCTCTTTCCATAATTTGGCTATTGTTGAAAGTGCTGCTATAAACATTGGGGTACAAGTGCCCCTATGCATCACCACTCCTGTATCTCTTACGTAAATTCCTAGCAGTGCTATTGCTGGGTCATAGGGTAGATCTAGTTTTAATTTTTTGAGGAACCTCCACACTGTTTTCCAGAGTGGCTGCACCAGTTTGCATTCCCACCAACAGTGCAAGAAGGTTCCCGTTTCTCCACATCCTCTCCAGCATCTATAGTCTCCTGATTTGTTCATTTTAGCCACTCTGACTGGCGTGAGGTGGTATCAGTGGGGTTTTGATTTGTATTTTCCTGATGAGGAGCGACGTTGAGCATCTTTTCATGTGCCTGTTGGCCATCCGGATGTCTTCTTTAGACAAGTGTCTATTCATGTCTTCTGCTCATTTCTTCAATGGATTATTTGCTTTTTTGTGGGTGTGGAGTTCGGTGAGTTCTTTATCGATTTTGGATACTAGCCCTTTTTCTGGTATGTCATTTGCAAATATATCTTCCCATTCCATCGGTTGCCTTTTAGTTTTGTTGATTGTTTCTTTTGCTGTGGAGAAGCTTTTTATCTTGATGAGGTTCCAACAGTTCATTTTTGCTTTTAATTCCCTTGCCTTTGGAGATGTGTTAAGTAAGAAATTGCTGCGGCTGAGGTCACAGAGGCTTTTTCCTGCTTTCTCCTCTAGGGTTTTGATGGTTTCCTGTCTCACATTCAGGTCCTTCATCCATTTTGAATTTACCTTTGTGAATGGTGTAAGAAAGTGGTCTAGTTTCATTCTTCTGCATGTTGCTGTCCAGCTCTCCCAGCACCATTTGTTAAAGAGACTGTCTTTTTTCCATTGGATTCTTTCCTTCTTTGTCAAAGATTAGTTGGCCATACATTTGTGGGTCCAATTCTGGAGTCTCTATTCTATTCCATTGGTCTATGTGTCTGTTTTTGTGCCAATACCATGCTGTCTTGATGATTACAGCTTTGTAGTAGAGGCTAAAGTCTGGGATTGTGATGCCTCCCTCTTTGGTCTTCTTCAAAATTACTTTGGCTATTTGGGGTCTTTTGTGGTTCCATACAAATTTTAGGATTGTTTGTTGTAGCTTCGAGAAGAATGCTGGTGCAATTTTGATTGGGATTGCATTGAATGTGTAGATTGCTTTTGGTAGTATTGACATTTTAACAATATTTATTCTTCCAATCCATGAGCACGGAATGTTTTTCCATTTCTTTGTATCTTCTTTAATTTCCTTCATAAGTTTTCTATAGTTTTCAGCATACAGATCTTTTACATCTTTGGTTAGATTTATTCCTAGGTATTTTATGCTTCTTGGTGCAATTGTGAATGGGATCAGTTTCTTTATTTGTCTTTCTGTTGCTTCATTATTAGTGTATAAGAATGCAAATGATTTCTGTACATTAATTTTGTATCCTGTGACTTTGCTGAATTCATGTATCAGTTCTAGCAGACTTTTGGTGGAGTTTATCAGGTTTTCCATGTATAATATCACGTCATCTGCAAAAAGTGAAAGCTTGACTTCATCTTTGCCAGTTTTGATGACTTTGACTTCCTTTTGTTGTCAACTCCTGGTTTCAGCTCAGGTCATGATCTTGTGGTTCATGGGTTTGAGCCCTACACTGCACTCTGAGCTGACAATGTGGGAGTCTACTTGGGATGCTCTCTCTCTCCCTCTCTCCTATTTGTGCTCTCTCTCTCAAAATAAATACATTAAAAAAAAAATTGATGGAGGAGCTAAGATGGCCGAACAGCATGGAAGTTTTTTGTGTGTCTCACATCCATGAAATACAGCCAGACCAACACTAAACCATCCTACACACATAGAAAACTAATTGGAGGATTAACACAACAATCTGCACCACCTGAACCACAGAAATCAGCAGGTACGTGGCGCGGAGAGGTGAATGTTGGGAGAGATAAGCCGGCAGCGGGCAGGTAGCTGCTTTTGCAGGTGGAGAGAGGACAGAGACTGCGGGGGGGAGGGGGGAGGGAGGAGAATACGGGAAAAACACCCCTCCCCAAAAGCAGCTGGAGAGAAAGTGGAAAATTGGAAACAGCCACAGAGACTAAACTAAAAATGGAGAAAGGAGAAAGGAGAGGGTTTAAATTCCATTAAGACTGCAAACAAGGGGAGCACAAAGTCTCCAACTCCGCAGCTCGATACCTGATGGTGCTCTGGTGGGAAGGGCGAATCCCCAGGAACAGAGTGGGGTCCGGGAAGTTCTTGGGCCACATGGGGAAAAGCAGTTCCACTGGTGGAAGGACATTTGGTGGAGACTGTTGAAGCCACCTGGTCCCAACAGACCCCAGAAAACGGGGGCGCTGGTGCTGGAACAAGGTCATTAAGGGTGAAGCCTGGTGCCAGATGTGTGTTGTAATTTTCCATAACCCCTGAGGTGCTGCTGCTACACTATCTCGCAATCTTTTTCTGTGGTGGGCTGGTACCTGGCTGCAGTCTCAGGGCACCGGCACAGCAGGGTCCCGCAAGTGCTCCTGGGTGCAGCTGGCATTTGGCCATTGCTCTGTGAGACCCTCCCACAGAGGGGTGGAACAGGTCAAGGCTCAGTCCTTCAGAAGTAAGGGGCCAGGGAAAACAGCCACATCTGAGACAAAACTTGGAAGAGAGGTACTGCCTGGGGCTTGGTCACAGACAGTGAAGAAGCGGAGAGTGGACGAAAGCTGAAGACAGAGGATGGGTGCATGACTGCTGATCGGGGAGGACAGAGTTCTGATACTAGAGACAGGGTAGCTGGGTGACGCCATTTTCACCGCTCCCACGCATGCACATACGCACCTACGAACTCCACAACACTCCACCCCAGTAGGCTAGCAGCGCCATCTAGTGGAGAATGGAGCCGTTACGCTGAGCCCCGCCCAACCGGGCCAACCTTGCTCTTCAAGAACACAAGTCTCACAGCCTACTTAGTTTATAGACTATAAAGCACTTCATAGTCTGACTTCTACGGGAAAACAAAGTAATTTCAGTCCTATTTCAATCTGTTAGAAGGTCCATCTATTCATCTTTTTTTCTTTTTCATTTCTTTTTCTTGAATACAGAAAGAGAAAAAATTCATTTTTATTTTCAATTTTTATTGAAAATATTTTCCTTTAAATTTTTACTATTTTTTTGTGTAAATTTTTTCATATTCTATTTTACTTCCATCATTTTATTTTACTCTACTTCAGTGTATTCACTTTTTCAAAATTTCAAATGATTTCCTTTTTTTCTTCTTTTCTCCTTTTCGTTTCTTTTCTTTTTCTTGAATGCAGAAAGAGAAAAACTTCATTTTTATTCAATATTTATTAAAAATTTTTTACTATATTTTTTGCTTTTATGTAAATTTTTCAAATTCTATTTCACTTCCATCATTTTAGTCTACTACAGTGTATTCACTTTTTAAAATTTTCAAATGACTTTTTTCTTTTCTCTTTTTTGTTTTTCATTTCTTTTCTTTTTCTTGAATACAGAAAGAGAAAAAATTCATTTTTATTTTTAATTTTTATGAAAAATATTTTTCTTTAATTTTTTTCTACTATATTTTTTACTTTTGTGTAATTTTTTCAAATTCTATTTTACTCCCATCATCTCATTTTAGTCTACTTCAGTGTATTCATTTTTTCAAATTCTCAAACGATTTCCTTCCCCCCCTTTTTTTCTCTAATCTGTCAAACCACTTTCAACACCCAGACCAAAACACACCTAGGATCTAGCATCATATTAGATTTTGTGTGTGTGTGTGTATGTGTGATTAATTTTTTAATTTTAACATTTTTTTTATTTTAATTTTTTTAATTTTAATTTTTCTACCTCATTAATTCCTTTTCTCCCTTCAAAATGACAAAACGAAGGAATTCATCCCAAAAGAAAGAGCACGAATAAACGACAGCCAGGGATTTAACTAACACAGATACAAGCAAGATGTCTGAACCATAATTTAGAATCACGATAATTAGAATACTAGCTAGAGTCAAAAGTAGATTATAATCCCTTTCTGCAGAGATAAAACAAGTAAAAGCTAGTCAGAATGAAGTTAAAAATGCTATAACTGAGCTGCAATCACGGACAGATGCCACAGTGGCAAGGATGGATGAGGCAGAACAGAAATCAGTGATACAGAGGACAAACTTATAGAGAATAATGAAGCAGAAAAAAAGAGAGAGATTAAGGTAAAAGAGCACGATTTAAGAATTAGAGAGATCGGTGACTCATTAAAAAGGAACAGCATCAGAATCATAGGGGCCCCAGAAGAGGAAGAGAGAGAAATAGGGGAAGAAGGGTTATGTGAACCAATCAGAGCGGAAAACTTTCCTAACCTGGGGAAAAACACAAACATCAAAATCCAGGCAGCACAGAGGACCCCCATTAGATTCAACAAAAACTGACCATCAGCAAGGCATATCATAGTCAAATTCACAAAATACTCAGGCAAGGAAAGAATCATGAGAGCAGCAACGGGAAAAAAGTCCCTAACCTACAAGGGAAGACAGATCAGGTTTGCAGCAGACCTATCCACAGAAACTTGGCAGGCCAGAAAGGAGTGGCAGGATATATTCAATGTGGTGAATCAGAAAAATATGCAGCCAAGAATTCTTTACCCAGCAAGGCTGTCATTCAAAATAGAAAGAGAGATAAAAAGTTTCCCAGACAAACAAAAATTAAAGGAGTTTGTGACCACTAAACCAGCCCTGCAAGAAATTTTAAGGGGGAATCTCTGAGGGGAGAAAAGATGGGGAAAAAATATACATATACATAGGTATATGTATATGTATATGTATATGTATATGTATATGTAAATACCAAAAGCAACAAAGATTAGAAAAGACCAGAGAACACCACCAGACACTCCAACTCTACAAGCACCATACTGGCAATAAATTCATATCTTTCAGTACTTACTCTAAACGTCATTGGACTCGATGCTCTAATCAAAAGACATAGGGTAACAGAATGGATAAGAAAACAAGACCCATCTATATGCTGTTTGCAAGAGACCCACTTTAGACCTAAAAATACCTTCAGATTGAAAATAAGGGGATGGAGAACCATCTATAATGCTAATGGTCAACAAAAGAAAGCCGGAATAGCCATACTTATATCAGACAATCTAGACTTTAAAATAAAGACTGTATCAAGAGATGTGGAAGGGCATTATATCATAATCAAGGGGTCTATCTGCCTAGAAGACCTAACAATTGTAAACATTTATGTGCCAAATGTGAAAGCACCTAGATATATGAATCAATTAATCACAAACATAAAGACATTCATCGATAGTAATACCATAATAGTAGGAGAGACTTCAACACGCCACCCACAGCAATGGACAGATCATCTAATAAAAAAATCAACAAGGAAACCATGGCTTTGAATGACACACTGGACCAGATGGACTTAACAGATATATTCAGAACATTTCACCCTAAAGCAGCACAATATACATTCTTCTCCAGTGCACATGGAACATTCTCCGGAATAGACCATATATACTGGGACACAAATCAGCCCTAAGTAAGTACAAAAAGATCGAGATCATACGATGCATATTTTCAGACCACAATGCTATGAAAGTCAAAATCAACCACAAGAAAAAATTTGGAAAGGTAACAAATACTTGGAGGCTGAAGAACATCCTACTAAAGAATGAATGGGCTAACCAACAAGTTAAAGAGGAAATTAAAAAGTATATGGAAGTCAATGAAAATGATAACGCCACAACCCAAAACCTCTGGGACACAGCAAAGGTGGTCATAAGAGGAGAGTATATAGCAATCCAGGCCTTCCTAAAGAAGGAAGAAAGAGCTCAGATACACAACCTAACCTTACGCCTTAAGGAGCTGGAAAAGGAACAGAAAATAAAACCCCAAACCAGCAGAAGACAGGAAATAAAGATTAGAGCAGAAATTAATGCTACCAAAACCAAAAAAACCAGTAGAACAGATCAATGAAACCAGAGGCTGGTTCTTTGAAAGAATTAACAAAATTGATAAACCAGTAGCCAGTTTGATCAAAAAGAAAAAGGAAAGGACCCAAATAAATAAAATCAAGAATGGAAGAGGAGAGATCACAATTAACACAGCAGAAATAAATAAATAATAAGAGAATATTATGAGCAACTATATGCCAATGAAATGGGCAATCTGGAAGACATGGACAAATTCCTAGAAACATATACACTACAAAAACTGAAACAGGAAGAAACAGAAAATTTGAACAGACCCATAACCAGTAAAGAAATCGAATTAGTAATCAAAAATCTGCCAAAAAACAAGAGTCCAGGGCCAGATGGCTTTCCAGGGGAATTCTAGCAAACATTTAAGGAAGAGTTAACACCTATTCTCTTGAAGGTGTTCCAAAAATAGAAATGGAAGGAAAACTTCCAAACTCTTTCTGTGAGGCCAGCATTACCTTGATTCCAAAACCAGACAGAGACCCCACTGAAAAGAACTATAGACCAATTTCTCTGATGAACATGGATGCAAAAATCCTCAACAAGATATTAGCCAACTGGATCCAACAATACGGTTAAAAAAATTATTCACCATGACCAAGTGGGATTTATACCTGGGATGCGGGGGCTGATTCAATATCTGCAAAACAATTAATGTGATTCATCACATCAATAAAAGAAAGGACAAGAACCATATGATCCTCTCAATAGATGCAAAGAAAGCATTTGACAAAATACAGCATCCTTTCTTGATAAAAACCCTGAAGAAAGTAGGGATAGAAGGAGCATACCTTGAGATCATGAAAACCATGTATGAATGACCCAATGCTAATATCCTCAACGGTGAAAAACTGAGAGCTTGCCCCCTAAGGTCAGGAACAAGACAGGGATGTCCACTCTCGCCACTGTAATTCAACATAGTATTAGAAGTCTTAGCCTCTGCAATGAGACAACACAAAGAAATAAAAGGCATCCAAATCAGCCAGGAGGAGGTCAAACTTTCACTCTTCGCAGATGACATGATACTCTATATGGAAAACCCAAAAGATTCCACCAAATAAGTGCTAGAATTGATTCATGAATTCAGCAAAGTTGCAGGATATAAAATCAATGCATAGAAATCAGTTGCATTCCTATACACCAATAATGAAACGACAGAAAGAGAAATCAAGGAATAGATCCTATTTATAGTTGCACAAAAATCCATAAGATACCTAGGAATAAATCTAACCAAAGAGGTGAAAAATCTATACACTGAAAACTATAGAAAGCTTATGAAAGAAATTGAAGAAGACATAAAAAAATGGAATAAGATTCCATGCTCCTGGATAGGAAGAACAAATGTTGTTAAAATGTGGATACTACCCAAAGCAATCTACATATTTAATGCAATCCCTAATAAAATAACACCAGCATTCTTCACAGAGCTAGAACAAACAATCCTAAAATTTGTATGGAACCAGAAAAGACCCTGAATAGCCAAAGCAATCTTGAAAAAGAAAACCAAAGCAGGAGGCATCAACAATCCCAGACTTCAAGCTATACTACAATACTGTAATCATCAAGACAGTATGGTACTGGCCCAAGAACAGACACTCAGATCAATCAAACAGAATAGAGAACCCGGAAATGGACCCACAAACATATGGCCAACTAATCTTTGACAAAGCAGCAAAGAATATCCAATGGAATAAAGACAGTCTCTTCAGCAAGTCGTGCTGGGAAAACTGGACAGCGACATGCAGAAGAATGAACCTGGACCACTTTCTTACACCAGACACAAAAATAAACTCAAAATGGATGAAAGACCTAAATGTAAGACAGGAAGCCATCAAAATCCTTGAGGAGAAAGCAGGCAAAAACCTCTCTGATCTTGGCCGCAGCAACTTCTTACTCAACACGTCTCTGGAGGCAAGAGAAACAAAAGCAAAAATGAACTACTGGGACCTCATCAAATATAAAAAGCTTTTGCACAGCAAAGGAAACAATCAGCAAAACCAAAAGGCAACCGACAGAATGGGAGAAGATATTTGCAAATGACATATCAGATAAAGGGTTAGTATCAAAAATCTATAAAGAACTTATCAAACTCAATACCCAAAAAACAAATAATCCAGTGAAGAAATGGGCCAAAGACATAAATAGACACTTCTGCAAAGAAGATATCCAGATGACTAACCAACACATGAAAAAATGCTCAACATCACTCATCATCAGGGAAATAGAAATCAAAACCACAATGAGATACCACCTTACACCTGTCAGAACGGCTAACATTAACAATTCAGACAACAACAGATGTTGGCGAGGATGCGGAGAAAGAGGACCTCTTTTGCATTGTTGGTGGGAATGCAAGCTGGTGCAGCCACTCTGGAAAACAGTATGGAGTTTCTTCAAAAAATTAAAAATAGAACTACTTTAGGACCCAGCAATTTCACTACTAGGTATTTATTCAAGGGATATAGGCATGCTGTTTTGAAGGGACACATGAACCCCCATGTTTATAGCAGCACTATCAAGAACAGCCAAAGTATGGATAGAGCCCAAATGTCCATCGATCGATGAATGGATAAAGAAGATGTGGTATATATATACAATGGAGTGTTACTCGGCAATCAAAAAGAATGAAATCTTGCCATTTGCAACTATGTGGATGGAACTGGATGGTATTATGCTACGTGAAATTAGTCAGAGAAAGACAAAAATCCTATGACTTCACTCATATGAGGACTTTAAGAGACAAAACAGATGAACATAAGGGAAGGGAAACAAAAATAATATAAAAACAGGGAGGGGGACAAAACAGAAGAGACTCATAAATATGGAGAACAAACTGAGGGTTACAGGAGGGATTGTGGGAGGGGGGATTGGCTAAATGGGTAAGGGGCATTAAGGAATCTACTCCTGAAATCATTGTTGCACTATATGCTAACTAATTTGGATATAAATTTTAAAAAATAAAAAATAAAACAAGATAAAAAAATTTAAAAAACCACAAGAATTGGCTTACTAATCGCCAAGGGTATAGTAAATGGTACTCTGCTATGATTTTCAGATGGTGTCTGTGTGAACACATGAATAAGAATTTGTACCCATTGTAAATTGAAAAACTGTGATATTTAATTAGATGGTTAGACTGGGATAATTTTATAATGAAAGAAAACTTCCCCAAATAGTAATTTATTCAAAGGGGAAAAATATTACCAACATAACTGGCATGTTAGAGTTAATGAATAGCACTGCTGATATAGAGTATTGACTTTCACATATTTTGGCCTTAAAGGACATTTTACACTCTTAAAAAGTATAGAGGACCCCCCATAATCTTTTGTTTATATGCATTATAGCCTTTGATATTTACCATATTTCATATTTGATATTAAAATTGATAATTTAAAATATTAATTTATTAATTCATTAAAAACAGATTACATGTTAACATGAAATTTTTTTTAATAAAAATAACTACACTTTCCGAACAGAAAAGTGAGGGGATGGCACTACTTTACAATAATGCAGATTTTTAAAAAATGTCTAGCTGATTATCAAACAGTTGGATTCTCATAACTGCTTCTGCATTTAATCTGTCCTATGATATGTTGTTTTGGTTGAAGCAACTGAAGAAAACATGGGCTCTCACAGATACACAGTTGGAAAAGAAAAAAAAGTATTTTAATAGCCCATTCAGATAATCTTAGATATATACTCTTTTATACTACAACAAAACTCAACAAGTGGTAATTTCTTAAGGGTCAGTTGCATTGGGAAATCTGAAATGGTATCAATGAATTCTTTGTATTCTGTTATTTTAAAATCTGCTGGTTTATTTCATACTTCCAGTGAATATTTTTTCCATGTAATGACTTTCTAAAATCATGCATTGGTAATTTGGAAAATACTGATGCAATGAGTTATATAGATTTTTCAAACAATGACCTACTTCCCAATGCAATATAAAAACATCACATTTGTGTAATCACCACCTACCTCACTTGAGAAGTGTTTGGGAAATTGTCAAACTCACAGGAGTATATAAAGTTGTCTATAGTTTCCCCAAATTCTAATTTTCTATTGAAAGCTTTAATTTTATCACTGACAGCAAATGCTGCCAGTGGTTTTCTTTGGGTGACAGACTCACTTTTTTTTCATTTTTGAGAAGATGTCTGCCAGGAAAAAAAAAACACAGCTAGGAAACCTTGTAACTCAAACACCTGCAACAGAGCTTTTCCTTGAGATAGTCACAGTAATTAGACATACAAATATGGCTTATATAAACTTCCCAGTTAGTCACACAGAATATTAAGAAGACGTTTACTCAAAGGGAGAGGTTTACAAAAATTAATAATTTTTAGGTCTTCATAAAGAACATTATTAAGCAAATCTGCCTCTGGAAAACAATTATGTAGTGGTAACAACAACAACGACAACAAAATTTCACACCGTGATTCATGCTGAGGAGCCAGGAGTTTTACTTACCATTGCTTTTGCACCACTACTGAAAATGTCAACACGGTGCAAAAGGCAAAGGACACCTTAGCTTTATTATGAAAATAATTTTGACCCCCATGGAGCCCCTGGGGATTCCCCCGAGTCTACAGCCCACACGTTGAGAACTGCTGATACAGAGGACAGTTATGAGGATGCCATTTCTTTTCTTCGGAACTAAGGGACCTTATAGGAGGGGAACCCACACATCTGAAGGTGAAACTTTTAACAATGAGATCACTCAATCTAAAAGAAAACATTCAACAAAGGGGATGACAAAGATAAGAACGTCAGTATCATACTATTTCAGTTAATGGAGAGAAGATTCATTGAGAAGAATGTAAAACAGTGGAGATTGTACAAAGTCTGTGAAAGCAGAGCCCACTGTGGAAGGCCAAGTTGAGGGCAGAGAATGGAGAAGAGGGTGGGAAATGAGACCAGGCACACAGAAATACCACCATGCACCCCTGGGTCTGCACGGCCTGACATCTCTGGCTTGCCCATCTTGAGAGGGAAGGGCATCTGAGTTGAAAAGCTAGTCTGAACACTGGGAAATCCACTTGTAGACGACCAGTCTCAATTCTCTTCTTAAAATAATTCTTTGACAGTGCTTTCTCTCAAAGTAGTTGATTTATTCATTTTTTCTAACACATCTGTCAGTTATTAACAAATTGAGTTACTGTGGCAGAATAAAAAAATCTTAACTTTAGGTGAACCATTTCAAATAGTATTTCATTTTTTTTTCCCCCAAAGGCCAGCTTCTGGACCACACAATGAAACTCCCAAATGAGGGGATGAGTGGATTCACAGTGATGTTTAAATTTTTACATTTGACAAAACTAATGCAGTATATCTTGACAGCTATATTCAGTAGCTTAATGCTAAGCTTTTTATGCTGAATACAGAACAGAATGAATTTTCCACCAGTGTTTTGACTAGGAGGTTTTAAGATTCCTAGTCACTTAAGACAGCAGTCTGAGGCTGCTTGATAAAAACAAGCACTGGCTATTTCATAACTGCCTCATAAAAGGTCTCAGTATTTAAGAGAAAAGAGAAACTCAGGGCAGAGACATTTTGAAAATATATATTTTAACCAAAATCTGGATGCTAAGCAAACATCCTTTAGTAAACACCCAGAAAGAGTTGCAGCTGTGGTATTTGTGACTTAAAATAACAAGATGAAGATCTCCAAGTAAAAGATAAATGATATCGTAAAAGTTTCTTATCAAAAGAAAATACATTTTCTGATGGAATTTATGTAGAGGGACGCTTTACACTGAAGTCCATTTAATACACTGTAGAAATACTGGAACCTTTAAATTTGGAGTTCAGTTTGAATACATGCTAGGCATTATTCTTTTCTGTTTTGCTACTACATTCTCTTTTTACAAACTACAGATTAATTTTTCCTGTAAGGACACCTTTTTGGGTTTAGTTTTGTCTGTGACTACGACTACTGTAAGTTGTTGGCTTTATGGCAGAATATCAAATTCTAGATGAACTGACAAGTAGGCAGTAATGAAATAGGAGAGCTGCCCCTTTAAAAAAATTACAACTTTAACATTATGCCAAAATATGATACAGTCCTATTCTAAAATATATATACATATTTTCATATGGATTAGATCTACATGTCCCAAAGGGCAAATGCTCTCTTCTACAAATGAGATGGCAGGAGAATCGAGAGCCCTGGTTTGATTTGTGCAGCCTAGCAAACCACTGAAGATAAACACCAGCCCTGTTATAATTCAGTATGCAACTGAGCTAGTCTTCCACACCAGCCGAGGGAAAAAAAAATCCTTCTTCTTTTCTCAAGTTGCCCATTTCTATCCGTTTCTGTCGAATTGCCACAATTGCCCAGATAAAACATTTGAGAGTATGTCAGCTTTAATTAATGTAACATGACCTGATCATTTCCACAGTTAAGAATAAAGAAGTTTGCATTCTTTAAATCCAAACCTCAACCTGGAGATTATGCTAAGTTGCTTCATTCATAGTCCATACTTCTCTGCTCATGTCAGGAGGACAGCATTTGTCCCCTCTAGTGATAAACAAATTATACATGAAATCAATTCCACTTCACAATCATTTTCCCTATTGGGTATTATCTTTCCTTCTCTGCTCCCTCCAGTTAAGCCCACATCCTGTAACTTGCTAATGAGCTGGGGGCTTTCTGTTCCAGGTGGCACCCCCTGCCTCGAAGTCATGACATTTCCCATTTCGAATGCTGCTGGCATTTTTCGACAGCTCCTGCTAACTAGCCTTTTTGACCTGCACTAAGAGGAACTCATCTGATCGAATCCTCTAACCTGCCAATCATTCCAGCAAATGATCTTCACAGTCACTCCCAAGGCAGGAATGGGGAAGAAAAAAAAAAAAAAAGGAAATGCGAACGAGGAGAATGAGGGAGTAGGCAAGCGGTTGCCTCTGCCTCTGCAGCTACCTAATGAGAATACTTTAAGTCTCTGAGGCAGCTGAAACACTGAAAAACTGGTGGGAAAATTAGGACACAACTGAATGCCTGGCTCTGTAATTACTGATTTCTTTCCATCCTGAGATCATTTTGAGAGCAACACCTCTGAGATGTGCCAGTTTCTAGAGAACACAAGAACACCCAACCTTACGTAGAGAAGATAGATTTATTTCTCCTGCCACTATCAATATGCAATTCTCATAATCCCACTCTGCCAAACAGCATCCTTTGCAGAATTAATTATGTGCTATAAGCTTGTTAAGTGTGCATTTATTTGTAAACTAGGGATGATTATCATGTTTGCCACAATGAAGAAAGGACTTCTTTTTTTTCCCAGGCATATTTTAGATGTTGCCACCATTTAGGGGTGTTGATTTTTACATATTTACATGAAAACAAACAGGTATGGTGGAGGCTGGCTTTGTGCTCAGGGAGGATTTAACACTGACAACATAGGACAATCTGGACATTCTTAATTAACAAAGATAAAATAATTTTTTCCTTCCAGATTTTTCTTGCCTGTGCACAATCAGTTTATTCAGTCGGTTCCCAGCCCACAGAATAACCCAATTACATTAGGAAGAAAGAGCCAGTACATGACTCTTTGACAGTGGATCACAACTCTAGATATCTCAGTATGAAGTAGATTTGTTGACCAACGAATGATACAATATAATTATGTGTTATCATTACACCATTGTATGTAATAATGTAAAATAAATACTGTACATGATTTAATTGCACGTGATAATCACACATCTTTCCTCATTTATAGTAATTAGGCCAATAGCCCCATTTACAGTAATTATTATATGTAATTGAGGGCATTTTACTAATTGCATTGAAAATGATAATCCAGAGCAATTAAAAATCCAAGGGCACTATACATAATGCAAACTACATTAAAAGAATGGTGATAATTTAAAGGAAAAAAATTCACCTAATATGGAAGTTAATAGTACAGTAATGGATTCCACGCATGGCATACATGGCGATATCTATTAAGAGGTAAATTTCTGTCAATTTCTGCAACTTTGGTATTGTTTTTGTACTAGAACTTGCATATTATGTCCTTAGGTAGAAAAATAATCCTTTGAATAATCTATGATGTTATCCTAACAACTCTAGGACTGTTGAAAAATTATTCTACTTGGCTGTGTGAGAGTATAGTGTGAGTGTGTGTGTGTGTGTGTGTGTGTGTGTGTGTGCGTGTGCATGCCATGGTAAACATCTCTCCTAAATTCCAAAAGAGACTCAGTAAATTATTCATTTGCACAACCAATTTGATGTTCTTAAAAGCTTTATTCATGGAAGCATCTCAGAGTATTGCAAACATTTTGTTAAATATACTTGTAATAATTAAGCTAAAATGTTTAACTTTGTTAGACTTGAAATACATTCGGGTTGCAGTTTTCATTACATTTGCTCTCTCTCTGGAATTTTAATGTGTTTAAGGACCTGAATCCCTGGCTTTTGTCCCAGGGTCTATCCCTCCCTGATCCCACTCCCTGTTTCTACCCAGACAAAGCTTCCATGTGAGGAATATCTCAGGAGGAGTGATGAGCATCTGTGGGACAATGGGAATAGTTTCGAGCTTCTTTTTGCCTTCCCTTCTCGACATTGTCATTTAGACATTGTCCTCCATGCATTCAAATGTCATCCTAGACCATCAGCCCACTTCAACTCAAACAGCCTCCTTTTATGCTCAGACACTTCTTAGAGCATCCGCAGACCACAAAGAATGTCTAGTGGGACTCAGCTGCTATCCTGGTATTAATAATACAATACAGTGCACTTAGGGCATAGATGATTCCCTCTGTATCCCAAATTCATAAGAATCAACATTAAATGAAAGCGAAAAATAGAGCACCTGAACTGATTATAACTACTTGTTATATGCGACTGCTAACTTCGTAATAGTTTGGCCAAGCATTCTAACAGATATCTTGCTTACTAGCCACACCACATCTCATGCCCATTACTTATAAGAAAGCTTCATTCACATTATGCTGCTGGCTAAATAGTCCCTCAGAAATTAATTTGGGTTTTCAAAAGACAGAAGATGCAAGTTGCAGTGCCTTCCCCCACCGTCACTCCACATTTTGAAAGCTCATCTGACCTGGATAATTGAATCACAAAAATATAGCTAATTTTTGAGCATGGACTGATGAACCAATTTGTGGAACATCACACCAGTTTCTTCCTCTTTTACCCATTTTGCTTTTCAAAATTCTCAGAGAAAGAAAAAAGAAGAGCAAGGGCAAATTTTAATTTTTAATTAAAAAAATGTCACTCTGAATTCTGCTTTTTAAGAAAAGCACACTGAAATAGTTAAAGGTACTGGAGCATCATGTGAGTAAAAACAATGGTTTAGAAAAACAATGTGTATGTACACGTGTGTCTGTATGTGTGTGTCTGAGAGACAGAGACAGGAAGGGATGGAGGGAGAGAAAATGAATATGATAAAGCGAATGTAGTAAAATGCAAATATTTGGGGAAAGTAGGTGAAGGGTATCAGGAATTCTATGTACTGCTCTTGTACCTTTTCTAGAAGTCCGAAATTATGTCAATATAAAAAATACTTTCAAAAATTCACCTTGGATGAAGCATGATATATTTAACTTTATTTTCATTCTGCTTTGTGACAAACCCAGGACATAATTAAGCAGATTAGACAGTAAAGGCCTTCAAGTCCTTTGCTAATCCATTCATAGGGTTGGTAGTGGTAATGCAGTCTATAGATCAGAGGTGACCCAAGGAAAGGGAGGGGTGGAGAGGCAGAGAAGGAAGGGAGAGGAGAGAAGGACAGCATCCATAGGCCCCTATTTTGCATCAGAGTTTAGAGCAGATAAGAGACTCTCCAGGATGGAGGGAAGCCAAGGAAAGGGGGTCGGGGGTGCTTGGGGAAACCACCAAACATTTCAGCCTCTTCTCAATCTGGTGTTCATAACATGCATTATGCATTTGTGGTTTGAAGTACTGTTGATTTCCCGATAAGATGTAGTTTTTCATCTGCAGCAATGTAGGGGTAATGACAAAAACCAGGATTCTTTCAGATAAAACCTGTGAGGGACAGGAATGTTTGTTTCCTCCTCTGCCTGTTATTTCCACAACTATTGTCAACTGCATGAAATAACAGAGATAATAAAACTGTAGTTGTTTGATAGGAAAAAAAAAATCTGTAGAGTCATGCAGAAAATAAGTTCTTGCAGAAAAAGACCCAGAAAACTTCCTGTTGCTGAAGGAAAGCTATAACCAATACTTGAATTTCTTACACTGTTGTAAGTATTAATGAGTATTATCTCCTTTTGGGTCTGTAGTTGAGAAAATGCAACATCGCTTAGAAAGAACTTTCGACAAAAATATCACACAATGAGGATGTTGTTACACCATCAAAATTAGAATGTCCCTCTGTCCTTGTTTTTTTCCTTGGTAGCATACAGTCCAGGGAGGGTGCCTCCTGGCTATAGTCCATGCTTTGTAGAAGTTTCCGAGACTTCTAAACCCAGAGCCATCCTCTGAGCGGTTCCTTAGGAAGAGGTTGGCCCAGTTCACAGCTCAGCAGACTGGATCAGGGCTCAGTGCTGGGCCTACAGCAATCTACAGTCAGCCAACAGCTTATGGAGTGACTGATACAACAGCCTTGCTCAAAGCATACTTTTCACGATGATGCTAACGCCAATCAGAGCTGCTTGTGAGGAAGGTTTGAATCTGAGTAAAAGAGCTCAGTGATAGACTGCCCCAGAAATAGAGACAAAGGGAAACAACAGAAGCAGCATTCATGAATAAGCAGAAACAAGTCGGCAGGAGCCGTGAGATGAAGAGAAGATGAAAATGTTAGTTGAGAAAGTGAGCTGCCATCGTGTCACAGCACAGAGGACAGGAGCAGTTACCAGAGCTGAGTGGTGGTTAAGACGGCCAGCGAAGTGAAGCTCTTATTGGATTCTGATGGACGCTCAGTCTTTGTGAGGCTGTCTGTGCAGCTGCTTAGACTGGTGGCCTTGTTCTTCTACCTTCCTGAAGCAACCTCAACAAAGACCACTGCTAACTGAAGAAACCTGACCATGTCTCCTTCCCCTGGAAGATCCCAACACCCACTTTTTCGTGGTCTCTCCTGATCCCGTGGCATGGCTCTCTCCAATCATCTGTCTCTGGCCCTCTCACCCTGCCGCCTGTCTTCTCACTTGAAGGTATCCATTCCTCAGACGTTTCAAGCTTTCCTTAAATGGCTATAATCTAGAACTGAAGCATATTTTTACTGATTGAATTTAGTTTAATTTTCCTGACCCCTTTTTTGGAAGTCAGGTAGGGGAAATGCTTGTCACCAGAGCTGTCTGATACAGGGCGCTGTGATGCTGGAAGGATTCTTTATCTGCCCTGTCCAGTAAAGTGGCCACTGGTTATGTGTGGCTAATGAGTACCTGAAACATGGTTCTTCTATTGAGGAAACAAAATTATAATTTAATTTTAATTAATTAAAAATTAAATGTAAATAACCACACATGGCTTAATGGTTACTTTGTTCATCTTCCCTCAGAAGAATAAGGAAGGGAAAGGAAGGGAAGGGATGGATTTTTCTAGTCTGTCCTTATAGTCCTGATCCAAATAAGTTGATTATTCTACTTCATAAATATATAATTCTTGAATATTTACTTAAGATGTCATAATATGTGGTTAAAGGGCTACCTGTATTAACATCCTTTGGGATTCCTCAAAGTGCCCATTCATGGACTCTGGGAACCTATATTTTAAAAAGCTCCTCAGGGTGTGAGAACACCTGCTCTACTGAATGTTCAGTTAGTGATGCCAGAGGGTCTTAAGCACAAATGCATTATATTCTGTCTGGAGTTTATTTTCTTTAAAAATCTTTATCTTATTTAATTAAAATTCTGAAGCAATTTATGCATTCTACTCTGTTTACCTGGCAGCCTACTTTTAGGAAATTACTGCTTGATGACTGAGTCAACACATTTTTTTCATTGTCACATAATATTTTATGTTGATTAGGAAAGAAAATATGCTATAAGGCAAGAAGGTCACCAAAATATGTATGAGGCTAACTTCTTGCACTTGAACCAAATATAATATTTTGATGTACTAGACTGATATTTGTATATTTATTATGGATTCAATAGGGTCTGAACACCAACTGATTCAGTGAAAAGAGATGTTCCTTAATGAGCACATAGCATTTCAGAAAAAAAAAAAATCTGCCTGAAAGATTAGAGGCCATTCTTATCCCTGTATTCAGCAAAAGGAGTAGACAGACTGACCAGGCACTTCCTGTCTCAAATAATTTGTAATTTTGATTTAGTTTTTAAGATTTTATTTTTTACAGTAATCTCTATACCCAATGTGGGGCCCGAACTTAAAACCCTGAGATCAAGAGTTGCATCCTCCACCAAATGAGCCAGCCGGGACGTCCCATTCCTGTTTCAATTTAGAATGAATGGAAAATTAAGCTCAGCATCAGGGAGTGTCTGGTACTGCTATATGCAAATATAAGTGATGCAAATGAATGTGATACTCAATATAGCTTCTGGTCTTTTCATTGAGGGAAATTTCAATGCACAGTCTCTCAGACTTTAGGATGGTCTTTACCCTTCAATACTGATAAAAAGAGTGGGGACAACCTATAAAATCATTAGTCTAAATATCTTTAGAGGATAACAAAATGTAGGAAGCACAGTATTTTGATCATCCACTGGCACCTATCCCATTTTAAACTTAGGTGCGTGTAGTTTTCTTTTCATTTCATTTGGTTACAAGACTCTGAAACCAAAATTACTTTTTGCTGCAAAGAAAAATGCTTCTCATTAGCTTTTCCACTAAGGCCACTTTATGCAAATCCAGTATTATTAACTAAATAATTGAAATGGCCTTCGTATGCAAGTTTAGAGATAGTTTGGCATTGAGGTAGAGGAGGAAAATTAGGACTTAAAACATTCCCTTCTACTCAGTCCTTCAAACATTTGAAAGAAGTGATGCAATGCATTTTCCACACTGACTCTGTGCAACCCCCTGAAGAGAGGTGGCTGAAATGCTAGATTACAGTTTTAGCCTCACTGGGCCCTCAACTTCTTTCCCACCCCTCGTCTTCCCAATCTCTCTGGGGTTTACAAAGAACCGGGACATTTGAGGAAGATTTAACATGCCACAGCTTGCTCTAAACAGTTAATTAATTCATCAACAACAAAATCAAAATCTAGGGAATTACATGTTTTTCTGTATGAATACTCTTATTTATGGTAGACTTTTTATTCTGTCATGTCTACAATATAGACATTAATATTCAGCTATTGGTCAGAAAAACTTCCATTGCTCAGATGTATCAGGCCAATATACTGCATTATTTGCTCTCTAAGACAGCCTCATGTAGTAAAATTAAAAACCCACAAAGGTGAGAAATTAAAATGGTTTCTTTTTCTGCTGACTGACAGAAAACTCTTAGAATCCAGCTTCTCTGCAGCTTTTTTTTAAAGTTTATTTATTTTGAGAGAGAGCTTGCATGTGAGCGAGGGAGGGGCAGAGAGAGAGAATTCCAAGCAGGCTCTGCACTGTCAGTGTAGAGCCCCAAGCAGGGCTCAAACTCAGGAACCATGAGATCGTGACTTGACCCAAAATCGAGTCAGATGCATAACCGACTGAGCCACCCAGGGGCCCCTCCCTGCAGCTTTTCAGAGAAAAGAAAACATAGATGTTTCTTCAATATAATGTTGAATGAAGCCGAGGTATTTGGATTTGGAAGAAAGCAACAAAAAGAATAAATCTGAGCTTTGAAAGTTGATGTGAAATGGAGAAAACTCATAGAGAACATATTTGTATCATTATCAAATAATTCTAGAAGAAGCAGTTCCTATAACCTTAAATCTATTTTAAAAAGATATACTGCAAAGAAAATACATTTTTGTAAGGGCTTTCGAATACTAATGATTGCAGTTCTGAGCACCTCTTTAAAAGCCTCTTTCCAATTAGTAACTTTTGAGTAACTTTTGCCCTTATGGGCAATGCTTCTGTCCAGTCAGCTTGATTTATTTTTGCCAGGAGAAGCTGACCTGGAAGACCTTCTAGCAGCTTTGACTGACTAGACTCAGGTCAGAGAGATCCTAAAAGAGCAGAGAAGAAAAGACACACAGCTCTGTGACCGAAGTTCAAACTTGCTGTATGGGAAGCAGCACCAATAAAGTTCACCTTTTGTTTTGTTTTACTGAACTGGCTACTGGATTTATAAAGCCAGGGGCCCTCATGATGGTAATACAGGTTAAATGCTTTGAAAAGCATGTGCTACAAACCTAATGAATTAAAACCGGTCTCAGAACCAGGAAGTAACTCAGCTTACTCTGTGTGACCAACTGAAATTCAGAATGGGAGTACAAACACCATTGAGGGAATGAAGTTGTGCTTCTAGGTAACTTTTTATCCAGTGGGGGGAAATAACCTGAAGAATGAAGAATCTTACTCTTATGTATGTAGTAGCAAGTCTATTAGTAACATTTTCTGACTGGCATTTATACACCTTGTTTTATCTGGGGATCTTTCACCCCCAACCATTCATAAATCACCACCCTACTCCCAAGAGGTCAAAATTTGCCCCCACATTGAATGTGTGCAAAAGCTGAGTCCCCAACATAGCTCAAGGTATTGGCAAATCACCCAGAAGACAACGCGGACAGTATAATTTGTTCTCTTTGCCATGCTGGCAATTGACCCTGTTAACATATTTCATGTTAAGAGGCAGAAGGAAGACAGACTCTTGCAATGCTGTCTATCTAGATCCTTCCATTCACCATAACATTTAATTATTGAACATCCACATGAGCAAGGAGCAAATATGGGATAGCAAATTAAAAAAAGCCCTCCCCACAAAAAACTGTGTTCTCTATTTACTTCAGTTATGTTAAACAGAAAGATATATATATATATAGGCATAAAATTAAAAAAAAAAAAACCCAGACATTTCCATCTGGTAATAAAGACACAGCCTTTTCAGAATTTGCTGTCTTATACTTGTTTCTGTGAAGCATGTGTGTCTGTAACAGGCCAGCATGCTAGAGATCGCCTTGTTTGGATTATGCTTTTTCTCTGCAGAATAGTAAAGGTCAAAGAATCGAATAGGAAAAAAGAAAAGCTTCATCATGATAAGGTCTGTACTAGGGGCCATGTAGGAATCAAAAGTGAGCTAAGTGGCCCACACAGCAGCTAAGCTAAACTAGGGAGCACACATCCTTTCCAAGGGAAGCAGCCATGATTCAGTTATACATATAAAATTCTGGCAGGAATGTGAGTGCAGTATTGCCAGAGTTGCTGATTTAAAAAAAATGCCAAGAATCCAGACTCTGTAAAATCTCTCCATTTTAAAATGAAAGCAACTAATTTAAAAAATTGTGTGGGCCAAATAAAGCAAGTCTGTGACTTAGAATATCGCTCAAGGTTAACCTTTTTCTAACCTCCACAAAGAATGTGTGAGTAGTTAAAATGATTTGCTTATAATTGAAATGGTTTGTTTATGACTGCATAAATAAAATACAATTTTGTCCAGGATCTAGTAGGTACCTAAATATATGACTAACTGTACTCTCCTTAGTAGAACCTGTGATCAATGCCATGATGAACATAAGAGATTCATAAGACATTTAGGGGGAAAAAATCAATCTGAAATATTTCATGTAAAAGATCTGTTCAATATCTATTCATTATTACTTTCCAGGAAAGTAGGTTATCTTACCTGTGCTCTCTTGAGAATGTTGTGCTCATCAGTGCTTGCTATTTGATAGACTTTTGCCATAACTATTGTTTTTCCCAAAGGCCCGCATGCTTTCTCCAGCTTCTGGCTGCAATCTTACGTTTGGGACGGTAAAAATAGAAGACACTGTGGACAGAATGAAAAGTTGCCATTTATATATTATGTTATAGATATGCTTACAAACTTTCATTTTGGAAAATGGAGACTGAGATGCAATTCTAGATGTCCTGCACAGGGAACATCGTGGTATGTGTTGGTCGCTGAAAAGTCAAGTGGTAACAGCCACAGACACATTTACACAGATTTATACACACATATGATATCACGATATCATGAAGTAATATTCATGCTCATATTTCTCCGATCTAGAAAAATTAACTTGGATTATAAACAACATATCTTGCCCTTTCTTTATGCCATTCTTTCGCTCATTCACTGGAGAAATATTTATTGAGCCCCACACTGTTCTAGGTATTTTGGAATCCTGTAGTGTATAAATCAGAATGAAAAGAAATCCCTGTTCTTACTGATTCCATTTCGGAGAGACAGATGATGAGCAACCAAACAAATATATCAGCTAGTAGTAAGTGTTATGAAGAAAAATAAAGCATGGAAAAGAAACCAGAAATGCTGAGTGGAAGAAGGTCAGTGAAGGTTTTCTTGATAAGGTACATTTGAGCAGACACTCAAGGAGGTGAGAGAGCAAGCCATGCACATATTTTGAGGATAAGCAAGCATAAACTATAGGAAGAGGAAACAACAGGAGAAGACACTAAGGAGAAAGGAAAGAAGCGGCAAAACAGAAGGGTGCTGTAAAAATACAGGTGAAAGAACATGGTGAGTGACGTGGGGCAGGGTGATAGCAGTGAAGAAGGGAGGAATGGTGTGTGTGTGTGTGTGTGTGTGTGTGTGTGTGTGTGCGCGTGTGTGCGTGCATGTGTTTATTTTTTTTCTAGAGAGAGAACAGGGAAGGGGCAGAGAGAGAGAGAGAGAGAGAGAGAGAATCCCAAGCAGGCTCTGCACTGTCAGCACAGAGCCTGATGTGGGGCTTGAACTCATGAACTGTGAGATTATGACCTGAGACAAAATCAAGAGTCGGACGCTTAACTGACTGAGCCACCCAGGCATCCCCATCCCACCAACTTTTAAAAAATTTTATGTATGTATGTATGTATGTATGTATGTATGTATGTATTTGAGAGAGAGAGAGAGAGAGAGAGAGAGAGAGCAAGGGAGGGGCAGAGAGAAGGAATAGTGTGTTCTAGCACCAACACGGTCTGTGGAAGGATTGGGTTGGAGTGTGACAAAAGAGGAGCCATCAAGGACAACTTTCACCAGTTGGAAGAATGATGTTGCCATTTATTGACAAGGGGAAACATATGGGAGGAGCAGGTCTGGGGGAAAAGATCAGGAGTTCAATTTTGGTAGTATTCAATTTGAGATGCCTACTAGAGGGCCACATGTACATGTTGAGTAGTTGCTCGAATATGCAAGTCTGGAGCCAAGAAAGGTGGGACTGGAGATAGAAATCTGGAAGCTGTCAGTGTGTAGATGATACTTAAATCATGAGACCGAATGAGATCATGTAGGCTCTAGGGAGTGTATGCAGATAGAAAGATCTGAGGATTATGCTCCAGGGCACTCTAAAAGTGAGAGGTCTGGCAGATGAGAACTCCACAAAGAAGTCTGAAAGGGACAGTTTAGGGAGGCAAAAGGAAAGCCATGAAAGAGTCCTGTCCTGGAATCCAAGTGAAGAAAATGTTACTAGGAAGGGATAGTAGACAGTTGTGTTGAATTCTGTTGATGGACTGAGATGAGGGATGGGAAAAGACCAGGACAGAGACTTTGAGAACATCAGTTCCAGAGTGTTGGGCACCAAAGCCTAGTTCAGAAGGATTCACAAGAGGGGCGCCTGGGTGGCTCAGTTGGTTAAAGTGCCCAACTCTTCATTTCAGCTCAGGTCATGATCTCACAGTTCATGAGAACGAGCCCCATGACAGACTCTTAGCTGACAGTGCAGAGCCTGCTTGGGATTTCTCTCTCCCTCTCTCTATCCCTCTTCTACCTACTCTCTCTCTCCCAAAATAAACTTAAAAAAAAAAAAGGATTCACAAGAGAATGGAAGTCTAGGAACTGGAAACAGGAAATACATTTGAACTGGGTATGTTTGTTTTATTTTTTTAATTTTTACTTATATTTATAGATTTTTATTCCTATTTATTTACCTACTTTTAAGAAGACAGTGTGGAGCTACATTAATGGCATAATGTTGTTTTAGGATAATACATAGGAATGAGTAGGAAAACATATAAACCTTAGAGCTGGAAAGGTCCTTAGGGACCACTGGGTCTCTAAATAAGAAATCAGAAATCCACAGAGACCAAGGCATTTGCCCAAAGTTGCCCAGCTAGTTACCACGTGGAGCTGAAGCTAGAACCCAGGTGGTCTGATTCCCAGTTCAGTGCTCTTCTCGCTGCATCAATTTGTTGGCCTTCTTTTACTGCAGATCTGAGTTTTGTGAATTAGCAAATGAATGTAATAAAATCAAGGACTCTCTGCTATGAAGTGTATTTTGTTCATTTACTTTGACAAGGGTAGTTCAGCTTCAATAATTTATGTAACTTGATAGTATACACAGGAGAATGCCCTGTGGTGTATTTGGGAAAAGTAATGAATTTCTTCTAAATCAGCCCTCCGTTTACTTCCCTGCAATTAAATTTCTGTGAAGAAGTGGGGCAAGGCTGTTGGGGTTTCAGGACAGAGGGAGAATGACAGGGTGCCACCGAATTAGCCAGCTTTAACTACCAGATCCCCAGGTGTCACTATTCTTGCTCGATAAATTTATAATTCCCCCTTTGGTGGCACACTAACACATTACTTCTAAGTTCTGGTATTATGTAAACTGGTGAGATTTTTAAGCGACAGCACAAGAAAGAAAGATATTATATTGTTAAATGTTCTTCCAAAGCAAATAAGTGTCTGACATAAGCATACAACTTACTTTTTATATTAATCCATGGAACAACTGCATGTTTTGTGTAACCAAGATTCTATAACACTTGATACTCTTCTCGCAGAGTCTGATATAATAAAGTAGGCCAAGAAGGCTCTTTTAATTTATTTTTGTTCCATTTTCTCCTTTTAACCTGGCTTTGCTTCTGCTTGCATAAGTATTTTCCTTTTGTGGACATTCTTTAAAAAAAAATGCTATAAACTATCTTTAAGAATGTAGGCATTGTGGACTGAATTGTGTTCCTCCCAAATTCGTATGTTGAAGCCTTCATCCCCAATGTGATGGTATTTGGAGATGGGGTCTTTTGGGTGATAATTTGGGTTAGATGAGGTCGTGAGGGTGAGGCCCACATGATGACATTTGCGGCTTTGTAAGAAGAGGGAGAGAGAGAGAGAGACAGAGATCGATCTCTCTGCCATGTGAGGATATAGCAAGATGGCTTTCTGCAAGCCTGGAAGAGGCTTTGCCAGGAACAAAATATGCCAGCACCTTAATTGTGGACATCCCAGTCTCCAGAACTATGAGAAATAAATGTTAATTGTTTAAGCCCCCACAGTCTAGGTATATTTTGTTATAGCAGCCTGAGCGGACCAATACAGGGAGGTTCCTGGAATCGATGAACCTAAACCAGTACTTGGTTGCTTAATACAATCCATTCATTGGTTCTGCAACACTTCTTCCCAGGTGGACCTCCTTCCAAATCCCCTTGAAAAGGAAGCACATGAGGGTAACGCCCTTGCTGCTGCCATTTGCCAGGTGGTGAACTTTTAGAAGACTCAATACCAATGTGAAATTTAATTTGAATAATTTCTAAATATAGTCTGCAGAATATTAACCTAGATAACAGAGTCCCTGAAAGCAGTCAGTTCACCTTGGTTCCCGAAGTTTCCAAAGCCTAGGAATTTTGTTTTGTAAACATGTTTACAAGGACCACCACGTTGTTCTAAACGGAAATGGCTATAGTATTTAATACTGGGATTGTCCTTTCTTGCGACTGGATTTATGCTTCATAATGATTATCTACTAGACACAGAAATAGCATTTCTGTGACTCAAAATTGTTACCGGAGGCATTTAGCAGAATCTTGCTTTAAAAATATAATGATTTTTCATCTTTATTCTCCCCCCTTCAAAAGGTTTCACTGCTCCTGATGTTTAACGTTATGCAAAGACGTGTTTCTGCCAACGAATATCGCCTTATGGTTATGCTTCTGCAAATAGCCTGCTGTGAGCTGATAAAGGGATTAATGCAGCCAAAATTCTTAATCTGTGAAATTACAAATTAAATTCTCATATTAAAAATACCACCCTGAGGTATTTTTTGTGGTTTTAATTCCCCTCTGGTGTTCTGCATACATTGTGCTTGTTAATGACGAGGACAAGGCTGTCTCCGGTGGCAGCCTGCTGCCGAGTGATAATGTGCAGGCATTTACTTACTGATAGAAACTGGATTTAACCACTGGCTGATAAACTAAGTGGCAAGTGGGTAATAAGTCCATATTAACAGAAAAGTACCACTACAGAATTCAGAATTCATAGACCATCAAAATCCTGGCTTAAACTCAATCATCGAGTCAGATGGGATTGAGATGTCACCAAGGAGGAGTGATATTAAGTTACAAGTTATACTAAATAGGAAAACAAACCATATGTTTGAATTTGATGAGCCAAAAACTAATGGGCCCATTTATATCTCTTTTTCTCAGTAGGAAGATGGATCACTAATTCATTATTTTTCCATAGAAATTTTATCTTTAATTAAAAAAAAAAAAAGGGAATAGCTAGCATAATGGTCAGTGGGTAGAGTTTTAGAAAGAAAGTAGGGCAGAGTATAGAATAAATATGGGTTGGGAATATATAAAATGTTAAGGAAGACTTACTAAGCATAAGGGGGAGTAGTGGATTAATATATCTATAGACAGTTTAGGGTAAAAAAAAAAGAAATTCAAATTAAATGTGGGATATCAAAAATGATTTAGGGTAGAAATACCCAGAGGAGTTGTTACTTGGGATTTAGCTGCAAAATAAAGGGTGATGTTGTCAAGGAGAATCTAATACTACAATGGGAGAAAAAGTTTAAAGTCTTGGAGATTAAATAACTTTATGTTATGTACCCATAAATAACTTTATGTTATGTATGGTAAGTATGTACCCAAGGATTAATAAATATATTATAAATATCTATGCATACATGCAGTATATTAATTTTTAAGGCAGTCAGAAAAGAGTATGGGAAGGAATATGTAGAATTGGCATTTGGAAAAGAACGCATCGCCATTGAACAAAAATGTTCTTACTGCAATAGTGTTTCGCAAAATTTCACAAGAATTCTGTTTCACACTTTAGAAGAAAGATGAGATCCTCCCAGCCATAAATCTCCCAAATATTTAAAATGTAATTGAAAAAGGCTGTGTAAATATGAACACTTTTGTAAAAACAAAACAAAAACCCACCCAGGAATGTGTTTTGTTTTAAAAAGATCCAGAGAGGAGCTGTCTGTATGAATACCAAAAGCATTTGTAGTTAAAATGAATTACAAGTCTTTGGCTCCTACATGTCAATTCAGTGCATTAGCCAATTGCCAACTCTTTGTCAGCTCACTGCATAGCAGCCCTTTTTACCGTTATTGTTACAACCAAGATGGTCTCTGAGAATCAAACAAAAATGAATCATTTCTCCTCTGTGTACTGCAGCCAGTTAAAAAGTACTTCATGCATGAAGCACTAAATATGTAAATCATATTTTCCTTTTCCTTTATGACTGCTCAGATCATTCTTTTGGACACATACATAATCAAATACAAAGACATGCAGTTGCAGACTGCAGAGCAGAGATAGCAAAAAAAGGAATCCATTTTCTTCCTCTGTCTGGTAAGCTAGGAATTGAATGGCAGGATTCCACTAAATATATACACACATGACTCCCTTTCCCTCATTCTCTCTCTCTCAATCTCTCACTAGCTCTCCCCCAACCCCTGCATATAAATACATACACACACATATATGTGTACATATAATGAGTATGCAAACATACATAATCTTGCATATGCACACATAAAAACATGAATCCTTCTATAAATATGTTACACATAGATGCTACAATGATACGGCTTCTTTGATTGGATGTTTCAGATTTGTCATACTCACTATCGGTCAGTTCCCATAGCCGTGGGGGCAGGTCACTAAAATACTCGTGGCTCAAGGCAGCCTGTGCTGATAGTCTGTTCTTTGGGGAACACTGTAGGAGCTTGGAGGCCAGATCCTCTGCATAATTCACATAGCTGAGCCTGAAAACACAAGCAAAAAAGAGAGAAATCAGACCAAACAAGAAAATCCACTAAATAAGACATAAAGTTCACCTAATTGTTTTTGGAACTTATTTATTCCTGGCCAAAAAGCAAGTTAAATTATCTGCTGAAAATAAAAAGCAGAATTCATGTTGGTTCTCAGAGTATCTGTTAATTTAAACTAGCTTTTACTCTCGATATCTCCGTTTCATTGATTTAAAACATTTCTAGTATAAGTAAAGGGTTGATACTTTCAGGATAGAACAAGGTGCCGAGATAGAAAATTTCAGGAGATAATTTATCAAAGAGTTACCAGAATTTGTTCACAGAATCTACCTATTGCATACACATCTGGATACACTTATAGGAAAGTTAATACAAAATAATTAGGAGAATTAAAATAAAACTATTCAGTTCTCTAGTTACTAAAGTTACTTTTCCTCTAAGAATTTACATTTTCTTACATTGAATATAAAATTATTGGCATAAGTACCCTGTCAAATATCAACAATCATAATATTAACATGAAGTTAACAAAGGGAATATGTATAACCCACATGGGGCTGAATTAATTCAAGATGATCATTAAAACAATGGTAGATAGAAACTATGTGTCTTAAGATTACCAAAAAAGCAGAGAAGTCAAATCTCCCATGTGGTACAACTTCCAAATGCATACCAGATCACACAGTCCAGCCCAGCCTTGGTTTTCGTGGAATCTCTATTTCACAACTCAGCACAATCAAGCTCAGATAATTAACATAAAAATGATAATAGAAGTATTCCTGATAATGGCTGACATTGATGGATAGTTGAACACGTGTCAAGCACCTTCATAGGCACTTTCCACACACCCTTGTATTTATTTAGTTGACCAAGGGAACTCTGTTTCCATCTAATGGCAGTGCAAGTGGATTACTCAATTAGCACGTTGAGTGGATTTAAACCCATCTACAATTACTTGACTCTAAAGTGGTTTGCATTTGTTTCAGAAAATTTCTAAAGGCAACCCGTGGATTCCTGAGTGTCTGCTGTAACAAGGTGCAATAAAGGACACCGACTCTCAGAAAGAGCCAGAAAGTGTGAGGGCAAGTTGCATCTGCTGGTGAGTATTTTTTCAAAAGTCTTGAAGCTACTAAGCACATGGTCAATGAACTTTCTTCAATAACCAACAATTCTCCCCCTTCTTGTACTCAAGCTGCTCTTCAGCATTGATTTAAAATTGTTATAGGGGAGGGAAGGATTGAAAGTGAGGAAGAGGAAAGGAGGTAATGAATTCGGGGAGCAAAAGAAGCAGGGAAAGAGCAAAGAAAAATACTACTCGGAGGACCCCCCCTAAGAGGCCTCTCTAAGTCTTCATAAATGAAGGTCTTACAGATGGGTTCAGTATTTGCTGTAGTGGCTGTTTAAAAAACAACTTATCAGTGGATTGGTTTTAAATGTCTCAGCCTGGAAAAGACAAATTCGTCCACAGGAAAAGGAAGCATTCTCTAAATTCTCTACAGTTTGTTTTTTTTCTCCTTTCCTTTAAGAGGGGCGACAGCCATCCATATTATTGCTTCCTCTTCCTAAGATTTTCATTATTATAAACTTTATTAACATCTTTTAAAATACCAAAGGCAAAGTTTGAGATTAGGTAAAGTTCATGGTAAAAGCTGCACTTACATTGAATGTACATTTTATATATAATCATGGTGAACATGATCATTGGTATCAATTTTACATAGCTTTGATGAAACAGAACAACAGTGCCAGACTGAGACTAGATTTGAGTTTTGGAGCTTAATTCTGTTACAAGAGTGATGAACCACCTTATGTCTACAGTCCTTCCAGCTCCAATATGCAATGAATCACAATCTGTATAACTGTCGATTACATTCAGACTTAGTGCATATAATACCTAAATATAAAGAATTAACTGATATAAGACAATTCCATTTCACCTTCCCCAAATGGACTAATGTCAAACCTTAAGGTTGATGAGATAATCAAATGCTTATTTGTGATATGCAGGCTATATACAAATATTTAAATTATCACAAAATTATTTTAATTTAGAATGCTTGCTATTTCCTCATTTGCATTTCAAGAACCACTTTTATTCCAACTCTCCACACTTTCAACATCACCGTCTGTCATTTCGTGAACCACTTTCTGAGTCCATCCAAGTTGTTTGAGATATGACACTTCCAGGATACCTTATTTGGACATCTTCTCCCAAGCCATAAGTGCACGTTATCAGAATGCCAGAACGATTTGGTTGTCTTCACTTTCTATTTAAAAATCTTCCCTTGTAATTCCATTAAATTTTGTTTTATATATTCTAGAGCTGGGTAATTTAATGTGTAATATTTAGCACTTTTATCTTTCCCTGGTAAATTTAGTCTTTAATCTCTCTGTAGTGAACTTCTTTATTTTCAGTAAAGCTTTTGGACTAACGTTCATTTTTTTTTCTTATATTCATTTAATGACCTCAGCTTTTGTTTAGTACTTGCCTGGTGTAACTTTGTCATTTTCTTACTTTTAATGTTTCCTATCCATAATTTTAAGATACCTCTTTCACAAATAGTATATAGCTGGATTTAATATTTATCCAAGGAGAAAATTTAGTCCATTTACAGTTTGTGATTACTGACATATTTGGAATTACTACTAACATCTTAATACTGCATTCTATTTTATTCTTATGTTTTTTTTCTCTTTTCCTGCCTTCTTTTAAATTGAATTTTAAAACTGAAGATCTCCATCCTCTATTTTAGAAGTTACATATTCTATTTCTATCTGTTTAATGATTACTCTTAGCTTTTTCTTTCTTTCTTCTTTCTCATTTCAGTATTTATTTAGATGTTTAAACTCTTGCACTAAGTTTTTACAAGCTGATGGACACTGACATATTGTTTTTTGTAACTGTAATTATACATTCCAGACATTATAAATATATGATTAAACATTAATATCCAGCACCAATTGTCTTACCAATTACATAAGACAAGTTGTCAAGTATACAAATATTGTTACACAGATCAACAGGAAAATAAAATATTAGACATCTACTCAATTCATTAGCAGAAACTAAATTCTCTTTTTACAAGATTGGGAGAGAAGGCAAAAGTTCACACTTTTAACAACAGAAGTTGGCAAGCAACTTCCAATAAAAACAGGAAAAAATTACAGAATTTTCAGAAATTTTATGATTAAGAATTATTTGAGCTACAAGAACAAAGCACGTTTACTTTAAAAACAAGTATTTACTAAAAGGCATATTCAATATGTCCTACACAAGACAAGCACTACTTTTTACTAAAAGCACTTAACAGCTCACTCTCACCCTTTCCACCCTCTCTTTTAACTTGCATCCCAAAGTGCAAACATTCAATTAACTTTAAGACGTTTCTGTCTGGAGACGTTAAAGATATGTGCTTCTGTTACAATGTGGACTTTATGTGAACTTTTCAACCAGAGGTTTGTGATTTTCAAAATGGAGATTTTCATAATAACACAAAATGAGATTTATAGAAAGATGTTAAAAAATCATTATAAGACTTGGTTAAAAGCCAACAAAATCAGTGGTTACACAACCTGATGAATACCATTTTAAATGTGAGAGACATAAACATAAAGTAGCAGGCAAATAGCCATATGGGCCCTACCGTCAATGTGTGAAATGACTGAAGGGATAAACCACAGAAGATCTAGATTGTTTTCCGGAGTTCTTGAATTTTAATTTTGTAGATATTAATAACATTCAAGTATCGTGGCTGGGTATTTTGGCACCCAATCTCTTAAAATTTTTTATATATTGATAAGATTCTGGCATGTGAATAGATGTGAAGAAGACTTATAACTCAAACTGCACGCTTTCAGGAAAGGTCAACTGATAAAAACTGATAAGCATGTTTTAAATGCTGAACAGCAAGAATCCTTTGCTAAGTTTCCAAACAGGCCGATGATAATCCAAACACAGAGGCTGCAATTCTGCCAAGCTTGAAGCCTGATAAAACTGCTTATCAATACTCCTATGAAAGCTTCATTAGATTTACCATTCACCAAGCTTATGTGTTGGCTAATAATGTATGATAAACTGGGTCCTGTCTTAAGCTCCATTTCCAAGGCAATACCATCAGTAGACCAGTTTTATTGACTGTAGCCACAGTTTTTATGACTACTGGTATCTATGAAGTACAGCTGGATTTTAGGACAAAAAGTTGCTTGCTTTTAAAAGCTCTAATTTGTCTAATAAACTTTGCTGCACCTTTATATTTCATGCCACCTTCAATTAGTGCTAGGACAACCAGATTAGAGCTCTCCCAAGACCCCCAACATGATGACAGTGACACAACAGCCAGGTTCTTCAAGAAACGTCATTTTTATGAAACCTAACAAGTCCTCAACAGCCTGTCTGGATGGTAGTGCACCACCCCCAGATAGTCAGTCCAGAACCCGGATGCCTTCTTTCTCCACAAGAGCAGTGTGGTCAGGTTGCTTCACATATCCTTACTATGTGGTAATGCCAGACTTTTTAAGTTTCTCTATAAATTTGTTTAGGGTCACACTGCTTAGACTGTCCAGTGTATGACTTCACAAGAGTTGGTCAGTTCATCTGAGCCACACGTAGTTAAAAAACACTCAACCGGATTATGAGAAATTAAAAAAAAAAAGAATATAGAATATAGAAGTGATGTAAAGAAACTGTAGTCTACTTCAATATACTAACTATACTTGGAACTCTCTGTGCTTTGAGTGAGAAGTTGGGAGTAATGGGAAATGAAATGAACCCCCAAGCAAGCAGCAGCAATTTTTTAATCCAGTAATGAGGCAAGAGAAAGGAAGTTCCCCCAGGTTTAGCCCATCTAGGTCAGAAAGCTTGTAAAATGCTTTCCTGATTTTAAACCCACCCTCCTGTGTCCTAGTTAACTCGTCTCATGGAGCTTCTTGGTGGAACAGTAATGAATTTCTATAGTTCACTTGTATGTACAGAGGTTGTGCTGTGTTCTTAACAGGTCTCCACTGCCCTTCAGAACTTAATAAATATGTGACCAAGAGCACCACAGAGCTGCCCAATCTGCAGTCAGGGGTGTCCTCTTTTGGGGTCAGTTGGTTTTGTTTTGTTTTTGTTTTTTACCATCAAGGATCTCAGAAGAACCTTCCACACTTTACACCTTCACCCTCAGTTCTAGTGGGCAGCTCCTTAACTTTCGAACATTTCTCTTTAACTGCTTAACGTTTAAACTGTAGCTTCACCTTCCTGCTGAATGATACAAGAACATGGGAACACCTCATTTCTTGTGATACTAGTCCCATGTTTCATGTGGGATTGTCTCATATGTTATTCCTATTTTCTGTGATTTTCAAAAACACCCATATTAAATGCCGCTATTGTTATTATTACTTAGATTTACTGATGTTTAGAACTTATTTAATCACCTTTCTTTTCATGTTTCATACGTTCCTTCTCTTCCTTAGTTTTTTTGTATCTGAAATACACATGTCAGAAGTTCTTTCCACGATGAAAGAACTTAGTGGCAAATTCTCTCCGTTTTGTTTTCATACAGGATGATAGTTTCGCTGCAGATATAACTGCAGGTTCAAAGCCTTTCCCCCTAACTCTGAAGATATTATTTCACTGGCTTCTGTTGTTGCCGCTGCCAGCTCTTATCTTCCTCCTTTTAAGATTGCAGTGTAAGGTGTTCTTTTGATTTCACCTGCTTGGTATTCAGTGTTTCCTGAATATGAGGCTTCATGTCTTTCAACAATCCTGGAAAAAATCTCAGTCATTACTTTTCTTTTTTTTTTTTCTTTAATTTTTTTTTAACGTTTATTTATTTTTGAGACAGAGACAGAGCATGAATGGGGGAGGGTCAGAGAGAGAGGGAGACACAGAATTTGAAACAGGCTCCAGGCTCTGAGCTGTCAGCACAGAGCCCGACGCGGGGCTTGAACTCATGAACTGCAAGATCATGACCTGAGCCGAAGTCGGATGCTTAACCGACTGAGCCCCCCAGGCGCCCCATTAGTCATTACTTTTCAAATATTGCTTATCCCCATTCTCTCCCTTCTCTCATTTTGTAACCACAACGTAATGCCATCTTCCAAAATTTTCTGTGCCTTTACTTGTTCTTTCATATTTTCCTTCTGTCCCTCCCTGTGCTCTCCATTCTGAGCAATTACTTCAGAGCTATCTTCCAGTTCAACTAATTCTCTAATAAGCTGCATCTAATAGGCTGTTTTCCTTGTTCATTTTGTTTTTAGAAGTTCTTTTTAAGTCTTTGACAAATATGTGTGTCCAGTTTTGATGACTTCTTGCTCAAGTTTTAGATTTGATCTTTTCTTTCTTTATAGCATTTTAAATATAGCTATGCTCTATGTCTCATAATTTCCAATATCTGAGGTTCTGGGTGAGATGGCCAATTTTGTTGCTTTTGCTACTGACCCTCACTCACAATGACTTTTTCTCAGATGTTTTATAATTCTGGATTGTGAGCTCATGCTTCGCTAATGTTAATCTGTGGGAATCCTGAGGGGACTGGGTTGAGAATATCTTTCTCCATAGGGATTTTCTTTTGCTTCTGCCAAGAGCCCTGAGGCTCTCTTAACACTTAGGCACTCCAAGTTCTTTCTGTTGGCTTCTGCGACCATGTGAGTTCTGTAAATTTAAATCTAAAATTCTAGAATTTTCAGGGGACTTTTTCATCCCCATCAGAGCCAAGGCCAACACAGTTGTCCTTGCCAGTCTCTCAGCTGGAAGCAGATGTTTTTCAGCCAGCCCATTACTGAGGTTGAAGTGTTTTGAGTGTCTTGACTATGTGGGGAATCTGGATTCCTATGCTGTGCCTTTCTCAGGCCCAAAGCTTTGTTTCCTGACCCCGAAATGGTTCCGCATTCCTGTGTTAACAATATCTCCAGGGTAGCCGCAACTTTAATACTTACTTATCACTCTGGTTTCTTCATTCTTGATGCCTGGAGATTTCACTTAATGTTATGTTGGTTCAGCTATACATACGCATTTGAAAGCATGTGCTTGTTGTATCTTCTCCAGCATTTTAGGCCAATTTTTTGTGCTAGTAGGAGAGACTTGTCTCTGCCATAAGCATTTATTTATAATCTTTTCAATCTAATTAGTTATTATAAAATCATCTATACTTGTAATGTTTAGGACTTTCTCTCTGGAATCACCGTATCAGTGTTGTTTCCCTACTTAAAAACAAACAAACAAACAAAACAACAATTACTTCTTTTACATCACTTCTATGAAGCCTCAAAATCAGCTAACTGAAGTTGTTTCAGGCGAATGTTCTTTCACCACTCAACTTTATATGTCAGTCTCAAATGCACTGCCTAAATGAAAGAAGCCAAAGGCTACATACATACTCAATAATTCCACTTATATGACATTCTGGAAAAGGCAAAATTATAGAAATTAAAGAGTGGCTGTCAGAAGCTGGGTGTGGGAAGGGTTAACAAAGGGCACAAGAGAATTTTTTCAGATGGTTCTACATCTTGATTATGAAGGATGGACATCAGGCCATCTAGAGATGTGAGATGGTAGGATCAGGGGAACTCACCAAGGAAATTCAGCAGAGGGAACAGTGCAGAGAGATGAGTTTTTGCAGATTGTCACCAGGAACATTCAACCCTTAGGGGTGGACAGCTGACTCTTGTGAGTGGCTGACATCAGGACTTCCATGTCTCGGCAGGGGGCGGTGTGCAATGGCTCAGGGGATGTCCTGACAAATGGGGAGGTGCTCCTGCCAGTGGTGAGGCCTTCCCACTGACTTCAGTGCTTGATCCCACGTCACCAAGCGGGGACCAACCTCTGGCTGTCACACTGTGCCTATCAGCTGGGAGGGTGGATTCAGGGAGCTCCATGTTCATGAAGGGTCACATAAACATGGTAGGGTATGCGGGACAGAGGAATTTCGTGTTCATTCCATATTCATTTTTTAAAAAGTAAAAGATGTTTTTTGTTTGTGGAAACTCTCTGAAAAACCTAAGGAATTTTAAAATTATAAATCTAGATGACAATGAAAAGAAACAATCTCTACTGAATTCAGAATGTGTGTGGAGAGCACCTTATGAGTAAGTTTCAAACAAATGCTTTTAGTATAGTTGAAAATAATGGTATGTTGCTATTCTAATCATAATGAATATATTTCACTTTCCTAGTTCTTATCCATACCCACACAACACACACACACACACACACACACACACACACACACACACACTTTACTTGCATTAAAAAGAAAGATATGAAAGAAGGTGACATGAAGAGTAAATGACTGCCTCAGACCAGGGGTATGGAGCAGGATGTTTCCTTTATTCCATGTGCTGGTCAGTTTCTGTACCTCCAGAATGAGGAAGATGGAACACATGGTCTTTGAAGGCTGTCTAGCTCTAAGGTTATATGCCCTCTAATCTAGGAAGAACCTCATTGTGAGCTAGACGCAGGGAGGGTTAGCACAGCCACACTTGCCTGCTATCACGAACCTACCAGAATGTCCCCCCTTGTCACCAGTGAGATGATCTAACGTGCCTCTCTTCACTCAACCTGTCAACTAACTGCCTTGAAAGCTCACCTAAGTTTCTAAGTCATCCTGAAAACAAAGAGCAAAGTGAATCCAAGTGTTTTGCCAGATTAAAGGAGACTGATAAAGTGGAGAAGACAGAAATGAAGGTGAAGGATGAATATGATGGGGCAGAAAAGAGACAGAGTGGAGCTATGGTGAGGCAGCAAGGGCTACTTCCTATAAGGCATGCTTCCCAGTGTAGCCTGGGAATAGGACATCTGCTGAATGACTGAGTGTTTATGTGAGGACACAGTATATCGACTATTACACTTATAGAAACTTTACTTTACCTGAGAAACATGCATATAAAAAGCAATCAGTTTTGAGCAAAAACATCTTAAGGTCAAGTCCCAGTCCTTAAGGTACATCTTCAAAGTGTACATCTCTTAGGGGTGCCTGGGTGGCTCAGTCAGTTAAGTGTCTGACTTTGGCTCAGGTCATGATCTTGCAGTTCATGAGTTTGAGCCCTGTGTCAGGCTCTG
>NC_064816.1:90783533-90827864 GCF_023721935.1 Panthera uncia | reverse complement strand
TTTTTTTTTTTTTTTTTTTTTTTTTTTTTTTTTTTTTTACACTGTAATTTGAAGACACTTCCTCTAAAATTAATGATACATCTGTTTTTGGAACAACTAAGACAAGTCACATTTTGTCACCTTCCAAATATCTCTATAAAAATCTTCACCGGGATTTATTAATATTTTAGCTAATGAAAACTAGACATAAAAAGTAGAGATGTAATAGGTTCCATCTATTTAGAGCATTCAAGGAGATACTACCTTCTCTATAACAGTTGAAGAGGAAGTAAAAGGGAACAAAAATTTCTAGACTATTCCTTCCTGCATTCTATGATGGCACAGAACTACATACACTGTGGGACTGTATGTGGAGCATTCTATGTGCTTGGTCTCACAGGAAATAGAGCAACCCGAGTGAGATGCTGAAAGTCTCTATATTCACGCTTGACTCACTCACTGTCACACTCTTCACAGGGCAAAGCTGGGGCCCTGGGTCCTTTCATTTGACAGTACACATACTGTCACTGTGGCAAAGATGCCAACGTGGGCATTGGCCACTGGATTATACAGCAATTAATCTCTTGCAAATGATTTGTGAAGAAGCCCACCCACCCATAAAGGCAGGCTGTTTCCTCAACTGTACTGACCAGGACTGTCAGATGCAGTATTCTTTCTTGTCTACACATCAAAAGCAGAATGCTCATTTAATTATCTTCTTATCAAAGCTTTTGACTTAGAGGGAGGACTGTGGTCATAAAACCGCTCTGATTTTTCAAAAAGTGACTTATGTTTAGAAAATAATTCTAAATTTATTCATTTTGCAAAGAGGGGTCAGTAATTTGTCAAGCAGAGCATGAAGGAAACCCCTGACATTGGAATAAACTTTTGGGGAAGATAAAAACTAATAAGGAAAGGTTTAAGCCTGGGCAGTGAACTTCTCAACCCCAGGTGCTAGGCTGTGCAATGAAAAGAGAGGCAAGACTCTTAGTTACATTAATACTGAACACACAGAGTTATTTAATGCTGAGACTTCCTTTGTCAATGCACTGCTATAGAAAAAAAAAATTTAATGAGATTCCTCCCCTCAAGGTAAGCAGATAACATTTTAATATCAGTTTCCATAAATAGGTTGTGTTTTGTTGTGCATAGAAAATTGTTCAGTTCTCATTCATTTATTCTGGTGAAACTGTTTAATGACACAATCTCCCATGGAAGACACTCATTCCTATAGTGGTCAGTTCACCTGACCGTCATAATATTATATCATGATAATGCTATAGATAAGGAACTCTACAGTTTACAAAGTGCTTTCACATGTATTATTTTATTTGATCTAGATAATCAAAGGGTCAAAATGAAGAGTATCCAGGTTTGTGACTCTTGAGTCTTAGTGTCCATTACATGTCACACCAAAGATTTAGTACTAATACCATACATGCCTACACACCTACAACAAGATGTGTGTTACCAAGTTGGTAAGAGGGTTATTGGGTTATTTTAAAGTTTTCCTTATGGACACCTGACATTTTTCTATATTTCTCTTTTTTCTTTAATTCTGAACTCTATTTCTGTAGAAATACTCTTTCTATATTCTTGTTAACACCCGCATGGCCCAATATTAAATAAAGACAACAAAGAGAGTCCAGCTTTTACATGGATAAGAGGAATAGAGCCCAAAGTTAGTCATGTTAATTCATACTTCTCAGTCTCTCCTTCATCTCTAACCCTTACTCAATACATAGTTGCTATTACAGTAAACTCTATCTGGTGGAAAAGTACACAAAATGCTGAAGAGTCCTCAGCAGGATATGAATCAATCAAGTTCTTGAAAACACTACCACTGACACTCAAGAGTATTATAAATGCCAAAAAAGTGGACCAGAAAGAAGAAAATATTAAATTCTTGTCTTGGACTTTAGAGCTTAGTTAGATAATACTTATCCCAAATTTCCTAGCTTTGATTTTATTTATTACTATTTTCTACCCTCCCTGGAAAACAAACATCTTTGTGATGTTTAAGTTCACTCCAAAATCATAAAAAAAAGTGGTCTGGCTTTTACAAATTGGTTAATTTATCACATGATTATACTAGCCTTTCCTAGGTACTCATATGAAGCTATAGATTATACTTAGCATTTCCCATGTACTAATATGAAGCTATAGATTTTCATATTTACATTTTATAAATCTACTGATACAGATATCATAAAATATTCGTGGAGATAAACTAAGTGAACCTCTTGCTATATTATTTTCAACAAAAGCCATTGTGTATTTAAGCTTATTTTTACTTAACTACTACAAAGATAGACCATGCTTTCATTTAACCTGTTTATACAAAGGAGATGGTTAACTAGTTCACTACATTATTTTTGCAGACATTCTATGTTAATTTCCTCTCCAATTCTTCTCAGTGCCTAGTAGCAGTTACTTTTTTTAGTTGTAAAGTCTTATTTATTTATTTATTTATAATTTTTTTAATGTTTATTTATTTTTGAGAGACAGAGAGAGAGCACAAGCAGGAGATGGGCAGAGAGAGACAGGGAGACATAGAATCTGAAGCAGGCTCCAGGCTCCAAGCTGTTAACACAGAGCCCCACACAGGGCTCGAATCCATGGACCATGAGATCACGACCTGAGCCAAAGTTGAACACTTAACCAACTGAACCACCCAGGTGCCCTGTAAAGTTTTATTTTTTAATAGCTTATATGTAACTCATATGTACTCAACCTCTATCTAAATAATATAATTTTTAAAAATTTTTTCTAAGATTTGTTAGAGCTCACCAAACATTGACATTTTTCTTCTATAGGAATGGTACAAACCTGTCAGGCATTACACTTGTACCTCAGTTATGTTTTAGAAAAGATTCATAGTTTTAGTGGACTAGTGATTATATGATTCTATGCTTTTGTTGAGTATTTTACTTTAATAATGTGATTTACAGCAGAAGAGGCACAAATAATTACTTTTTAATCCTCTGACTGAAGGACATGAGAGAAAAGGATACTTTATTTCAATAAAAGAAATAAGTAAAAATATATTAATAATAACTAACCCTTGTAAACAGAAGGATAAAACTTACAGAATATTTAAAATTCTAAACTCACAAGTCAGTATGGAATACCCACAAAACCCAAAGGATGTGCATTCAACAGAATTGATTTTCAACATCCAAGTTATTTTGTTTATTGTTATATCCAATCATAAACACTAGACCTTCATAACCACACAACCATAACCACATGACCTTCCCTGTGTGGAATTCCATTGTTAGCTCAAGGACATCAGGCAACTTGTAACCTTTCCAACTTCTGATTATAGATCAGGATAAAATTAATAACTCTCTTCTACTTCACAGGACTGCTGTGAAGATTGACCTTTGCTTACCATAACTTGCTTAAATAGATCATCAGATTATTTTACCTGTTTCAGAAATTTTCAAAACGTCTTTATGAAATCAAGAGTGAAGCAAATTGTTAATGAATGTTCTACCCTTGTGACATTTTTGACATTTATGGTATTTAGACAATAGAGATGATCCAATTTTCCTGAATTCTAAGTGACTGATTATAGCACTGTTTCTTCTGAAAAAGGCAATTCTCATTTTTGATGATAAAAGATTGCATAGGGAGTTTAAATTCAAATCTTCATTTATAAAAAGAATTAATGCATACAATAAAAAATTAATGCATATTAAACCTTAGCAATGGCTTATGTTTTACATTTCAGATAGATACGTTCTAAATATTTAGTCCAAATTACATGGACAGTATGAAAAACATTTTGACTACAAAAGGCTGCAAAACTGTTTAACTTATTGGTGCATCTATATTATGTTAAATTGAGTTAATGGAAACTGGTTAACTTCACAGCCTTTTATTCCTCAGAAACCCTATGGAAGTTACAAATCTCATCATCAGAGGCAGTTTTGGAAGCTGATATCTGCTTCACCAGAATGGAACGGTGCATCCTCTGACTATAAACAGTGCTAAAAATAGCTCCCGAAAGGTATCATTTTGCGTGATATTATTTCACCAAAAGAGAAGAAAAATATATCTTTAATCCTGAACAAAACCTCTTCAAAGTTTATGTTCTCAATAAACCTTTCACTGAAAACTGCAAATATAACGTAGTAATGCAATAAATGCCCTAACAAATATATCAGATTTTTCACTTAATGCTTTTTACAGGCTTAAACCAAATGGAGTAAAAGGAAATCACCTTTTACAGTCTGACTCCTACAGGAAGAATGCCTTGCTGTTACGCTTTTTAAAGAAGGCATGGTGAATTTATATCAATTTTGGTGAATCTTGGGGCTTGATAAAAGAAAGAAAAATACCAGCACAGTTAACATTCCACAGAACTCACTTCACATGTTTATTTCCTTAGAGACTGGACATGATCCAAGATATTAAGAAAAACATAAAAAGAAAAAAATGAAGGTAAAAGATGTACAATTTAGCATCCATGCTAATATAGATGTTCCCTTATTCCTTAAAAAAAATGTCATCTTGTAGACTAAGGGTATCATATGGTTAGGATTAGAGAAAATCACTAAAACCAGTGCTCCCATTTAAATCAATACGAAAGAAAATTTGGTTAGGTCAGAGCTTATTATGGGTTGTTGAATTTTAGTTAAGGCAAATGAACACTATATTTTCTGGGGATTCTAACTTCAGCTTCTTTCTTTTATATTGCAGACATTGCATCTGGTCTTGAAAATATATGACTTCATTATGATGTGAAAAAGAACTGTATGCTTATGTCCAAAACAAGAATTGGGTTAGACCTGTCAAATATTTGGACATCCTTTATAAAGGGCCTGATGATCCTTAGGAAGAAAAGTCAAAATATCTTTCAGTGTTTATTGCTCTTGCAAGGAGCCTCCCATCTTCCCTGTCAGAGCGTTTCTTCTAGACTCTACTCTGAATCACTTGCCCGTTGAACTATCAGATGCCCCCTGATTATCACAAACGACGTGACCAGCCAGCAAATGACACCCTTGTTCTAAATACTGTGGGCAAGTATACAAAGGAGGACAGAGCATTTGTGGATCATTTACTATGTGCTAGAGATTCTTTGCGCTGTCTATTCCACATGCTGAGCCATGAGATGATCATCACTGTCCCTCCTTACACGTGAGGAAACTGAGGCTCAGAAAGGAGGAGCAGCACAACCAAGGTCACACAGCAAAGTCAGGGGCAGAGCATGTTATGTGCCTCAACTGCTGATGCTCTCTCCTGTGTATCATCCTTCTGAAGGCTTGATTTGTACCTTTTTTTTCCTCATTATAAAAGTAAGATACAGTCAATCTAGGGAATCAGAAAATCCTGAAACAAGTAAAGGAAAATAAAAACATCTCCTAAGTCTACAATCTGGAAGTAATGAGTTTTTATCAATTAGGTGTGTTTACTCCTGTGTGTATAGGTCTGAGCAAATATAGCATTTTACTGCTTTGTAATTTTTATCACCTTATATATATTTTACATGATAAAATTTTCTTTCAAAACCTGAATTTTAAAAGCTCTCTTTAAACCCCTGAAAGTCAAACTCAAGTTCATATTGAGGTCATATTAGCTTTTTGTTTTCCCTCTAGTGAAGAAAAAAAGATTACTGCCAACAAATTTGGACATCCATAAATATTTTTTTCCTGTTGAGGGTGTATGCTTTTTTTTTTTAAACCATGGGGTATTTACTTTTCAATCACTATTTCCTAAATATTATAGTTAGTTTTACCAAATCTCCATATGGAAAAACACGGTTGTAGGCATTTTATATGAGGTCAAGTCCTGGTGATGCATTCAGCTTCGTGACTGTCATACTGGGATGCTAGGATGAAAACCTTTTTTTTTTCACTTTACTACACAGCTCTCCTTTTAATATACTGCACTTGTTTTCACAATGTTTCCTGCACCAAGAACTTCCATTAAGAGGAGAAAATAAGACCTCAAGGATAGGGGAAAAACTATTGGTATTTCTTGCATACTCATGGGTACAGATGTAGAAGTTAGGTGGAAATTAAAATGAGTATTTATTATTACAGTTTCTGAGGTTCAAGAATCCTAGGGCAGCTTAACTGGGTAGTTCTGGCTCAGGATCTCTCACAAGGTTGCAGTCAAGTTTATGTCCAGAGCCAGTCATTTGAAGCTTGACTGGGCTTGGTGAATCCCCTCCCAGTATGGCTCACTCGCATGGCTGTTGGCAAGAGGTCTTAGGTCCTCACCATGTGGGTCTTTTCATAGGGCTGTTCACATGACATGGCAGCTGGCTTCTGCAGAGCCAGTGATTAGAGAGAAAGGGGGGCAGTCAGAGCTAAGGAAGGAGCTGAAGTCTTTTACAACCTAACTCGAACACTAATGTGCCATCACTTCTGTCCTATGCTATTGGTCACCAAGACCAAACCTGGTACAAGGTGGGAAAGACTTACCCAAGGGTGGAAAGACCAAAAGACAGGGATCACTGGGGGCCCTGTGGGGGTTACTGAACCATGCTGATGATTATAAAAGGTGTCTAGGTTTTTTAAAAATTGTGTATATATATATGTATATATATATATATATATATGCTAAAATTTGTCATTTTAAGCATTTTCATGTATGCATTTCAGTGGCATTAATTACATTCACAATATTGTTCAACCATTACCAATGTCTATTTCAAAATCCTTTTGTTATCCCAAACAGAAACTCTACACTAATTATGTAACATATTTTTCTTATTAAAATACCATGACAGTATTATAGATAATTTTCAGAAAGTAGAAAAAAAATCACCCCAAATTCTACCACTCTAACACAACAGTTTTCATCTTGTATATTACATTTCAGTCACAGTTCACAGATTTTTTTGTGTGTGTTTATTTATTTTGAGAGAGAGAGAGAGAGAGAGCCAGTGAGTGGGGGAAGGACAGGGAGAGAGGGAGAGGGAGAGGGAGAGGGAGAGGGAGAGAGAGAGAGAGAGAGAGAGAGAGAGAATCCGAAGCAAGCTCCACGCTGTCAGCACAGAGTCCAATGCAGGGATTGATCTCATGAACCATAAGATCATGACCTGAACGGAAATCAAGAGTCGGACATTTAACTGACTGAGCCACCCAGGAACCCCTAAATCAAATTTCTTGATGGTGCCATGAATGAATATCTTTACAGCTTTTAACACATTTCCATTATATGTTCCATGTTGTTTATCAGTTTATAGTGCCCTTGGCGGTAAATAAATGGATCCACTTCTCTATAACCTCACCAGCACTGGTGTTTCAGAAGGAAGAGGTTATGCACCTGGGGGACTGGGGGGCTACTGAAGGGCTGTTGGATGGAGACATAGGAACCACCAAGGCAGCTTTTTGATTTTTTAAAATACTGCATTAAAACATTATTTGTCTTGATTACTCAGTTCTTTTTTGGTGCCACCTTAAATTCTGAACCCAAGGTGAGTGCTTTCCTTGCCTCATCCTAGTCTCAGCCCTGTTACATAAAAAATAGCAAATGAGGGATATATTTACTTGCTCTTGAGGCTACAATATAATTGAAGGAGGGGAAATAAACTTTCTAAAAGAAGCTTAAATGTTCCTATCAGAAAAGTGTGGAAAACTTTTTGAGAGTTATTTTGGGATTAAATGAGATAATTCAGACAAAAGCATATGGCATGCCATAGGCACATCCATGTGCTCCATGAACACACACAGTTGTTAGTATTTAATAATAAACATTCCTGTTAATTTTCCATGACTTCCATCCATGAAAAAAATTAAACTGACCTACTAAATGCAGTAAAAGAAGTTTTCTCTAAATCAGACTATATCCCTGAAAATCCTTTGGTAGAAAACACCTCATAGGGAAATTTACAACTGGAAAAAATAAAAGCTTCAAGGTCATGAATAAACTTATACCAAAGCCAATTCAAACCAAAACACACAAAAAACAACTCATTTTTTTAAAACGCTCATCAAATAAAACAATGATAGAGCATCTTAAGTAAAAATATGTTGAATATCATTTTACATACCTAAAGATAGATACATTTTCTCGATAGATATGCTTCAGGAATTATTTAATTTCAAGAAGATTTTGTAAATGTGTTTTGTTGTGTTACATATCAAGGTATACTCCCCTCTTGGTCAATCTCCCCTTTATTCTATGTTTTCCCTCTTTATAACGGTCTAATATCTTCCTCATTTTGTGGCCCAGCATGACTGGTTCCTGGCCTATTTTGTATGTCTTGATTTTCTCTCGCCTAGCAGGCACTTGGTTGCTGACCTCAAATCCACATTATCAAGACTACAGTAAAAAGCATGTCTTCTCATTCCTCTTTTTCTTTTCCCAACCCTTATGTTCAAATGGTCCCCAAGTACAGTGACTCACAAACATGTGAATCAGCGCCCTCAGAACTGTAGAATATCAAACTGTTGGCTACTAGAATTCTGACTTACTGCAACATGTGTTTGGAGAGGGATTACTGTAATTTCTTACGTGGCCTGGGCTAAAGTTAGCATGGAGAAAACATTTGTTTGTGTTTGATTTGGTTTTGCGGTTCAAGCCCTAGAAAATAATTTATTCTACTCTGTGATGTGATGAATGCTACAAATATGAGAACCCATCAGAGGAGAGATCTTTAAATTTTTAGAAAAAAGTATTTCATATTTCAATCAAAAGATATCATTTATTCCTATATGAGAGTGTGTAATTTAAGGAGTGATTTTTAGAAACAAATGTGTAGGGTGTATTCTAACTCAAGAAGAGTTAAGAACTGGTATTTTACAGTCTTCTCCTAGTTCTTAGCCCTTGCCTTTGACCTTGCATTTTTTTCTCTCTGTACCTATATAAATCTGCATATCTTTGCATCATTATCAAATAGCCTAGGTGTTTATGGAATTTACAAATGGCTATTCCCAGCACAGAAATAGTTGCTATGTAATAGAGACTTCTGTCTAATGGTTTCTCTGCAGATAACACAAATGTCCATTAACAGAAAGCCTACCACTCTTAGACTGACAGGGAATGGCTTTGTGCATGGGAACCCAGTCCTAAAGCTGTCAGCATTGACAGAAACATCATGATCCCTCCCTATTTTGTTCTGTTGTTACTTGAGATATAGGGATGCCTAGGCTTTTCCAAGAGGATGGTTTCTTTTTTTTTTTTCTTTTTTTAGTTTTTTAAAATGTTTATTTATATTTAAGAGAGAGGGAGAGAAAGACAGTGCATGAGCAGGGGAGGGGCAGAGAGAGAGATGAGACAGAATCTGAAGCAGGCTCCAGGCTCTGTGCTGTCAGTGTAGAGCCCAATGCGGAGTTCAAACTCCGGGACTGTGAGATCATGACCTGAGCTAAAGTCAGACGCTTAACTGACTGAGCCACCCAGATGCCCCCGCCAAGAGGATGGTTTCTTAAAGAAAAATGTGGCTACCAAGCAGCCCTTTTGTTTCTCATTATGTAGAAGAGGTTGTGGAGCTGGGGGCATGGGTGCTATAAAGGGTGGTTTGATGGGGAGCACAGAATAAGGTAAGGCTATCTTTACTGAAATGAGCACAACCTTTGAGTTGCACATTCCTTTATTCCTGCCTTTAATGCCACATTTGGCTCTTATGGAAAATGATTTATAATGGAAGGGTTATCATTCCATATCCATGACTTAAAGAAACCTCAAACTGACTTAACTGTTAGAGCTGGTTATTTGCTTGAGTACTAATTCCATCTTTACATATTAAATAAAAGAAAGATAACTGAATAAAGTTGAAAAGCTGCATATTTATTATCCTCTGGGGTCCAACTACTTATAATTGCCAGGTATATGTAGGTAAGGGTATTTTCAGGCAGAAGCAAGTGGTACAATACAAACTATTAAAAAAAAGTCTCCTTATGTCTTCAAACCAACAATATCAGTATAATATAGGAAACTGAAGATATGCATTTGCACATTGTGTATAAAAATACAGAAGCATTTGAAAGAATTATTACTTGGGAACTTATGAGAACATTTTCAAAAGAACATCGAGGTCACTTTATAATGGATGGAACAAGCACAGGCTTTATTTTTAGTCAGTGTAAAGAATTATTTCATACAGAGAGACAGAGTGTGGGGGGCGCACTCCAAATTAAGGAATAAGCTTGTTTGTGGCTTGACACATTTTAGCATATTCTTAAATTTTATTTCTATATTTAGGAAAATCTAGGGGCAATGGGTGGCTTAGTCAGTTGAGTGTCTGGCTTCAGTTTAGGTCATGATCTCACAGCTCATGAGTCTGAGCCCTGCATCATGCTCTGTGCAGACAGCTCGGAGCCTGGAGCCTGCTTCGGATTCTGTGTCTCCCACTCTCTCTGCCCATCCCCCACGCATGCTCTGTCTCTCTTTCTCTCAAAAATAAACAAACATTAAAAAAATTTAAAAAAAGAAAATCTAGACATCACGATGTGATCAAACTGAGATGGTGACATGTTAGATGCCCAGAGGAATAGTGCTGCCGAAACGCCAGGCTTTAAAACTCCATTCTGGATATCCAAGAGAGATATGCTCAATATTCAACAAAATCAAAGAATTGGAAAATTGGAAATCTCTCAGATGTTCTGAGAGAAAGAAATCCTGGGGCAGAGTCTGAGGATGTGGATTTAAGCCTACAGCTCTATGAGAAAGAATAAGCAAGGGACTACAAGTCTGGGTAGTAGACTTTTAGCTACAAGATCTAATCTACCTCACAATATATTCTGGTAAAACATTTATTATGAACTGATCAGAATTCATGCACTATTCTGCACTGTTCAATTTGGCGACCACAAACCACATGTGAGTATGTAAATTAATTAAAATTAAATAAGATAAAAATTCAATTCCTCAATTACACTAACCATATTTTAAGTTAAAGAACAGCCATGTGTGGCTAGGAGCTACCATACTGGACTGTGCAGATATAAAATATTTTTATCAATGCATAAAGATCTATCGCACAGTGCTGTTCTATGCCCTTTCAAGATCTGCTGCAACTTCTAGAAATTTCTAAAATTTAAAACAATTGTGTAGTTTATACACTGGGAAGATTTGGTTCTTTGGATGAGAAGTAGAAACTGGGTTGAGAAAATTAGTGAATGCAGTTATACAGAAGAGGTCTGGCTGGGTCAGTGATTACTCTAAAAATGTGCTGGCCATTAAGAGAAAGAGCCTAAAGTCACGATGGATGGAAGATGTCCCTGTGGAAATCTTCTTCACTTTCTTGGGGGAGAATAAGAGACATCAGATTTTTTTCAGGGGTCACAACCTAAAAATAAAGATGTGAGGTAGCAGAATTCTGGAATAGAGCAAAGCCTAATTTGACACCAAATAAAATCACAACTGCTGGTGTAATTCAACTCAAATTCTAAACTTCAGTTAAGGGTGACAAGAAATGAGAGACAAATGGAAAAATCATATTTGTATTCATGTGTAAATAAAATGATGTGTTCCATTCTATTCAGAGGCAAAGGCATGGAATCTGGTGTAATCCTTAATCAAGTAGCCTGCAAAGGACCTGAGACAATAATAACATCCGCCATCTAAGCAGATACCTAAAGTGGCAGACAATCAAAGCACGGGGAAGCTCTGACTTCTCTACTAGAGATATCTTACTTGTTTTGCTAAAGGAAAAAAAAAAAAAATCAGTGGCTTATCTCACTTTTTCTTTCCCCAGAACATGCTGCCCTCTACAGGCCACATGGATATGCACATACATAAAGATCTGCATGATTAAGGGTTCAGTTATATCCAAATTAATAGGATCAGCAGCAAAGCTATAATGAAAATGAGGGGAAGCAGTTAGTTATAGTTGTCTGAAAGCTTTAGGATCAAGTCAAGAAACAATCAACACTTATAAGCCTCTAATAAACCTTACTTCTTCAGCTGACATAACTCTGAGAAATCATAAACAGTACTGTAGTCCTATTATGGAATTTTCCTGGAGAAGCTTAAAAGTATGTTGACAGTCGACTTTCTTTTGTTTTAACTAGGGAGGGGAAAGTGCAGAAGAGAGAGGAAGAAAAATGGTTACTGTGGTTTGAGAGCTTTCACTAACATCTCCAAAGTATACCAGTTTTGATCTAAAACTCAATATATTAAGACTAGGCTCTAAGTTGGAAAATAAAAGCCAATGAATTTAATGGAATATACATGACTTTATCCCTGTTATGAGTTTAATTTTTAAACCTTGGCTGCAGTGAAGTGGTCCAAATATAGCCTAAGAAATGAGACCTATCCTTTATCTTGACTTCAGATCAATTATTCCCCAACAGTCATGCCATAAACACTCTCTCTCTCTCTCTCTCTCTCTCTCTCTCTCTCTCACACACACACACACACACACACACGCACACACACACACACACAGCTGCTATGTTTATTGGTGTTGTCACTAAAGGATTTAGCTGGACAAACATCACAAAGATGATGACTGATTTAATTGAATTTATGATCAAATGTTTTCCATTGCAGGAAGAGTGGGAAATCACTTATGGGGAGATTTGAATAATTTAAGGGAAATTCTCTATTTGGCATTATGTTTGTATATCAAGTCTTGAGGGATTACATACAGCTGACGTCTAGCAGAGAACTCACATACAGATACACAAAGATATGCTCTGTGACAAATGCAACAAGGGCCAGAATATTGTTCTTTTGTGTTGATACTTCTATTCACTTATATCTCATTTATAGTCTGATTAAGGACATCCACACACATATATACTATAAGACTTCAACTGTAAACTGCCACTAGGTTCTTTTGCGATCCCCAAAATGTCCAAATGATCTAAAAATGCTCTTTTAGATAAGACAAAGGATAATTGGTTTGGGGGTTGTATCCTTGTCTGTTTATGGCATTTTAAGGTATCTTTGTTGTTGTTGTTGTTGTTGTTGTTAAAGACATAATGAAATCTATTATTAAAATCACTCCCATGATGAATATGACCAGGTAACATGAGATTTGTGCTTTAGGGTATGGACTCGGTTCAATGTCTGAAAGAAAAAGGCCGGGGCGCCTGGGTGGCTCAGTCGGTTAGACGTCCGACTTCGGCCCAGGTCACGATCTCACGGTCCGTGAGTTCGAGCCCCGTGTCGGGCTCTGGGCTGATGGCTCAGAGCCTGGAGCCTGCTTCTGATTCTGTGTCTCCCTCTCTCTCTGCCCCTCCCCCGTTCATGCTCTGTCTCACTCTGTCTCAAAAATAAATAAACGTTAAAAAAAAATTAAAAAAAAAAAAAAAGAAAAAGGCCAAGTTACCTTTGGAATTCCCTACCGGTTTGCTCCTTGGTGATGACAGATGTACCAAATGAAGGCCATGCTCCCAGCCTTCATTAATTATGTTTCTAGGGATAAGTTGTCCACCCGCCCCATTAAAAACCCCAAAACAGCAAGAATAATTATTTTTGGTCTCACCACTCATCTCTGGGTCAAGTGGACACCCAGAACTAACACACCTGGTGTAGTCTTACCTATAAGTCCATGTATGAAGAGCATGACAGGAAAGCTCCAACAGATGCTTTGAACTTGATAACAGTGCCCATGGGTTTCTTTCAATATAATTAGGAAAACTGTCTAGTAGATGTGTTTAAAGACTTAGGATAAATCAAAGTTCTATGTTAATTATGTACAATGCTATTTGTTAACATATCACTCTTAGGAAGGAGCTGCTGAGAATGAGGGAATCTTGTTTCTATATAAGAAGTATTTTTTTTAATGATTTGGTGACCAAGCAGTTCAGCATGTGTTCCTAAGAAGGTAGAAGAAATAGTCCAGAAGATGTCTGGGGACCCTGTATAGCAGTGGGACTCATGTTCAAGAACTGTTGCTTATTTGGAACTGAATGAAACAATCTAACTGGCAGGGGAGGACAGGGTGTGCTGAGAAACAAGAGGGAGGTAAGCTAATGTTGGCCAATGGTGCCCCATCATGAACACTCATGCTTTATTCAATCCTCACAATAATCCTGCCAAGGGTTTTAAAGACTAAACAACTGGGGCTCAGATTGATTAGTGAGCTTCCTAAACATTATACCATTGAGTAGCATATCTAGGACTGGAACTTGAACCCTGTGATGCCAAATCACATGGATTTCAGGCATTTTATTCCCATTTGGCCAACTATGAGTTTTTGCAGCCTTCCTTCTTCTTTTCTATTATTTTTTGGTTCATATCAAAAGTATTTATTGACTGTGTATTCTTTCTTACAAGGTCAAGTCTATTAACTATATCTTCACAATTGGTGGAAGTTGTGCCCACTTTTATAGAAAGTTTCCCCATATAATGAGGTTTGCCCAATCCTAATTTTCATGATAACTGACCAAAGAAAAGTGTGGAGTGGGTGAGGTGGATACAAAAGACAATGTTGTTAAAATCATCTCTTTCTCCAGTGACTTTTTAAAAATTTTTTATTTATTCAATTTTTTTTAATGTTTATTTCTGAGAGAGGGAGATAGAGTGCAAGCAGGGGAGGGGAGACAGAGAGGGAGACACAGAATCTGAAGCAGGCTCTAGTCTCTGAGCTGTCAGCACAGAGCCTGATGTGGGGCTTGAACCCATGGACCATGAGATTATGACCTGAGCCAAAGTTGGGACACTTAACCAACTGAGCCACCCAGGTACCCTTCCAGTGACTTTTTATGTTCATCTTAATTTTGAGGCTGACGGTTCACTAAACTCATAAACATTTTCTTTTTAAAAAAAATTTTTTTTAATGTTTATTTATTTCTGAGACAGAGAGAGACAGAGCAGGAGCAGGGGAGGAGCAGAGAGAGAGGGAGACACAGAATCCGAAGCAGGCTCCAGGCTCAGAACTGTCAGCACGGAGCCCAACGTAGGGCTTGAACTCACAAACTGTGAGATCATGACCTGAGCCGAAGTCAATCGGTCAACCAACTGAGCCACCCAGGCGCCCCAACTCATAAATATTTTCTTAACCAAAAGAAAATGATAAAAATAAGTGTTGAGTTTTTTTCATATCCAGTTTTTTTTAAATAAATAAAGAGCAGTGAAAACTGCATTTCAGTTTATGTTTCACTTTTTAAAATGTGATAATTTTCAATATTCTGAAGCTGAATAATTAACATATGTACCCATGGGGTCCATGGGAAGCTTATTTAGAAAGTGGAGATTCTCAATAGCATCTCCTATGTGGTGAAGAGGAAACTAAGCCTTTATGATACTTTCTGAGTAGAGTTAGGGTAGATCAAGGGGGCCGGGAACAACAGCAGAGAGGTGAATTCTTGAGGGAGTTCAAAAAGGGGAGAGAGCTGTGTGTCTAACCCCTAGCAGTTCCCAACAGAAAAGAGAGAGCGGGAACAGAGAAGGAGAAAGGAATAGAGACACTTGCAACAGGCAGTGCCCCTCAGGAGGGAACAGCGTGGCTTCTTGAGGGGAGGAGGAGGGGAAGGAATGTCTGCTTGATGTTCTTTGATACTTTTACTAGTCCCTCTGCAGATTTATTACACTTATTGGGTCCCCCAGAGCTATTATTTTCTCAGTGTTTACAAATAAAAGACAGGGATGAGAAGCAAAAATATAAAGGAAGATCTCTGTATACTTGAGCACAAAATGCCAAGAACTCAAACGCATAGACTTTCCAAAGCATCAGACATCCACACTTGTACTACACTGGTGGGCACTGAAAATAAATGAATAGTTTACACGTTGAGCTACAACTGTGCTGCCCAATATGGTAGTTATCTATGGCTATTCACATTAAATTAATTAAGGTTAAATAAACTTTAAAATTCATTTCCTAAATCACTCTAGCCACATGTCAGGCGATCAATAGCCATAGGAGGTTAGTGGCTGCTGCACTGGGCAGTCCAGATAGAAAAGATTTGCATCAATGAAGAAGGTTGTATTGGACAGCACTGACCTAAAGGGGACAGAAATGCTAGGCCAAAGTTTCAGATAATTCAGAGACTATGGACTTTCTGGAGAATAATCTCTTTTTTTTTCCTCTATGCAGGAGGTAGAAAATGATTTCTTCCTGATTTTGGGGATACCTAATGTGAACCGGGCAACATGGAGCCACCAGAGTCAGAGTGACATCTGTGCTTGTCACTAGATGGGTCAGAGATCAGACGGAACAGACTGTGTCTGACCTGGTGAAGGCTGGGATTGCCCCCTCTGCTCTACCTTACCCCATGACTCATCACTGAATAGGAAACCCCAGTATCCACTTGTGGAGAGCAGAATGGCCCCAAAGATGTCCACTCACTAATCCCTGAAGCCTGTGAATATGCTACTTTCCATGGCAAAAGGGACTCTGCAGATGTTATTAAGGTTGCAGATCTTAAAACAGAGAGATTAACCTGGATAATACGGGCAGGCCTTTAGAAGCAAAGAACTTTCTCCTACTGAAGGCAGAAGAGATAGGGCAGGAGGGGAAGTGAGAGAGTTATGAAGCAATGAGAAAGACTCCTGCCATTGACTGGTTTGAAGCAGGAGGGGGCAGTGTGATGAGGAAACAGACGGCCTTTGGTTGCTGGGTGAGAGTTCCTGCTGACAACCAGTAAGGAAAAGAGGGCTCAGCCCTCTGGCCACTAGGGACTGAATTTTGCCCACAGTCTAAATAAGCCTGCAAACAGATTTTTCCTCCACCCCTCCAGATAGGGCCCAGGCCTACCGATAGCTGAGTTTGGCCTTGTGAGACCCAGAGCAAAGAAACAAGCTGAGCCCATCTAAACTCCAGCTCAACAGAACCGTGAGATAATACTTCTGTGGTGTTTTATACCAAAATATTTATGGTAATTTGTTATGGCAGCCACAGAACACAAACACACCGTTTTAGATTTTGAAGAAGCAGAACTTCAGTTCACACACGCTTCTAGAATCTGTTTTAGGAAACAGTTCAAGAAAGCCTAATTCTATGTGTTGCCCTCCTTTCACAGAAACAGGCAGCCCAGCTGCTCCTGAAAACCCTTTGCCACTTCAGAAGCATGGCTGGATTTTATTCCTTAATGAGCTGGATGGCAGAAAGAAGGTATTAGCTGCACCATAAGTATGTACTCGGGGATGAGGAATCCAACACATCATTTAAAAAGCTGAAAAACAATAGCCATTGCCAGGTCCCAAGCCTGGCACGTACTGCCAATTAGTAAGAGAGAAGATGGATATTTTCTGTCTATCAGAAGTGGAACAAAAAACTTGTGCTCAACGGATAACGAATAGCACGGGGTTTGCCCTTGGCCATCACCAGGGGTTATTAATGATAGCAAATTCTTTGCTACCACAAGAAAGACATAGACAAGATATCTGGCAATGGCACAAAATGACAGAGGATAACCTCCTGGGGGAAGTGGGAGCTGTGTGGAATAGGGTACGAATGTCACTAGCAGGGTCTGAATGGGTGGCCAGGAGGCCTGTCATCTCTAGCACTTAAGATTGTCACGAACCTGCCTTTATCCCAATGGTGCATTATCCAGCAGTGGGCACAGGGGAGGCCTGAGTTGATGTGTGTGGTCAGCCTGCCACAAACACTTTCCCCAGGAAAGAAGTCAGATTTCTATTCCAGCCCAGCTCTCTTGCTGCTGAAAACCCATACTGGAAATGAATTGCATCATTTCCCAGAAGAGATCTCCATGACCAAGATTGTAATAAGAACAAAACAAAATAAGATATTGATCCACGTGAATATCAGGGTTATTAAGTTGATATTTCTTTCCTAAAATTCACTTTGGGGCATACATTCCAAGTTGTAGTTTTCCATAGCATCGATCATTTGACCTCACTGAGCATGTTTTCTTTTTTTCAAGCTATATAGAGATAGTATGTGTCCTGACTACTTCCCAAGATGGTTAAAAAAGACATGAGGATGTGAAAACATACAAGAAAGCAAATTCTATATTGCAAAAGGCTGCCCAAGTGTTAATTACCATGGCTACCCCATCACAACTCTGACTACAGGGCAAGGAGGGTATGTTAGGCCTTTGACTATGTGTGTTTTATATGTTATCATATCTATGCTATTGCTACTATTAGTAACCAGGTCTGGGCCTTTGGCAATTTCCCAACTTTCTCTTGCCTAGCTTTCTCTGTGTCCTCCTGGCACCTGCCCCGACCCATATCTCTGGACAGCCCTTGATACTGTCTTCTTCGGGGCTCTCTAGGACTCCCACCAGCACCTGGACTCCTCTTTCCCTTTTCAAAAATATAGTTTTCAATTTTCTAGAAGAACCGTTCTCTGTGAGGTAGCAGGGGGTTTAACAGATCTGGTAAACATCACACCTACATGTTGCTTTCAGTAGCTGAAACAGTGAATCACTCTTGTGAAAATGAATGTTCCCAGAAATTCCTCTGAATTGCCGCTTTGGGGCCTCCAAACAACACCACGCACAGGTATCCAAGATCAGGACAGACACCTGTGTGGATCTGATTATCCAAGTGTTGCAAACTCTGTTTCCAAGGGTGTCATGAGGAATTGCACCCCCTGTAGCCTCCTGAAGCTGGGCTCACATCCACGAGCCGGGCAGGGAAGAGCTGCAGCTCCAACTCATCCTGGGGTTAAGAGAATGGAATTCCAAAAATGTCTGCTGTAGAGCTTGTCACCCCAATATATCCAGGCCTAAAAAAAGTGCATTGATAATGTACAGAATAATTTCTTTGGAAATACTGGGGGAAGAAATCTCCAGGCACTAAATAAATTAAAACTGTTACTTTGAAGTAAATAGACTTATAACAAAAATGATCAATAATGAAAAAAAAATGTGGAAGTGGAGGACGGACTTCAGAATCTGGCTCAGCTCAACTGCTCCTCCTAGTGCCAAAAGCCATTCTTATGTTCCTCTCACACTGTTAAGCTGGTACAGAAATGGAAAGTTCTAACTTGCTTTGCAATATATTCTTATTTTGGAAAATTTCAGATCAACTTAGAACAATAAGGCAGAGTAGAAAAAGAGGGCTTCTGGTTTCTTGAGAAGGCACTGATTTAAATCTTAATTGAACATAGTCAGATGTTGCCATAAGAAAAACAGGGAATCAGCAACATAAATTACAGAGAGAAGTTTACATTTTTCTTTTAAATATTATTTTAAAGACTATGTTTTATGCACACGTAACATGGATCTAGCAAGTCATCTATAAAATATGTTCTGAAAGTTAACCATTGAATGAGAGAACGTATTCAAGGAAAGTTCAAGAATACAAAGTTAGGAAACACTTCAATCTTCTAAGTCAGGGTTTGTCACTGTTGGTGCATTCAGATATATGCAGGTCAATGTCTTCTTGTCTATCTTTGCATTTCCACTAAGGGAGCTTCATAACAATGACTCTGTACTTATTACGCATTTTAAAGAATCAATGCTTTCAATTCTTAGAGGAGAAATTCAGTTGGACCTACCTATCAAGGAGGATTATAAATCGAACCAGAGCACGTAGGTGGAGAGAGCAGGATGAGGTTGCCCTACACCTATTTGAGTCTGTGGACACGTATTGCTTTATCAACCGTGAGCTGTTCTTTCCAAATATGTCTTCTGTGACAGGGTGGTTTATCTTGGGTTCTCTTTTTGCTCCGTTCAAAATCCCCAAATTGTTCAGCTGTTAAAAAGTTCCAAAACAAGCAAATGTGTTCCTGGAATCCTACCCTTAACATTGCTGGAGAGCATATACTAAGGCTGCTTCTCCAGCCAAAATAATAAAAGATCTTTTAAGTGGCTGAAATTCTTGGTTGATTGCATATACATGCCAATGTCAGACAACTCTAAATAGAGAGATTTGGAAGAAAAATAGGGAGAGTTTTATAACTCCAATGAAATAAAATGGAATGTTTTGAAGGAGGTCAGAAAACAGTACATGTATTTATATAAAATTAAGATTTGTCTCCCTTTAATCCAAAATCCCCTTTTAAACAGGAAGAGCCCAGGCAACTCATGCATATCCAATATAGGGGAATAAAAGTACTTTCTTTTCTTTATTAATATATATTTATTAATCTCAATCCTGTAATTAAGATTTCTTCTTTATATTATCCTTTTGAGTTTAGATATCTGCTGCATCTTTTGATATTTTTCTCCCATTATTGCATTGTTTCCCCAGAATACTTAAAAAAATCCTTCAAAGGATAAAATTATGCCCATGGTTACTGGTATAAACGAAGTCAGCAGGGAATTGTATTGGCGTTACCTAGGGCAGGCTTGGCCCCCAAATAAACTGGGTCACTTGTTACAGCTGTTCAAAGAGATTCAAGGATTCATTTCTCAAGAAATTATTACTCTTTTAGGCAGGTTAACAGATCCACTAGCTTTAATAGCTGAGTTAATATGTATTTTTAAATACACTGCTATTTAATTTTAAGCAGTGACTTGCTTTTTTATATTAACCTACCCGTCTTCTATTAACCCATCTAAATTGAATTCAAATTAGTTCTTGCAAATTAGTTTCCTTTATTTTGAACCTATTACTGCTATATACGAGAATTTACCGATAGCTCGTTTCGTAATTGTGCTTGTAGACAAGCAAATTCGTATGTAGTGATGGAGAAAGCCAGCACTTGCTTACGAGTCTTTAAATGCAGTTCTTCTGAACTTAGAGCTCATTCCGAAGTGAGGGATGTTGAAATGTCTATGATGGTTGCAAGGTCGCAAGTCCATTTGGATGAAGAATCAATAACAAATTAATGTCTCTGAATTTTCAGTTTTCTGTAAATTTCATTGGGTTTTAATGGGCTAGAGGCTATTGCTTGGCTCTAAGGATTCAGTAGGTAACACTGGGATACCAGAAAGTAGTATTTTTATAACATTTTTAGTGATATTTTATTACTTAGTGTTTTTTGAAATAACTCCTTAAGGCAACAAAAAATAAGACTTACGGGGACTTAAAAAATAGCTTGATTCTAAACAAATTATGTTTATAATTTAAAAATCTTACCTCAAGCTAACAGCTTTTAATAGTTTCCCTAACATGTTTTAAAAGTAATCTAAGGGTAGGACCCAGTTTATTAAATGCTTTTGTAATTTCTTTTTAAAAAGCATATGTGATGTTAGAGATTAAAAGAAAAACATTAACTATAATTCTACCAGCTCATTAAAAAGACTTTACATGAAAATGTAAGATTTCCTTCAGTATTTTATTTTTTTATTAAAAATAATTTAAGTTTTATTAATTTGTTTTTGAGAGAAAAGGAAAAGCAAGAGAGTGAGTGCATGACCAGGGGAGAGGCAGAGACAGAGAGAATCCCAAACAGGTTCCAATGACAGCTCAGAGCCCCACATGGAGCTCGAACCCATGAACAGTGAGACAGATCATGACCTGAGTGGAAAACAAGAGTCGGATGCTCAACCGACTGAGCCACCCAGGCGCCTCTCCTTCAGTATTTCAGACCTTGGCTTTGGTAGAAAAATTATAAATCCTATAAAAAATCCTATAGAAAATGCAATTAATAAATATCCCTGAAGTTATATCTTAAAGAGAAAACTGTTTTCTTATTTTGTGAAAAATCGTATTCTGAAGAATTCTTACTTGCCGTTAAGAATAAAAGCATCTTTTAAGAAAATACCTAGCATCTTTTAAGAAAAATTTAAAGGAGATTGTGCATGATGCACATAGTTTTTAAAATGTCTAAAATGTCAATACCAGAGCATTCTACATCCTGATTTCCATCAATGAAATTAACTACTTTTGTTATAACATGAACAACTCTCAGAGAAAAGTGAGTATCAAGTCTTAGGTGGTCAGAATGAAGTGAAGCAATGCAAAGCTTGAATACTATTTCAATTTTACTTTTCTTTTACCTCGTTTCTCCCAGAGTAGAGTAATGTAAATGGCTAGAAGTACCTTCTCTGAGAGGCATCTCACTAGTGACTATGGAAGGCAGAATGAGAAAGGCCCTTCACCTGGGCATGTATGCTAGACTGTTTGTGATGGCAGGTGGTGCTGAATACAAGTCACAAAAATGAACGACTGAAATGCGCCATGTGGAAATGAATGGGGTCATAACCACAAGAGGATGGCGGAAGAAATATCATTCAGCATTGTCTACAGACACCCCTCTCCCATCTTTTGTAGACGATTCTAAGTGGATAAGATCTGCCATTTATTTTCCTGGGCAATTTGGAGGTCATTCTAGCTTTGTCCCTCTGATGGAAGGAAATGGAGGTTCTCTAAATTGAAGGCTATCCGCCACAAACGGTACGTGTAGATTCGGCAGATATTCCTGTCACTTCAAAGATGGGGTTAGAAATTCAATTGCTTTGTAAAAGATTGTCTCATACAATGGTTACCTGGTTGGACAAAACTTTTTGAGCAATATGAGAGAATGTGTTTGATCATTTAATTAAGGTAGGAACTGTATACTGTATATATTATCTGGTGTATGAAAGCACTTAATTAAAATGTTAGACTGCTGATCAGTAAAGAGGGGGAGGTGGAAGGGCAAAAGAGTGAGGAACACACACAGAATGTTCCCAGAAGACGGCATGCCTCCCAGAGGAGACTCTACACATAATAAGAACTCTTCAAATGGCAAATGCAAAGCCTTGTGTTAGACAAAAATAATTATTCCAGCGCTCTTCTAAGATGGATTTAATAAAAATAAACTACCAAATCTTTCAAATAAACCACTGCAGAGTTTCACGTACTCATTCCATGAGTTCCCTTACAATAAGCTGTCCACTGTATCTACTGACAACACCGATTAAAGGCATTTTTATTATAAAAAGGTTTTTTCTTATTTTTTTATTTTTATAATTGATGGGTGTCTAAAATTAAATATGTCATAACAGTAAAAACTAAGGCAATAATACTGAAGTCCCCATAGACAAAATTTTGTTATGACACTTTAAAAATTTTTAAATCAAAGCAGTTCCAGTTACTTTTTCCCCAGCATAATGCTTGAAATATGATATCCACAACTAACAAGAGTGACTCAATTACTCTGCTTTCCAACTTTCAATGGTTTACTAACAGGTTGGCTTGCAATAAAAGACCTATGATTAACTTGAGAAACTCAGATCTTCAGATTTCATCAAATTTCAAAACCAATACATAAAACTATTTCAACAAGATCAGATGAGAGAACAGAAATCAAATAAAAAGATGACATACATTTCAAGCAATATAGGTACTTAGTTTTCCAAGAAGGCCTAGGGGAACAATAGATAAACTGAAAAAATGTGGAAGATCAATTTTATCTCGCTCAGAGGTGTTCACCAACATTATTTAGATTAGAATCAGTCATTAAATTGCACTTAAATGCTATTTTGCTGATGCTAAAATATTTCTTGAATTTAGTTACAAGAAGACTGAACCCAGTGAATTTTAGGATTTATCATTTCGAAGCAATGCCACGTTGCTCTCAGAACCCAAACTCATATATAACGGCATTGGCTTAGGCTGAACATGGCGGCTGGTACATAGTTATGGCTTAACAACTGTTTAATGGTTAAATGAATGGAGAAATGGATATTTGGATGAACAAATGAAACAAATGTCAAGACAAACTTATTGGGAGACTAGAAATTGAGAGAGGGACTGAGAGAAAAAGAGAGAGAAAACAAGCATAAACGGTATATGGACTTACTTATTCCACGCTTGCCTAAGGTTTTTAGAGCTGTACAGGGTAAAGCGTTCTGAAACAAAAAAGAAAGATGATAAACAATCTTTGTTTCCGATGTATAATTTGCAAATATGTTTTTTTAAAAAGCTCAACTTTTATAAAGATAGCGTCTGATTTAGTGATGAGTACACTAGCCACACTACATCTTCATCTCTAGATCAGGCAGTTACGAAGAATAAAACAGGAAAATCTTAACATTGTAAATATGAAGCATTGTTTTCTTATGTGTAGGGTGATTTATTTAATAATCTGTTTCCTAGTAATTATTTCTGAGAATAACTAAGTTTTAATTGAGTTGAAAAAGAAACACAAATTCCAAACCTCCAAACTGTAAGTAGTTTGAAGAACTTTGACACATCAGTGAAGTGAGAGCCGCTGTTTTCACTATGAAGACATCTCTAACCAAATACAGTAGTGCTGGTTCTCCTTTCTTACACTACTTGGTATTTATACATGCTCAAAGTCAAACTACTAATGTCCTATAATGTATATTTACATTCATCATTGAATCATCTTTATTATATTTTTAAATTAAGATGTAATATGTTTTACCATGTTAAACAATAAAGTAGCACACACCTCTCCTGCTTTTTTTAATAAATTTTTTAATGTTTATTTATTTTTGAGAGAGACAGAGTGTGAGCAGGGGAAGGGCAGAGAGAGGGAGAGACACAGAATCTGAAGCAGGCTCCAGGCTCCGAGCTGTCAGCACAGAGTCTGACATGAGGCTTGAACTCACAAGCCGTGAGATCATGACCTGAGCCGAAGTCAGATGCTTAACCGACTGAGCCACCCAGGCACCCCTCCTGCTCCTTGTTTTTGACTCCTGAAAATACAGCAATTGTTAATGGCTTGGGTATGTTTCTTTCCACATATTTCTTTATGTTTATAAACACAAACCCATATGTACACACAAATATATGTACTATTTTAATTTTAAAATGGATTGCACAGTAAACATTCTCTGAATTTTTTAAGGTACTTAATAATATAGAGCAAACAGTCCTTTAAATCAAGAAAATCGATGTAATACTTGTTTTAAAACTGTATAACATTACACAGGATAGAAGTACCATAGTTTTTGACCATTCTTCTACTGAGGAAAATTTGGTAGCTTCCAGTTCCTTTTCCCTTAAAAACAATGCTTCAAAAAATATCCTTGCACATCTACCTCTGTATACTAATGTTTTCATTTTTATAAGACAGATTTCTTTTTTTTTTTTAATTTTTTTAATGTTTATTTTTGAGACAGAGAGAGACAGAGCATGAACAGGGGAGGGTCAGAGAGAGGGAGACACAGAATCTGAAACAGGCTCCAGGCTCTGAGCTGTCAGCACAGAGCCCGACGTGGGGCTCGAACGCACTGACCACGAGATCATGACCTGAGCCGAAGTCGGACGCCTAACCGACTGAGCCACCCAGGCGCCCCAAGACAGATTTCTCCATATAGAACAGCTTGACAACTGGTATGCACATTTTACGTTTTAATAGATGCTGACATACTACTTTTCATATTCCTACCAGCAATGAAAAAATGTGCCTCTATATTATGCATTCCTGGAATGCAAGGATGGTTTCATTTATGCAAACGAATCAATGTGATATACATTAATAGAATATAAAAAATAAAAATCACATTATTATCTCAACAGATGCAGGAAAAGCACTTGACAAAATTCAACATCTATTCATGATAAAAACTCTTAACAAACTGGGTCTAGAAGGAATATACCCCAATATAGAGAAGGCCATATATGACAAGTCCACAGCTAATAATCATTCTCAATCAGGGAAAGCAGAAAGCTTTTCTTCTAAAATCAGGAATAATACAAGGATACCCACTCTCAGCATTCCTATTCAACATGCTACTAAAAGTCTGATCATGAGCAATCAGGAAAAAAAAAGGAAGGAAGAAAGAAAGAAAGAAAAAGAAATAAAAGGCATCTGAAGTGGAAAGGAAGTAGTAAGACTGTCTCTGTTTCTAGATGACCTGATTTTATACAGATAACATCTTAAAGACTCCACCAAAAAACCATTAGAATAAACAAATCCAGTAAAGTTGCAGAACACAAAATCAATACATAAAAGTCAGTTGTGTTTCTATATAATAATACCGAATTATCTGAAAAAGAAATAAATAAAACAGTTGCATTTATAACAGCATCAAAAACATGAAATGCCTAGGAATAATTTTAACCAAGGAGGTAAAAGATCTGTACACTGAAAATTACTAAAATACTGATGAAAGAGATTGAAGACATAAATAAATGTAAAGGAATCCTGTGTTTATGGATTGGAAGAAATAATATCATAAAAGGTTCATATTACCCAACATCACCTAAGGTCTAATACTATACTATTAGAATACTATTTTACTATTTTTTAATAAAAACAAAAACATAAACAAAATAGTCCTAAAATGTGTATGGAACCACAAAAGACCCCAAATAGTCAAAGTAATCTTGAGAACAAAGAACAAAGCTAGAGTAATTACACTTTATGATTTAAAACTATCTTACAAAGTTACAGTAATCAAAACAGTACAGTAGTAGCATAAAGACAGACACATAGACTAACAGAACAAAAATGAAAGTCCAGAATTAAACTTGTGCTCTATGGTCAACTTATATTTGACAAGGGAGCCAAAATACTCAATGGAGGAAAGATAATCTCTTCAATAAATGGTACTGGGAAAACTGGATATTCACATGCAAAAGAATGAAACTGGACCCCTATTTAAAACATGCATAAAAATTAACTCAAAAAGCATTAAAGACTTACATTTAAGACCTGAAAGTAGAGATGAAAACATAGGGAAAAAGCTCCTAGGCACTTTATGGATACGACACCCAAAGCACAAGCAACAAAAGCAAAAATAAACAAGTGAGACCACAACAAAGTAAAAACCTTCTGCACAGCAAAAGAAACCATCAACAAAACGAAAAGGTAACCTACAGAATGGGAGAAAATATTTGCAAACCACATATCTCATAAGAGGTTAACATGCAAATTATATAAAGAACTCATATAACTCAATAGCAAAAAACAAAAACAAAAACAAAAACAAACAAATAATCTAATTAAGAGGTGGGCAAAGGACCTGAAAAGACATTTTTCCAAGGAAGATATTCAACTGGCCAACAAGTACATGAAAAAGTGCTCAACATTACTAATCTTCAGGGAAATGTGAATCAAAACCACAATGACATATCACATCACACAAGCTAGCATGGCAATTATCAAAACACCAGAATAACAAGTGCTGGAGAGAATGTGGAGAATGGGGAATGTTTATATGCTATTGGTGGGAATGTAAACTGGTGCAGCCACTTTACAGTATGAAGGTTCCTCAAAAAATTAAAAAGAGAACTACCATGTGATCCAGCAATTCCACCTCTGGGTATGTATCTGAAGGAAATGAAATGATTAGAAGAGATTTCTGCACTCTTATGTTTACTGCAACATTATTCACAACAGCCAAGATATGGTAACAACCTAAGTGCCCACTGATGAATGAATGGATGAAAAAAAAATGTGTACCTATACATTCACACACAATGGATATTATTCATCCATAAAAATAAAGGAAATTCTGATTATTTGTGACAACATGAATGGACCTTGAGGGCATTATGCTAAGTGAAATAAATCAAAGAAAGACAAATACTGTATGATCTCACTTATATGTGGAATCTAAAAAAACCCCTGAACTCATAAAAGAGAACAGACTGGCGGCTGACAGTGGCAAGGGGTGTGAGGTAGAGAAACAGATGAAAAGCAGTCAAAGGGTATAAATTTCCAGTCATAAAATGGATAAATTCTGGGGACTTAATGGAAAGCAAAGTGATTTTAGTTAACAATATTGCATTGTATATTTAAAACTTGCCAAGAGAGTAGATCTTAAAAGTTCTCACCACAGTGGGGAGACTGGGTGACTCAGTTGGTTAAGTGCGACTCTTGACTTTGGCTCAGGTCATGATCTCATGATTCATGAGATCCAGCCCTGCGTTGGACTCTGCAGGATTCGGTCTTGGGACTCTCTCTCTCTCCCTCTTTCTCTGCCCCTCTCTCACGTGCATGCTCTTTCTCTCTCTCTCTCTCAAAAATAAACATTAAAAATAAAGTTCTCACCACAGACACACAAAGATCGTAATTATGTGAAGTGATGGATGTGTGAATTAAACTTACTGTGGTATCATCTTGTAATATACATATATATATATATATATATATATGTATATGAATATATATAAAATCACACCTTAAACTTGCACAATGCTATATGTCAATTATATCTCAATGAAACTGGGGAAAAAAGTGTTCTGCAAAGTAAAACAAGGAGATATAATGTAGACTGACCAGTATGAGAGGGACACTTTAGATCAGGTGATGAGGGAAGGGGAGTTTCAAACAAAATAGTCAACAAAATAAAGTTCCCATTGGAAATCTGGTTGGAGTTTCATTAAAATATATATTTATCTGAAAAGAATGACATAAAATCTTTGTATATATTAATATGGTATGTCTTTTCATTTAGACAGGATTTGTGTGTATGTCCTCCAATAAAATTAAATGGTTTCTTTTTCATATTGATCCTGTTTCTTTTTAAAAATTGAATACCTAAAGGCTTAATTTTGCTTAATATTGGTTGGTATCTTTTTTCAGTGTTGTCTGCTTTTAATTACAAGATTTTAAAGGAGATAATCTAAATGGTTGATATTGCTTTGGGACGGTATGTTTCCTGTGTAAGAACAACCATTTGATAAGAAGAACAAAAATAAATTTAAGAACATACTCAGCTTATTATTTTTTTAATGTTTATTTATTTATTTTTTGAGAGAGAGAGAGAGAGAGAGAGGGAAAGAGAGAACAAGGACATGTCGGAGAGGGGCAAGAGAAATTCCAAGCAGGCTCTGCACTTTCAGCACAGAGCCCAGTGCAGGGCTCGAACTCACAAACTGTAAGATCATGACTTGAACCAAAACCAAGAGTCAGATGTTTAACCGACAGCCACCCAGGCGCCCCTCAGCCTTCTATTTCTAAACACAGAGTTTATCCAAATGGAATGACTGGAAGCAATGATTCATTAGTTCAACTACTATTTATTGAGCAACTACTGTGTCCTTGGTGTACTTCTTGGGGCTGAGGATATAGAAGGGAACCACACAAAAACCTACATGCAAGCAGGTAGTTCATATTCCAGCCAGGACGTGCAAGGCTGGAGTGGGTCTGCGGGACAGGTGGCTGGAGCAGACAGTGTAGGAGAGGCAAGTGGAGGCTGAGACAGAGAAGGTGCCCAAGGGCAGAAGACTGGCTCACATAGAGCCATTGTGGCCTGAGGGACACTATCTAGGCATTTTTTAAGGACCATTCTGGCTCTTCTTTGGAAAATATACTATCAAAAGTGAGGGTGGAAGCAGGAAGACCAAAAAAAGTTTATTACAACTGTATGGGAGAGAGTTGATGTGCTTTGGGTTATAGTAACGGAATGCCTGCAGTGAGAAGGGGTCAGTCTGCAACTCATTAAAAGGCAGAGCAATAAGATTTATTGATGAATTGGGTATAGGGTATGATAGAAAAGTAGGAGTTAAGATGACTATAGAGCATTTACTGATCTTCAATTTCCAGGTTTCAAAGATTTAGAATTTCATATTCAACTCAAATATTACCCTGAGAATACATTAATCTTTCCAGGCTGATTCAGAAAGTACTTACAGTTTTCATGGAGTTTCAGAGTCATCATTCAAGCAGGGATAAATGTTAAAATATTTAATAACCTGCAAGGCATGGGCACTGACCAATCAGTGCAGAAACTAGTCATTATGCTATAATGGTGTGCATTCGCTGAAGATCAGGCCTTGTTACAAATATCTATTGTTCTAAAGCTCTAGGTGAAAGTGCTCACCAACAATTATATATTTATATGTCTCAAAAGATCATCTAATGCCTGAGTTTATTCTCCACTAGACTGTATTATAAAGTCACAACATAATTCAGCCAGTTGGTGTAGAGCAGAAATTTAAAGGCATATTCTAGGTTTGAGGATTAACTGACAAAGAAAGGAGAAATGGGGAGAACAGTTCTTTTTATAAAGTCTTTAAAAAATTATTATTATCTAAAGTCTGGTATTAAAAAAGCAAGATATATTTTAAAAATTAATTACATCAAATGTTCTTGTAAAACAAATTTGATCTCCTTAACTTTGTACTCCCCACAAAGTAATTTAAATAATTTGCTATGATTTCAGGAGCAACAAGAATTCCATTACAGATAAAATTAATACAATCTTGCATTTACAAGTAAATTATTAGTCTTGCAATTAATGACTGCACATAAATATTAGTTCTAAGAATTGCCTCTATTTAGAGTTTGACAGGATATGCTAATAGAAAATTTTTTCAGAAGTACAATATGTCAGATTTAGCAATGCATAAAAGAGCCAAAATTGAAATATGCCATATGAAAGAAGAAAAAATAAGGAAGAATGAAGTGTTCCTATGTCTACCTTCCATCACTGTTCACATAGACTCAATTCTTTTAGCAAATGTTACCTGGGCACCTGCCTGGATACCAGGAGCTGCACTGGACACAGAAATGAGTAAGTCCTGGTTTTAGATCAGTGGCACAGAAACGCAAATAAAGAATTACAAACACAGGGTGAACAGTGCTGCAATGTGGATATGGACATAGTCCCTTGGGAGCCCAGAGGCAGAGCCACTGTTTCTTTTCCAAATGAAGGCAGGATAAACTCAAATATCTGAAGCTAGCCCCACTAAAACAGAGAAGCTGCTCTCTTGTATCCAATGCCTCTCAGATCTTAACTGCCAAAGTACACAATTTCAAATGGAGGGCTTGCTCACATTTTTTTTTTTTGCTGTGAACATGCATTACATTTATCATTACATGAAAAAATTAGATTTTAAAAACGATTTCCATTATGAATAAAAGTAATGTTCCATTAGAACAAACACAACATAATTAGTCATGCAAGTTTTAAAAACAAAAAGGTGCTGAAATCAGTGCTCCAAATCACTAACAGGTATGTTTAATAAAATATTCGACTGCCTCTGAATAATTTTATCAGATGATTCACAGTTATTTGCATATGAGTGTTTTACACTGTTCTGCTTTAAGTTTACTCTGTCAGTTACCACTTTAATGTCAGCTTTCTCTTTCCAATTATGCTTAAACTAGAAGTTTAGAATGTTGTGATTTAAAGCATTGGCTAACTCTGAGCATAACTGAGGAGTGCAATTAATTTAAACCTGCAGGCTGATTTTCACCTTCTCGTCTTATTGCAGGGACACTGCGGAGGATGATCACACACAGTGGGAGACCAGGGAGGAGAGCTGGGGCACAGAAGAAATCACTTGCTATGCGATATGATGGGGGTGAGAAGACAGAAAACTGGAAAGGTTTTCCCTCAAACTGCCGCAATTTGTTGAAATTCCACAGGAAAACAACTGGAGAACAATGACACGCATTCTAGTTTCCCAGCTCTAAAGAGCCAAATCTGCAATAGCTTGAGGCATTATGAAAGCATATTTTAACCCACAGGAAGAGAAAACCTAAATTGGAATTTACTCATTTGCTATAGGTATGTACTGTAGACATCGGGAAAATAATTTCAATTAATTTTTCCCCTCATTTCTTTCTCACTAGTTTTATGTTTGTTTGTTTTGTATCTTAAGGGATACTGCTGTGTTTTTAACTTCAATAACAAGAAAGCATATGAGTAAATAGTTAAATCAACCAGCCAGTTAAAAACCTCAAGTATGTTCAAAGGACTTGAGAGGTGAAATCAGGGTTTGTAAACCAACACTTTTCTTTCTTTTTGGGGTGAGGGGCAGCAATAAGAAGAGATCTTAAAAAGTCTAAAACTTTAGTTTATCTTTTGCAAACAGATTTAATATCATCCAATGTAAATAACACCATAGAATAAGTCTTTTATAAGTTAATATAAAAATGAGTATGTCCAAAATGCCACAGGAAATGTTGGATGTACTAGATAATTAACTCCTCTAAATGCAAACATTCGCAATTTAAATCTTTTAGGATTATTTTATATTTTAACAGATACATTTACTCTTTCTTACTGAGCTTGTAAGAAAGTAGTAGTAATTTCATCGAAGAACTGTGGCCATCCTACTACCTGGAAGAGGTGGTGAACCTGAGGCCTTTTTTAGGATTATTTCGGTGAGGCAAAAAGGCTCTGGTTCTTTAGAAGGTGAACAATGAACACAGTTATGAATCACTCTGGTGACATTTCATTTTTAATTTTTTTTAACGTTCATTTATTTTTGAGAGAGAGAGTGTGAGCAGAGAAGGGGCAGAGAGAGAGGGAGACACAGAATCCGAAGCAGGCTCCAGGCTCTGAGCTGTCAGCACAGATCCTGTCACGGGGCTCGAACTCACAAACCTTGAGATCATGATTTGAGCTAAAGTCGGACGCTTAACGACTGAGCCACCCAGGCGCCCCCACTCTGGTGACATTTCAATCACTCTTATTATTTGTTGATGTAACATATAATATTCTTAAGTCCTTTAGGATAGGAGGCATGAGTATTCTTTCTTTCTCTCATTTATTCTACAAATATTTATCATGTGCCTACTGTCTGCCAGGGCCTGTTCTAGCACTGTGGACATATAGTAATGCACAAAACGTGTCATCATAAGTAGCCCACAGTAAAACATGGGACTGATACTAATGGATCATCAATAAAAGAAAACTGTATTTACAAGTATGTGCAAGAATTTTCATGCACTTTACTTTCTTTTATTAGGAAAACTGAGCCAGTGCTGAACATTTCAGTTGATAGTCCTATCAGGACATAGAAAAGTCGGGTTTAAACTATCTATCTACAGCTCTTAGAACAGAAGTAAAGCAGCACTCCTGCACAGAAGATGAAAGTTTACCCCAGACAGAGAGGGCTAAACTTGTTGCAAAATAAGGGGATTTTAAATATTTCAACTCCAAAAAAGCAGAGTGACCCAAATGGGCAGTTTAGAAATAATGTGTATGTTTGCACAACTGCAATTCAGTTTTAACACACGTGATATCCCCAAAGTACATAATGACTGAGATTTGATACAGCTCCAGTGTTATCAATCAGAGGTTGTGACATGACATATTAATGCTGAACAGAACTCCACTGTCTCTGTCACCCAGAGGGCTATCTCAAAATGCTGAGCAGTCACCCTCAGAAGTAGACAGAGGAGACTGAAGCACTCTGACCCACCCTGGCTGCAGCAGATCAGCTTTTAATTCCTAACAGGGTGAGTTTTAAAATAAGTAATCTCTGAGCAACTTTCGGAAACAAACGTTCTACTATATATTCATTAAATATTTTTACTTCTCATGTCTTGGCTTTTCTTTTTTTTTTTTTTAACGTTTATTTATTTTTGAGACAGAGAGAGACAGAGCATGAACGGGGGAGGGGCAGAGAGAGAGAGGGAGACACAGAATCTGAAGCAGGCTCCAGGCTCCGAGCCATCAGCCCAGAGCCTGACGCGGGGCTCGAATTCATGGACCGCGAGATCGTGACCTGAGTTGAAGTCGGATGCTTAACCGACTGAGCCACCCAGGCGCCCCTGTCTTGGCTTTTCTAACACACACACAAATGTGGCTTTGTGAGTGCGTATTCCCTGACGGTCTTCAAACTATCCAACCTAAAAGTCATGGAACGCTTCCCTTTCCATACACTGTTTTTCTCTAGAGAAGTAAAGTTTAACCATAAAAGTTTAATCATATGAAAGTCTACAGTGTACTATTCATAAATAAGAACATATCTCTACAGCTCCCAGAAAAGAAAGGAAAAGAAAGGTTTTGCATCTTACTCTCCATGGGTCCCCACTCACACCTCCATCTAAACTCTCCTAAGGGAGAAAGAGAGGGCACTCAGCACCTCCCCCAGGCAGTGTGAGCAATCAGGTAGTCTAACTGCTTCATTGTATGTATGAGTAAACTGAGGTTGGAAAGGTTGAGTGGCCTGAGGCCATGATGCAGACTAGTGGCAGAAGAGGAACCAGGACTCTGCTCCCAGTCTACTTACTGTTTGTTACTGAAGAGCCGGGATACCCAAGCCTCCTATTTGATATTTAGCAAACATTTTTTGTATATTAAGTAGTTTGCAAATAGGAATTCACTTTAGTCTTCATGCCAACACTATGGGGGAGGGGCTATGGTTACCTCCATTTTACACATAGAGAAACTGAGGTAGCAAGACACCGGGCGCCATGTCCATGTTACACAGCTCACAAATAGTAGAACTGGGATTTTTTTAAGTTTACTTACTGAGAGAGAGAGAGGGAGAGAGAGAGAGAGAGAATGAGTGGGGAGGGGCAGAGAGAGAGAGAGAGGGAGAGAGAGAATCCCAAGCAGACTCCACACCATCAGCACGAAGCCCAATGTGGGGCTCTAACCCACAAAATCATGACATCATGACCTGAGCTGAAGAGTCAGACACTTAACCGACTGGGCCACCCAGGCACCCCCGGAGCTGGGATTTGAACCCAGACGGTCTCGATGTGGAGTCCATGCTCTTAGCCACTATACCGTAACACCTTTCTGTGTCTCTGTTGGAAGAGACTTGACATTTGACCTCAACAATGCACAAAGCCAGCAGCAGCACAGAGATCAAAGCTTCTGTAACCAGCAATACAAAACATGCACACTTCCAAGTATATGACATTCTGGAAAAGGCAAAACTACAGAGACTGTAAAAAGATCAGTGGTTGCCAGGGTTAGGGGAGAGGAAGGGAAGAGTGGGCCATGCACAGAGGACTCTTCAGGGTGAAATTATTCTATAGGATACTGTAACAGTGAATACATGCCATTATACATTTGTCCAAACCCGTTGAATGTACAATGTTCACCAAGAGTGAACTTTAACATAAACGATGGACTCTGGGTTATAATGATGTGTCAAGGTAGGTTCATCGATTATAACAGATTTACTACTCTCATGGGGGGATTGTGGATAACAGGGAAGCTGGGAAGCTGTGACTTTGTGCAGACAGGGTATATGTGGAAAATCTCTCTACCTTCTGCTCAGTTTTGCTGTGAACCTAAAAGCGCTATACAAAAGTCTTAAAAAAAACATGCACACAAACAATACTCTCCCCACTCCCATTGCATTTTCCATATGCTGTCAGTGCATTAGCTTTTTGCCTAGGAGAGCATATCTGTCTTGTGTTCATAGGAAATGCCAGACAATGTCTTCCAGGTTCTAGTACCTTGGACATAACACTTAATAACATAACAACATAACAACATAACAACAACAACAACAACAACAACAACCTTTTGGTGTCTCAGTTTCTCTCTATCACAGGTGGGAGTAGTGACAGTACCTACTTTGTAAATTTACTGTGAGTGTTCAATAAGGAAATGCATCTCAAGAGCTGATAAGAGTGTCTGAAGCACAATAAACATTCAATACTTGCTAGCTATTACTACTACTATCACAACTATTATTGATATGCTTGAAAAACTGACCCTCTTGCATCATGAAGTTATCCCTACCCCAGGCAGACATACTGCATATTGAAAGCAGTATTACTCTAGGGAGGGTAAATGCTCAAGTTTTCCTAAAGTACCCCTCTTGAGGTGACAGTTAAAGAAATGAATAAAAATCACAGACACTTCAATACTTTTCTAAATCCTTACATGTAATTCTGTGATTTTTAATGCACTAGTGGAGAGCAAGGATTAGTATTCTGAGAGAATAGCGATTGTCCTTTTTAACAATCGAGAGATTATTAGTTGGATTTACAAAGCTGGCTCTAGAGGTGAAAGCATCTGCATACATACACATGTATGTTCTTTCTTAATAATCTCCATTGCAAACATTATCATTGTCTGTCCGCTACAAAGATGTTCTGACAGCGCTGTCTCAAGGACAAGTGTAAGTGAAGGAGATTTCCTCAGGTCTTACAACTGAGCTAATTATTAGTCGTCAGTCTATCATGCCTTACTTGGATATTTGGGGGTGAAATATTACTTGCATCATAAATAAATAAATAAAGATCTTTCCTTTAACCTCTATACCAGGAGAACAGTTATTATTCCATAGTCATGGATTTGTCTTGCAGGAGCCATATGATAATGGTCTGAAGAAGTTTTTAAAATCAACATCATTTTAAACAAATCAAGGCTGATTCACTTATTTTAGTCAGGGGTAGCTGATAAGCCTAGTAGTCATAAACCCTAGTATGGGAGATTAGATCATTATTCAGCAAATATTTCTTCTCGTCCCTCTCTTCACCCCTACTTCAGGTGTGGGGTTTGCGTCTCTGCCCCATGGATATGACATTTGGCATGAACAATGGATGTCAGTGGTATTGACACAGTGGAGGTTTGAAATGTGTCTGTGGCATTGTGCTCTCCCTGTCTTGTCACAGGAAGAGCACTATTTCATAGCTGCCATTCCAAGGAGGATGAGAGATGTGTGGAAAGACCAGAACCCAACCTGCATCTATCTTGGAGGAGAACCCTGCAAAAAACCAGGACAAGATCAGCTGAAACCCAGCTCACCACACAGGTATGAGCAATTAACAGACAACTTGTCTGTGTTTGGCACTGACTTAGCAGTGTTTTTTTTTTCTGAATCCTATCATGGCAGCATTGACTGCTGTGTGTGGTTCTGGCCCCATGCTACCTTGTGGGGCTTTCCTCACGGAGCTTCAGCTTCATGCATCTTCCTGTCTTTGGCCCTCTTTTGATGACCTCGTGAGAGAATGTACATGAAAGCATTTGGCAAACAGTCAAAAACTGTACAATGCAAATAGCATCACCAATCAACTAGCACCTCGATGTTCTGTCATTATTCTGTGTTTCTAAGAATTCTCAAATGCTAAAAATTTTTCACAAATTCTCAAATTACGAGCACCATACTGTTCTCTGCGCACTTCTAAAGTCCCAGGGACAGAGGAGACAAAATCCTTCCTTCATCATACCCTTGGTTCAATCACTTAGTCATGAATCTCTCACAGCTGTGTAGAATTACTGCTCAGGATGGTTAACTGTGCAAGGCTTAGACCTGTGGGGTCCCACTCCTTACCTGGAGACACAGTTAACTACTCAAGGTACTGTGGTCAGACCCCACTTGCACATAGGAATCAATTTGTCTTGTTTTAGATCTGAACTTCCAATTATCTGTCTCCCTTCCTAAGATCTTGAGTTTTAAAGTTTCTGGAAACATGTTTAAAAGTTCAGGGTCAGGGTACATGGAGGACCTTTTGCAATGCATAGATTTCTAGTTATACATTTGCTGGCATTATGGTGAACAGGATAAATATAAAACATCAAAGCAACAAAGCAATAAAACAACAAAGCAGTAACATAAAACAACAAAGCAATGACAAGCGTATGGCTGGTTTACGGTAATGTGAATGGCATTATAACAACTCAAGTGTTCTATTTTTTAAAGGAGATGACAATTATTTCAGTACCTTGAAAATCATCCATATCTTCATTTGATTCTGATCTCACTTGTAGGCTAAATTTCTAGTTCTCTTCTTAGACATGATGTTAACCAAATGACACACATTGGACAGAATACAAGGATTTTAGTTCTTTGAGGGTGGGCAGTAGGATTGTTAAAGAGATGGAGAAATCTTTACTTGGTGACTGGCATTCCAGACAACTTTGGTGAGATGAGGTGTGGATAATTCCCCAACTGAATTTTATGAACTTCCAAGAGTGGGAGTAATGAAACCAGTCTACTTAGGATTCCATTTCGTTTTGTTTTGTTTTGATAAGGCTGCAATCAGAAGAACTTCATTTCTCCTTGAAATTGTAATCTTATTACATTTTCTTTGGCATTTTCTAGACGCTCTGCTAATTTCTATCATTATTGATGCCCTCTAGTGAAAATACATGGGGAATTCTTCAAGTAGATACAGAGAAAATAAGTACAGATAGTCCCTGCTTTGCACTGAAATGGGTTTTTACAATTCATAAAGGTATTTCCCCCCACAGATCTGCCTCCTGGGGAGGAACTGAACCATTATTTTATGTTTTTTAGTGATTATCAAGATTTTGGGCTGTTTCTTATTTTTATTTTATAGCATGGGCCATTTCTATGGCTTACTTCAAAACACATCCTTGGTCAGCTCTATCCCCCATGTCTATGGCATCACTGTTAACTGCTGTGACAATAATTTCCCCCAAGCTCATGCTTTCCGTTACAGATCCTTCTCAACCCAGAGCTGTAGACAAAAATTCCCAGTCAAGAGGACTTCATGCTTTTTAGGTGTGGCCCCTTTCCATCTGTGCAATAGGCCGTGCTGTTTTGTAGCCAGTGGGTCCTTTTGAAAACATAGAATGTCAGCTTCCTTCTCTGCTCAACAACCTTCCCTGCTCAGTGATTTCTTCTTAGACTTCAAATAAAATCCTAACTCCTCACCTTGGCCTTCCAGAACCCACCCCTATGAATCACCTGTGGCTTTTCATGGTCACATTTCTCCAGCCACACCAAATTGTAAGCTTCCTGCTCTCTGATTCTCCATTAGCACATAAGCTCCACACGGAAAGAGGTTTTATCTGCTTTGCTCACAACTGTGTCTTCAGGCCCTACGGTGCTACCTGGCACGTAGTGGCGGACTTGAAAAGAATCCAAACCACGACAGTATCTGAAGCACGTTACTGCTGATTGAATGTGGACTCTCAATGTTGGCATGCTCTCCCCCACTTGCAGCGACCTGTGACGTCCCAGCATTACTGCCACAATCAGAGAGTGCGAAAAAATAAAGGCAATCTTCCCTTCCTGTCATGTTTAACCTTTTCTAAATCTTTCTCTGTTTTATAAAGTTCACTTCATTCATAAATTTACTCATTAACTGGCTTTTTCACTATGTGACCAGAGTGGCATTTATTGGTGGGAGGAGAAACTACAAACTTGGAGAAGATGGAGGTTGATGGTGGGTGGAGAGAGTCTAAATGTCCTAATCCTTAAGCGGACCCATGGAGTTTTTAGCAATAAAATCTGAGATAAGAGTCAGATATTTGCATAATAATTTTTAAAGTCCACTTTTATAACCATCACATAGTTATACTCTTGTGCACCCAGATGTAACCTATGGTCATTACAGTTGCTATCTATCAATATAAAAAAAAGGCATAAAAAATGATTCTTGAGATAAAGCATAAAGAGCGAGTGGGAAAAGAAATACCAGGCAGAGGACACTATATAAATGGTACAAAATATTATTTTGTAGTTACATGCCTTTAGCAGCTTAAAAGTACTTTTATATCAATTATACAGTTAGCTCAAATCTTCTTAAGGATAGGTAGAATAAAAGAAAATACAAAGTGAAAAAGAGAATGTAAAAACACATTATCTCATTTAATTTCCATAGGACTTTGTGAGTGGGATGGAGCAGACATTATTCTTCTGCAAGAGCAAGGAAGATGTCTCTGCATGTCCACAGGGGTTCCCTGATTAAAGGTGTGGTCTCTGAAGGGCAACATCCTGGCATGAAGATGTCCTCCTTTCAATCTTTCTGCACTGAATATGCCACACAACAGTTTCTGCTTTTCTCTCAACCTTCTTTTTTTTTTTCAATTTCTTTTTAACATTTATTTGTTATTGAGAGACAGAGAGAAACAGAGCGTGAGCAGGGGCGGGGCAGAGAGAGAGGGAGACACAAAATCCGAAACAGGCTCCAGGCTCTGAGCTGTCAGCACAGAGCCTGATGCGGGGCTCAAAAGTCACCAACCGTGAGATCACGACCTGAGCTGAAGTTGGTCGCTTAACTGACTGAGCCACTCAGGCACCCCTTTCCATCACCTTCTTAAAGACTAGGGGAAAGCCAAGAATGTGAGTCAAGGCTAAGGGTCCAAACTTCCTTAGCTCTGCATTCATGAAACTGGGTAATTCCCGTAATAATGTACTAAGGACTGAATATCTGAAGCTAAACATCCACAGGGGGCTTTTTGGGGTTGACAATTTATTGGAAGCACAGGGCTAAAGGGTTTAAAAAGATGCCCCTCTTAGCAGGTGGAGGATGGTTCTCGTATCTATAAGAAGGTATAGATCTTCCCAAGGTGACGTAAGGCAGGGCTGAGGAAAGCCTAACAGTTCTCCCTCATACCCTTGTGTTCGGGAAAACGATTTGAAGATAGGGGTGAGAATACCAGGCTGGGAACTGCCAACCCGTGTGGGGTTGAGTTTTGATTTCACCACATCCTGGAGATGTAGCCTTGGGCAAGCCACCCAATCTCTCTATGCTTCAGTTTCTTGTCTGTAAAATGGGATAAAAGTTTTAGGGCAACAACATTATAATAACTCAGAGTTATTCTAAATACCAATTGAGGTAATACATTAAAATGCTGTGTAAATAATAAAATGCCACATAAAATGTAAGGTGTTGTCACCATGGCATCCTATTTCTGAAATAATTTATATGTTCCCTCTGGAATTAAGTCTGGATTTAGCTTTTGGGCCCCAGTCAGGCCTGTGAATAGGCAGGACTTGAGAAGTTCTTCACCCAATTATAAGTCATAGTATCTATCTATATTTTTAGATTTCTTTTATTTCTTTTCTATTATCCTCGTGCTCTGCACATAATTTTATTCATTTCTTTTTTTAAAAAGTTAAGTATAATTTACAACACAATGTTACATTAGTTTCAGGCGAATAAACATAATTCAACATCTGCATACATTATGTTGTGCTCACAAGTGTAGTGGCCTTTTGTCCCCATACAACACTTTTACAATATAATTGGCTATATTAATCCCTGTGCTGTGTTTTTTATTCCCATGACTTACTCATTCCATAGCTGGAAGCCTGTATCTCCCACTCCACTTCACCCATTTTGCTCCCCCCACACTCTTGCCTCTGGCAATCATCAGTCTGCTCTCTGTATTTATGGGTCTGTTTCTGCTTTTCATTTATTCATTTGTTTTTTATTTTTTCAAGTTTTTATTTAAATCCCAGTTTGTTAACATACAAGGTAATATTCGTTTCAGGTGTAGAAACAAATACTTGCAGGTGTATGTAGTGATTCATTACTTACATACAACACCAGTGCTCATCACAAGTGCCTTCCTTAGTGCCCATCACCCAGTTGGCCCATACCCTTCCCGCCTCCCCTCTGGCAACCAACCCTATTTAAGTGAAAGCATCTGGTATTTGTCTTTCTCTGTCTGTAACTAAGTCCATATTTAAATGTTGCCTTCAAGGTCAATATGTCTGTGGGCTTAGTTTTGGGCACAGAATGTTTAAAATACTACCATTCTGCAATTTGCCTCTGATGGCAAATTTTTCTTTTATTTCACTTCATTCATTGAAAAACATTCTATCTTCATCAAATTTTCCTTAATCAAACAGCTTCTTGTATTAGATAACTTTTTCAAAGGAATAATATCACTTTAGAAATACTCTGTACTCTAGCTTGATTTGGGAACATAGATATATTTTAATCTAAATTTTATTTCTTTTAATTGCTATGGTCTAGCAACATTTTTTCTTTCTGAATTTTACAGTGCTTTCCTTTTTTAAACTCCTGAATAATAATTTGTCACTAACTGAATGCTGTTTGAATGCCCCTTTTGTTGGAAGCACTTAAGAGATGAATAAAAGTATCATACATTGGAGTCTCCATGTTATTTTGAGGCCAAACCTCTTTATACAAAGAGGTATTTGTGGTTCTATGTATTTCACTAAATCCAGAGATCAGATCCTCTCTAGTTTTCTGTTATTTTCTTTATAGACTAACTGTCAATACAACTCTCATTGGAAAAAAGTCAATGAGAAATCATGATACAGTAATTAGGGTACAGATCCAGTAGCATGATCTTCCATGGTATATGCTGGGGAAAAAAAAGAGCACTGAAATGAAACCCAGGAAGACTTAGGGTCTATGTCCACTTTGGAAGCCCCTTCACATCTCTGACCTCAGGTTCCTAACCTTACAAAGGAGGCTTTAACGTTCAATTTGCTTAAATAGTTACAGCACAACCAAAACAGTGCTTATGCTCCCAGCCCCGAGGGTCTTCCTCAACAGAAGGAAATTCCAAAGTCTTCTCAGCACTCCAGTCACCCACCCCAATTCCACCAGCCTGGAGAGCCTCCAATGTCTACCTATGTTCTACCCTGATTTAGGATTATCACAAACCTGCAAAGCATAAAACAACACATCAAATATGTATGCGATGTGTTTTTTAAAAACCGTAATGCTAACTCTGTCTTATATAACAAAGAATTTCAGGGATCATTTCACCGGAGACATATAAACCATGTTGCCTCTGTCAAAGCAAAGGAGCGGTAGGCGAGGCAGGCAGGAGAAAGTGATCCTGGGATTCACGTGGGGAAGCTTCTTACTATCTCAGAGGGAAACCAAGGCACTGAGCCTTGTGTGCAAGTGTCCCATTAACGTGTAACTATGAAACAAGCGAAGCGAAAATTGTCTTAGTTTTACAGTGGGCTTTTACTTTGTGTTAGGGAATGGGGCTTGGCCTCTGATGAATCTAATATAATCAGATACGAGAGAATTACTGAAGTGCTAAGAATAACCTCTTGCCTCTGAGGCTGGCCCTCAGCAAGCGTCTGAGCATGGTGATAAAAGGAGACACTCTGATGTAAGAGAGGGAGACGGGGAGAGGAAGGAAAAAGGGGAGGGAGAGACCCCTACTTTTAGACCATATACCACAGAACCACAGAACTTTTCTTTGAGGGAAAAGAAACAGGAAAGCAATAGGTGCAATAGGTTCAAAGCAACAGACTCACTTCCCACTTCTTTGAAGAGAAATTTAAATAGAAGGAAATGATGGAAAAACAGCACCTCCCACAGTCAGACTCCTTATTATATGTAACACAAACGTGTATGTATAAGTGTGTGCACGTGTGTGTTACATATTGACTTATTTATTTTATGCAGCAGTGGCCTGTCCTGGCTGCCTGGTTGCTATGGGAATAAGCAAATTCCCATAGGAGGTTAAGGAATGAGGTTGAGGAATTTGGTGTCAGCAGAAATGTTAAGAGCAGAAGAGGTCAGCAGCCTGTGTATAGGGGCTGAATACTAAAGAAAAAGACCCAGATGTTACCCAATTGTTCTTTTTTTTTTTTTCTTTTTTTTTCAACATTTTTTATTTATTTTTTGGGACAGAGAGAGACAGAGCATGAACGGGGGAGGGGCAGAGAGAGAGGGAGACACAGAATCGGAAACAGGCTCCAGGCTCCGAGCCATCAGCCCAGAGCCTGACGCGGGGCTCGAACTCACGGACCGCAAGATCGTGACCTGGCTGAAGTCGGACGCTTAACCGACTGCGCCACCCAGGCGCCCCTACCCAATTGTTCTTTTAATATTTTGGCAATTGTTCTTAAAAATGTTTCCCTAGTTTTGCCATACTTTCCAAGGGAAAACCATGTTAAGTTCTCTCCTAAACCAAGAAGTTGAGAAGGTAACGTAGTTTTATTCATGGCACATTTTATCTCTCTCCTAGACTCCTGCCACAGTCTCCTCACTGGTCTCCCTGCTTGTGCCTGGGTCCCAATTCTCAACACAAGAGACAGGGTAATCTTAGTAAACTGCAATCCAGGTCGTGTGCAGACTTGTTCAAAATCTTCCAGCACTTTCTATCTGGTTCAGAGTACATGGTGATGGAATCCTATTAGCACAGTCCTTGCTGTGTCTGACCTGATTTTATACTCTCCTCTTCCCACTTTAGGACCTCTTTGTACTTGCTGTTCTGTCTGGAAAGTTCTTCCTGCAAATATTTTCGTGGCCCTCTCTCTCTCATGTCCTGGAGTAAAATGTCATCTTTTCAGTGAGGTCTTCTTTGATTACATTAAAATTTAAAATTGTGAAGTGCCCCCATTTCTTCCTCTATTTCCCTCCAGAGTACTCATTGCCACATAGTATACTATATATTTTATGTATTACATGTGTCTCCTATCTGTCAGGGATCTTGTGTGGTTTTTTTTCACTGCAATATCCCCACTCCCTAGCCATACACATGGTACTCAATACATATTGTTGAATAAATAAAGAAATTGGACTTATTCTATAGAAGTTAACTATAAGGATAAGTTAATTAAAAAAAACAATAACAAAAAAGGCCTTTTAGGTATTTAGAGTAGAATATGTTAAAAGCAAGAGACGCAACTTTGTAGCTTTTATTCATGACCTTGATCATAGCTATAAAATAACTCATTTGAAAACAGTTTTCTTAAAAGGTACATATATAGAAATTTGTACATATATTTCTAATAGCAACTGATCTTTTAAAAAATTTAATGACTGCACTGTTCTAAACCACCATAGCTTTTGTTCTCATGAGGCAAAATTTATTCAGTTAAGCAAGTCAAGTAAGACATGAGAGTAAGAATTCTTTTCAAAATTGCTTTCTTCAATATGTAAAGAACCCATAGAAATTGATAAGAAAACAACATACAACTCAAGTGTAAATTGGGTAAAAGATATTAACTATTCACAGGAAAGGAAATTAAAGTGATCTTCAAACATATGAAAAGATGCTCAACCTCATATAAAAAGGAGAATGAAATTAAAAGTTGTGTTGAGATTCTGTTTGTCACCTAACAGACTGGCAAACTCTAAAAATTCTGAAATGGAGAAGCAGCATTCTCATATATTGCTGGTAATATATTATATTATGTATATATCTCATATATTGCTGGCCAACTGGCACCATTTCTTTGGACAGCAATTTGACAGAGTGCTCAAAATTACAATTTTGTATATGTATTGATATTTAAGCCTACCTCTGGTAATTTATCCTTCAAGATATACCTGCAGGCATGCAACATGTGTATATATATATATATATATATATATATATATATATATATACA